>NC_143555.1:155332500-155932500 GCF_054136105.1 Typopeltis vanoorti
AATTTATTCATATTTTTTTAATAAAGTAACATATGAGTTGGATAAGAAAAATGGCTGAACCATGATACTTCTAGATTTTACAAATACATGCAAACAAATACTGCATAGAAAACTACTAAATAGGTTGCAGCAAATGAGAACTGATATGTGGAATTATAATGTGAGTTATTATGGGAAGCATTGTAGCCAACTAACAATATGTTGGGTAAAAAAGCTGTTGATGGTACAATAGCAATGTATAATTGCATACCAAGAACTAAGCGAATAAGCAGAATAGGAGTAAAATGGATGAACAATTAGGAAATGTGTGACGAAAGAAAATGTTATGGAGGATGTTCAAGATAGTGGTGGCAAATAAATCCATTAACAGTATAAATTACAGGCTAGAAGGTTACGAGAATAGTAAAGAAAGAAAACGTGTGGTATAAGTGTAGACTGGGTGGTCAGGCTAGGGTTAATTAAAGGGGATTCTTCCACTGTATGGCAAGCAAAATGAAGATAATTATGGCAGGGTGACACTGATGGATAGTAATGGTAGAAGAGTAACCATTGCAAAGGATATAGTAGAATTACTGAATGAGCACTTTACCAGTGTATATATATCATACTGATAAATGATGCGGTGCAATAAGTAGAAGGGAGGCAAATATAATAGTTAGTTATGCAATGGTTATCTAATGAAGACATTGCAGAAGATAAGGGTCCTAAGGAGTGGAAAGAAGACAAAATAGTATCACTCTGCAAGCATGGTTCTAGGAGAGAACCATGTTTGCAGACAGTCTGTATAACTACAGTTGTAGTCAAGATGTTGAAGTGATTGGTTAGTAATGGAATACAAGATTGGGTTGATCGTTAGCGCACTCAGGATTTAATCTTGGGGGAGGGGACAAGTTGAGTAAATGATTTGAGAATACACACTATGCATTTCATATGACCTATGACTGAGCATCTGCAATAATCGCTAATTCATAAATAGTATAGAAATAGAAGACATGACACAACATAGATAAAAAAAAAAGAATTTTAATTAGGAAAAGATTTTTGGAAATTTTCTAGTGTTTTTTCCTTTTTCTTTGGAGGGGCCATGGTCTCTTGCCCCCCCCCCCCCCCTCATGCACCAGAAGCACCACTGGGGTTGTGGACATTGTATTTTTAATGATGGTCAGCATGGATTTGTAAACAGCAGGTCTTGATTTAGCAATTTACTTGAATTTTATGATAAGGTAAATAGAATGTTAGAAAAGGGACAATCATATACAGTGATATTCTTGGACTTTGCAAAAATGTTTAATAGATTACTGCATGATAAGTTGGTGTACAAGCTGCAAAGATTGGGAATGGATAGTATATTATTGGTACAATGGATTGATGATTGGCTCTTTGAATGATACTAGCAAGTTGTGTATGATGGATCAGTGTCTCAAAAAAAAAAAAGAATGGTATCCTGTGGCATAGAACAGGGTTCTGTTGGTCGGATTACCAATTAAAATTGTTGCCGTGTGCTAGAAAATTAATATTAATAAAATATTATTAAATAATTCTTAAAAACTATTTCTTTGATGGTTACATAGGATAAGAATCTCCCAAATATTTGGGAGAGAGAGAGAGAGACAATCATTTCAATTCAAATTTGGCCGATGTAAGGGGCTTCACAACTTTCTTTGAAAAGGTGTTCATATTTAAACTTGCATTTGTGGAGAAGACAAGCTTTATCCCACTGGATATTGTGTTTAGTGTCAATACTATGTTGTGCCAGACCAGACTTTTGAGGTTTCATGTATTCGATATAATACTGATGTTCCTTCATTCTTTTTTCCACAGAACAGCCTGTTTGTCCAAAGTATGTTAAATTACATCCACACGGTATCTATAAATGCCAGCTAATGATAGAGGTGCCAGTTTGTCTTTTGTAGAGAGCAACGAGTGAGAAATTTTGTTGATAGGAAAATATGTGGGAATGAGATGATACTTCTTCAAAATTCTGCCAATAGGTTCTGAGATGCCTGAAATATAAGGGATTAGAAACCTCAAAAGTCTGGTCTGGCACAACATAGTATTGACACTAAACACAATATCCAGTACGATAAAGCTTGTTTTCTCTGGCAGATGCCAGTTTAAATATGAACCTTTTCAAAGAACGTTGTGAAGCCCTTTTACATCGGGCCAAATTTGAATCGAAATGATTGTCTCTCTCTCCCAAAAGTTTGGAAGATTCTTATCCTATGTAACCATCAAAGAAATAGTTTTTAAGAATTATTTAATAATATTTTATTGATATTAATTTTCTAGCATGCAGCAACATGCTAGAAAATTTTAACTGGTAATCCACCAACTGTTCTGTATTTTGTATTCCATTCCTTTTAACTGTTTGTTCTCCACTGATGATGTACTGTTAATTTCGGTATGAAATATTTGTAACTTTATTTCATCAAAGTCAATTACCGTGGTTATCGTGTTAAGTTATTTTTATTTAAAACCTTGTAAAAATGAGTCTGCTCTGCACAGAAGGATCATTACATACCTTCAAGCAAGTCCCTCTTGAAGCGAAACATGGGATGTGAAACTGGCCAGAATGAACATGTTAACTCTATGAGATATACTCTGATATTTTCTATTACATTTCACTTTAAAAAACGTTAATCATGAACTGCTAAACTGATTTCATGACCCATTAACAGGTCACAATCTGCAGCTTGAAAAAAACTTGTCTAGACAGTAAATACTGTGACCAAATGCCTCTGCAACTTGATGACATCAATGTCAAGTCAGCATGGCACAAGCTAAAGTAACTAATTGGAGTGTACTGGAATGGGTTAGACAAAAAAGTGACAAGTATGATTGCATATAATTCGTTTTTATAGTACATTTAAAACTTATTGATTGTAAATTAGAAATTCTGAAAGCAAAAATTTTGTGCACACAGTTACTAGACATGTGCACCCCCTTTTTCTGACTGGTGTGTGTAAGCACACATGCATGACTTAGAAGGGACATTGCTCTTCTCCACTTAGATCTACCATCTATCTACCACCTACCTGCATCGTCTATGTCTCATTTGAACAACCAACATCCTAGGATCCAATTTGCTTTAGAAACAGTAAGCAATGACATGCTTTTAGATGCTCTGATTATATATGACCACATGAATCCTTGACTTTTACTGTCTATAGGAAGTCCACATATACACAGGTAAATAGATCCACCAATAGTCATATCACCATCCTTCCCCCATAGTATGACATTATAAAATCCCTAGTCAACAGGGAAAAACTGATTTGGTCCAAAGACAAAACACTTACTTCTGAACTTAACCACTCATCTACATTTCAGAGAATCATGCTGTTGCTCTTCAAATTTCCAAAGTTTTTGATCATGTCTGGCATCAAGGCCTGCTCAGTAAATTGCAATCCTTCTCTCTACCTGTCACTTCCTTCTGTCTAACTGTAACTGGGTAGCCAGCTTTCTCTCTGGTCATTCACTTGTGTCAGGGTGGATGGATCCTCTCTTTGAGCTTCGTCATTAATGCAAGAGTTCCTCAGGACTCTGTTCTATCAACTACCCTCTTTCTCCGAAACATAATCACCACTTATCTGTGTCCTGGTCACAGTTGTGCTGATGATATTACACTCCACTCATCTTACTCATTTGACAAACATGCAGTTCTCAGACATTCCAAACTTCAAAATCATCTGCAACCACTGTGCTACTAGCCATACCATTTCTATAATCATTCAATGGGAACAAGGGATCTCAACTCACCAATCCTTACTCTCAGCATAAATTAAAGATGCCAAGAAATTATATTCTTGGTTTCAATGTTTATTCAAGTGTAAGCAAACAAAGTTTGCATGTGAAGTCACTTCACAACTGGGCAACTTCTATATAGAGGCTAATGACTTCACATCAATTACCTTAGTATCCCATAATGCAATACACATATCCTTACGGACATGTATAATGCTATGCGTTATGGGAAGAGCCACTACCCAGACTGGTTTTGACCTTTATTGAGGTCTCATCAGTGGGAACCATATCCCTTATTAAGATGTCATACCTTAATAAGGTGTGACACCTTATGGATACTTGTATATGGAAATATGACTTCTGCATTACTTCTACCTTGGTATCACTTCTGGGTCTGGCTCCCACTGATGAGACCTCAATAAAGGTTGAAACTGGTCTGGGTAGCAGCCCTTCCCATAATGCATAGCATTAAACATGTCTGTAAGGATATGTGCATTGCATCATGGGATATCAAGACAATTGATGTGAAGTAATTAGCCGCTATATACAAGTAACCCAGTAATTTGAAGTGACTTCATGTGCAAACTTTGTTTGCCTATACTTGGATAATGGATGAAACCAAGAATATGATTTCATGGCATCTCTAATTTATAGTATAACCAAGTGAAAAAACTTTCAACATCTTACTCTCGGTAATATACAAATCACCAGATGGGATTGTATCTCTTTCTTTCTCTCGCTCTTCAGACTGATATATATTGTATTTGAGCTGATATATATATTCTGTATTTGAGCATTTCTGATGTAATATCATCTATTATAATTGCTCTTCCACATTTTAAGTTTTTGATTGCTGTTTTTTGTAACCTCAATTGTATTCCTCTTGAATTCCTTTCACAGTCCTCTCCTCTATTTTTCATTTTACCACCTTCCTGATAATTATCTTCTGTATTCTTTCCATGACTTTTGTTTAGTTACTTCTTCAACATTTTCTTTCATCTTTTTTTACACACTTCTTCACTTTCTTTCATTTTTCTTTGGATTCTCTCAGAACAGTGTTTGACTTACTTGCTAAGAACTCTTGATATGCTTTCTTCCTTTCCATAACTGGCTCTTTAACTTCCTAAGTCCACTATGGAGTTCTGAGTTTTCTTAACACACACCTCTCTGGATGAATCATTTGGATGTTTTCTTCATAGCATGCCACTGAGTCTCAAAGGTTTGGTTCTTTTTTATGGACTCTTTCATGTTTTCTTGATTCAAGTCTATAGTTTACCATTAAAAGCTGCTTGGCTGATTCATTTTGAAATGTTCTTACCTACTTCTCTTTTTTTATAATGTTCAATTTTATCCTGCTCAAAACTAAATGGAGAGCACTTCCTATTTCACATCCTTTGTTTACTCTTGTGTCCTGAACCAGCATGTAGCTATCACTATAAACAATATCATGATCAGTGAGACTTATTTCTTGTATCTTCTCCACGTAAATTTGTGTACATCTTTATGTGGAACATGGTATTAGTAATGACTAGTCCTTGTCCTGAACAGCAGTTGCTTGCCATTATTATTAACTTTGCTTTTTTTATCCAGATTTTCACAGAACTTTTCTATGTCTTGTATTCATTTTCAACTTTGTGTTAGCCTTCTCTAATGATTCACATGATTCACAGAAATCCTCCACTTTTTTCTTAATTTTATATATGTGTATGTATATCATATTTTATATATTTTATAATATGTATGTATGCATCTGTGTGTGTGTGTGTGTGTGTGTGTGTGTGTGTGTGTGTGTGTGTGTGTGTGTGTGTGTGTGTGTGTGTGTGGTGTGTGTTATAAATGATTTTTTCATAGCCGTCAGCAGTTAATAAATTAGCAGCATTTTGGTACAGGTATGTATTTTAATGTAGTTTGTCGTTTTGTATTTGTGTGTCACTCCAGATGATGACTGCAATATGAAGGTCAAAGTGTTGAGTAATGTTAAAGGTTTTATCCAAGACAGTAGTATTAGTAGTCTTCATAAATTTGGTTTAATGAATGCTGATCACTATGTAGCAGTGAAGGAAATGATTCATAGTACTGTTTTGATGTAATTTCTTGGGGCAGTTCCTTGTCCCTCTTCCAATCTATCACAGTCTCCTAATATGTAAATTAAAATTTTAAATACTGTATCTGGTACTTTGTAGGAAATGTAACATAGTAATCAAGACTATAACTCATCAGATACAGTTTATTGAAAATTGGCAAATATTTTATATCAGAATTGGCAGTATGTGGTCGGTGTGGAGCAAGCGTGCGGTTCAAATGGGGACGGAATTGCAAGGTAAATACAACAGTGTTATAGGTTGTAATAAAGATTGTGTTATGGCCTATAACATGGTTTTTATTACAGGGGTCTGTTTTAGGGCCATCACTGTTTAACTTGTATATTAATGATATAGGTGAAGATTTGGATGGAGATATTCAATTGTTTTCAGATGATGGAAAGTTGTGACGAACCATGAAGAGTAGTGAAGATGTTGTAGCCTTACAAGAAGACTTGAATAAATTGAGTGATTGGGCACAGAAATGGGGATGTGAGTTCAATGTTGCAAAATGTAAGGTTTTAAAATTTGGAAAACAAAGATGGGATGCAGAATTTATGCTTGGTGAGGATATATTGTTGGAGGTGGAAGAAATAAGAGATCTGGGGGTGATAGTGGATAAGGATCTGAAATTTAGGGGACACATAGCCAAAATTGAAGACAACACAAAGGCTTCTGGGAATGATGCGGAGGACACTGATGTGTAGAAATAGGGAGATTCTTGTTCCATTGTATAAGGCTTTGATTAGGCCACACATGGACTATTGTGCCCAGATTTGGTCACCTGGTTTTCAGAAGGATGAAGAGATGTTGGAAAGGGTCCAATGGCGATTGACTAAGGTAGTTTCTGACCTGGAATGTGGAGTATGAGGAAAGATTGAGAAGATGTAATTTGCAGAGTCTGGTGGACAGGAGGAAGGGGGGGGGATATGATAAAGACCTATAAGTTGGTAAGGGGTTGTTATAAGATCAATGCTGGAGAAGTTCTACAGAAAATAGTGGGAGATCAGGGGAGAACCAGAGGTCATCCCTGGAAACTGTATAAAGAGGGTGTGAGTAGGGGAGTGAGAGGCAGGTTTTTTTCGTGCAGAGTTGTAAATGATTGGAATGCTTTGCCTGAGAGTGTGGTGTGTTCAAGGCATGGTATGATGAGCTGTGTGTGTGTGTGATAAAAGGACCTCCCAGATGAGTCTTTGACTCCATGAGGTCTTGGGATAATAATAATAATAATAATAATAATAATAATATGTCTGGCCTCTCCTGGCATAAATGCATCACATCAATAACTTTGATTGCTATATACAAGTAGCAATTATCCTCAATTTCTAAAGAAACTAGGCATCCATTTCCGTTACTTATCACCTTCCCAACTATTAATCCCATATAAATTACAAATCCACCAATCCTTAGAATACCATTTAAGTTTGTGGTGATGAATCTAAAGCATCTCTAAAATTTTTTGATACTGTCCAGTGAAGAGCAATTTGGCTGATAGATGCCTCCCCCCCATCCCTCACTGACTCGCTTCAACCTCTATCGCATAGACACACTATTTCAGCTCTGTATCTCTTTTATAGATACTTCCATGGTCACAGCTCTGCTGAACTGACAACCATCATTCCTCTATTCTGTTGGACCTATTAAAACAAGAACAGAGCTATCCAAAATTCCTTTTCAGTTCTGCACAGTGAACTTCTCCTCTTCATTGTTTATTCCATCTATCTCCATTCTCCAGAGCAGCTCTCCTCATGAATTGTTCCCCAACAACTACAACCTCCAAACCTCAAGAAATATGTAAGTTAATAAACTTTTCTTCCTCAACTATCCCCTGCACTCTACACATGGCATCAATGTGCTATAGGTTAATCTGCCTCTCAAGTATGGGTTCAGTAAAAACATGGCAATACCTTAATCACCAATGGCCACAACTACCACCAGATCAGAAGATATTAACATCCAATTCCTCCTCCCCTCCAAACAGAAACTGCAGTAAATCTATCACCATCATGTATATCCATGAGACCTCTGGAAAGGAACAGAGGCATGGTTGGCCGAGTGGTTAGCGTATCCGCTCTCCAGTGAAAAGGCCGTGGATTCGAATCCCACCGTGGGCATGGATGTTTGTGATTGTCTGTGAAAATAGTAGTGGTAGTGGTTGGCAATAGATGGCATTGGTGTAGTTGCAGCTCATTGTTGGTGGAAACAGAGTTGTAGAGTCGGTGCCCTCCCTCAATGAGTCCTTGGACTCCCTAGAGGTGTCAAGTAATAATAATAATAATGATAAAAAGATCCTAAAAAATACAATCTGGTGACAACCTTCAAACTACACAAGAATTATCATCCATTGTCTGCTCTCTTAAACACTAGCTACAGGCCTGAATTGACCTGAGGTCTACCAAGAAGTTGCAACCTTTCCTACTATGGCCAAACAGGCAGGACAATCAACCTCAGAATCAGAGCATGGAGAGTACATCTGATGGCAACTCAGAACTAGCAGACAAATGTCTTTGGTACCTGGAACAGGATCCATTGGAAAAGGCCAATTTACTTCACCAAAGCAAATACTAATATGAGAAACTATTCTTGAATTTGTCTCTGTCCTCACAAACTATCCTCTCATTTGGGAAACTCATCTACAGACAGCGAAGTTCACAAGGTGGTGCAGTTTAGAACTACAGGGCTTCCTTCAATTCTTTACTTCAGATCTTATAGAGTGCCTATGTGTATATATCTGTGTCAATGCATTGGTCCCTGATGATGACAATTTACTGTTGGAAAAATACTATAAGTAACAGTTACATCTCTTTAGTTATGACATCTTATACATTGTATTTTCCTAAAACAAGAATATGAACAACCAGAATAGTAGATCTTATTAGTCTTACTAGAATGTTTATAGAATGTTTATTAGTCTACAATACCACTGACCTTTTCTTAACCAGTTCTTCTTCCAAATATGCTACAGATGTTAGCTCTACTCTTAACGACTCTGACTATAACTTTGTTCACATTACCTTTTATGCAGATAGACCCTTTCTAAGTTAATTTCATCTTCATGGTCTATGGCACTACAACAGTGGCAACAAGCATGATCTCTGGGATTTCTATGCTTATTTTCTATAGCCTGATTACCATTCCTTGTCACCTCATCAAAACGCCTGCTATAACCAAATAACTGAAATCATCCTTGCTGGAATGAGAACTGTCATTCCTCATGCCACACAAACCCCACTAAATCTCTGGATTGGATCTCCAACAAGTGTACCAAAGAGCACTCTATGATAAAAATTTAGCATATATCTTAAATGACTTGAGTCAAAAACTCCACCTTAACACTTAGCCTTCTAGAGCCTACAACATTTATAAGAAACTATGTGACCACCAAATTAAAAAAAAATAATAATAATAATAAAATCAAATAAATTAAATTAAAAAACTTCCCTCTTACTTAAATGGCAGTAACCTTCTAGTCCATTGCTAAGGCCAATGAGCACAAATTTTGTTCATTCATGCCATCACCTCTCAAAACTTTTCACCAATTTCTCCAGGACCTTCACCACAACTCCAGATATACATATCAGCCTATAATTTGAAGCTACAGCCTTATCACTGCCTTTATGCAGTGGAACAATTTTACTCTCCTGCCACTCCCATGGAACCTGTGCTGTTGCAAAACTCTTGTTAAACAGGCATGCCAATACTACTGCCAGTTCCCTGGAACATTCCCTTAAGATGTGTGGTGATATTTCATCAAATCCTATCGCCTTATTAACATCAAGGTTATTTATTTCCTCAAATACCTCCTGCTCACTCACAATTAAACTATCCTCTCCTATGTCCTCTACACTTAAGTTCCTTATGATTCCTCCCTGATCAGGATGAAACACACTTATAAATTGATCACTGAATAACTCAACAATGTCTTGTGCAGCAGTTACCATTCTACCACTTTCATCCCTTAACTTCATCTTTCCATGATCATTCTTCCTTCTACTTGCTACATATCTAAAAAACTCTCTAGGGTTTTTCTTAGCCTGATTTGCAAATTTCTGCTGATACTCAACTTTTGTTTTCCTTACTAACTGAGTCACTCTCCTGGCTTGTTCTTTATATTCTTCATGTGACTGATTACCATTATTCATCTTGTCCTTACTCCAAAGGACTTTCTTTTTCCAGATTTCATGCTTAAGCTTCACATTGATCCATTTTACACCAACCTTATTCAGCCTTTGGGATCCATTCGTACATTGATGCTGTTATGTATTTCTTTGTAAGTTCCCATGCAACACTTATTTCCTTACTGCTCAACTCCTCGTTCCATGTTATAGCTCCAAGTTGTCTCCTAAATGTAGTTGATATTATTATTATTATTATTATGTGACACCTCCAAGAAGCCCATGGACTCATCGTGAGAGGGCACTCTACTCCACTCCACTCCATCACATACATCTAATTGCTTCCCCTAGTAATTAATTATCCTACTATACATAACTACCATCAATGCTAACTATGTCCATCATCACCAACAGTATTTGTTGTGTGTAAATTGCAGGTATGCTGAAGGCTGATTTGCCTGTACATGGGATGAAAAACCTGAGTCTCCAGGATAAAAACCCTGCTACTTCCTATAGGATGGACTAACTACTCTTCAAATGAAAAGCCCATATAAAGATCCCTCTCATAATGATGAGAATTGAACTTAGGCCTGTTCCAATCGAAGGGTGCAATATACCATTCTTCCAATTACACTAAGGAGACACTTAATATATGATAACTTCAACTAAAAATAAGGATGCCCATTTGGCATTTGTCTTCTTCTACAGTTCTAGAATGCACACAACTAAGGAAAATCACAAGAGATGCCAGTAATTCTCTTGGGTAACTCAGATACAACTCTTCCAAGTTTCCTTCTGGAACAGCCTTCACTATTCTCAGTTTTGCATGCTTATGAAGCAAGAGTGCCAAATCCTGATAAAGGCATTATAAAGGAATAAAGGCATTGTAATGCTTTATTTTCCTTTCCTTTTCATGATCCATCTATTGTTGCTATTATATGGCTCCAAACACTTCAGATTGATTAACAGAAATAATTCATATTATAATGACAGCTTCATTCCCCATTCTACCCAAAATATCTGACCACTATCAGCCATGGTTCTCCAAGGCAGTCCAAGAAAAAATATTTCTGAATATTACAAGTGGCTTGATACCAAAAACTCCAATTATACTTATACATTCAACTTATACTGCAGCTTGCAACAACTAAAAAATAATTCATTGACAATTCTAAATCCAATTTTGAAATGTAGCATGCTTGCTTGTCTCTTTGTCCATCCATGTTTCTGCAACCCTCTCATATCCAGATGATACTACTATAACATCACCCAAATACAAATTTGACATGCTGGCACCACACTGTTCCTCCAACTCTTGCATAGATAAGAAAGGCAAATTATCCCCCACTTTCTTCAAGAATTAATATAATATTAATACTTGATGTAAGGCAGGATAGTGAAAGTGTTGTAGACAATGTAGTGAAAGGAGTGAATGATAGTTGATGAAATATGAATATGAAACAGTGGTTGAAGGTAATGGAGATGATGGGGTGACACCGAGGAAAGAAATAGCACACAACAGAGTCCTTCACAGGATAAAATGTCAGCCCATTGAGAAACAATTGGTATGTGGCATAGCAAGAAAAAGAATGGAAGAAAAACTGAATGTGAAAGAGCAAGAAACTGGGAGCAAAGAGAAAGTACTGTACGAGATTCAATGATAGAAGATGTACTTAATGAAAGTATGATGAAAGCATGCTTTTCAGGTGTAAAGATCAAGAATGTTATTGAAGCTATTACTTAGCAGAGGGGAGAAGTAAAGAATTGATTATTTTGGCAGGAGGGAGTAGCTTGAAAGTGAGAAATATGCAATAAGAGAAGATATGAAAGAATTACTAATATAAAAAAAGATATAATAAAAGATATGAAATAAAAAAAAAAGAAGAAGAGTGACAAAGTAAAGGTGGTGAGTCTGCTGCCATGGTATGACAGGACTGAATTGAGAAAAAAAAGGGCCATAATTGCTAATCAGTAAAGAGAAGATTATGCAGGAGAAATCATGCAGTTTATAGCTGTATGGAGCAAATATGATAAAAAAAAGGACATGTATATGTGAGGGGTATTGAAAGTTCTGATAAACACCTGGAACAAAAACGTTTTTTTATATAAAAAATTAAAACCAATTTTTTTCATATAAAAAATGTTTTTTCAGAAAATATCTTTTCTTTTACTGCAAGTAAGAAGTCAAGGAAACTAGAAGTACCAGGTGATGCAGTCAAGTGTGGGTTCAGTCACTATGAGGATGACCAGTTTCAAATATGAATGAGTTGATAATGACATTACACAAGGATTACTGTGGGCCTAAGGGGATTCTTGAAATCTCATATGTACACAAATGTCAGAAGTATATAAAGAAATTATTATTATTATTATTATTATTATTATTCAGGCCTCCAAGGAGTCAAAAGACTCATCGAGGGAGGTCCTTTCTAAGACATAAAGTCTGTCAAGACTCATCGAGGGGAGGTCCCCCCCCGAGAAACACAAAGTTTATCATACCACTCTTTAAACTCACTGACCGTTCTCGCTCCCACCACTCCATCAGGCAATGCATTCCACGGCTCAACCACCCTCCACACAAAGAAACCACTCCTTACCCTCTTGCTCACAGTTTCCTTTCGTAACTTCCAGGGATGGCCTCTTGTCATCACTCCTCTCCACTGTTCAACCAAGCGAAAGAACTCCCCAGTGTCAACCCTGTAATCATCTCTCAACAGTTTAAAAGTCTCAATCATATCACCTCTCCTTCTTCCATCCACCAAACTCTGCAGTCCACATTCTCTCAGCCGATCCTCATAACTATCCTTGTACAGTCCTGAAACCATCTTTGTCATCCGTCTTTGTATCCTTTCCACAGTTAATTTATCCCCTTCAAATCCTGGGGACCAAATCTGAGAACAATAGTCCAAGTGTGGTCTGATCAGAGACTTATACAATGGAATGATAACCCTCTTATCTCTGCAGGTCAGTGTCCTTCTCATAATAGCAGGAGGCTATTATGAGAAATAAAGAAAATGATTCTTTAACTATAAAATAACACATATGCCCCAATAGATAACTTTTTAATATGTAAATATTTCATCTTATGTATCATTAGACATCATCAGAATAATTATCAAACAACAATAGAAACAAAATTCAAAAAAACATTATTGTGCAAGCTTAAATTGGAATCCCTCTATGTAGTTTAGAGTGGTTTGGTTTCTTTGTGTGGAGGGTGGTTGCGCCATGGAATGCATTGCCTGATGGAGTGGTGGGAGCAACGGTCAGTGAGTTTAAAGAGTGGTATGATAGACTTTGTGTTTCTCGGGGGAGGGGGACCTCCCCTTGATGAGTCTTGACAGACTTTATGTCTTAGGAAGGACTTCCCTCGATGAGTCTTTTGACTCCTTGGAGGCCTGAATAATAATAATAATAATAATAATAATAATAATAGTTTAAGTATGCCTACTAATGTTTTTTTTGAATTTAGTTCCTATTGTTGTTTGATAATTGTACCGATGATATCTGATGATATGTAAGATGAAATATTTACATATTTAAAAGTTATCAACTATACGCCACAGTTTCTTTCTTAATTTCTTTCTTATTCCATATAAATTTATTCAGCTGACTTCCTACCATACCAGCTTTACTAATTCTGATGTCTATTTCCCAATTTAATTCACCATCTTCAATAAAAATTGTGCCAAAATAGCCAAAATGTTTTACTTATTCTATAGGTTATCCATTCAGGATGCAGTTGATGTTTTCAATGTTTCTTCCTATTTTCATTGTCTTTGCCTTTTTATTGCTGATTTTCATTCCAAATTTATTACAACAGCTATTCAATTTAGTCAGGTAATTTTCCAGACTTGTACTGCATTTATTTATAAGTATAACATCAACTACATAAAGTAAAGAGCTAAGATTAACATAATCAATTTCGATATCAGATTTAATATATGATGCATATAGATAATGAATAACATCGGATATAATATGCACCCTTGTCGAACACCTGATTCTACAAAAAACCATCTTTACTTCCTTCAAATCTAACTGCTTAATGAATTACAGCTTAAATAGAGGCCATGCGTGTTGCTTGATATAATGTCCCATTTACACCATATAACTGTAGCATTTTTGAAGAGCTTTTTTTGAAGACATCTTTTTGAAGAGCTTTCCTCTTGGCACCTTTTCAAGATCAACAAAACTTAAATACAAATTATTATTATTATTATTACGTGACACCTCCAGGGAGTTCAAAGACTCATCGAAGGAGGGCACCTACTCTACAACTCTCTTCACCACTCAATTCATCAACTACAATTAACTACAACTACCATCATCATCATCATCTACATCAGTACCATCTACCACCCACCACTAGTATTTTACAGACAATCACAAATATCCATGCCCAAGGTGGGATTCGAATCCGCAGCCTTTTAGCCAGATATGCTAACTACTCAGCCAACCAGGCCGGCAACAAATTGGGAATATATCAAATCCTTGTTATATTTCCAAGATTTCTCAACTATTTGTCTTAAAGTGAAAATCTCAAGTATAACTGCATAAATCTTACCAGGAATACTTAACTGTATGAAATACCTCTGTAATTCTCACATTCACTTTTATTTCCCTTTTTTACAGATGGTATGAGAGCTCTACGCCAAGCATATGGAATTCAAATCTCTGACTAGGCCCTCAGAATTGTGTAATGCAACCATTGTAAAACTTTTATACCTCCATATTTGAGCATTTCTGGCTGAGTTTCATCTACAGCTAACTTTCTGCATTTCAGGTTTTTGATTACTTTTTCTACTTCAAGTATGGATACATATTCCTGTTAGAAATTTTATAGCACTATGCTGGCACTGCATATAATTACTCCAGACATCTAGAATATCTTCTTCAGTTTTCATGTCTACTTTATCATCTCTGATTCCTTTTACAGCAGTTTTTCTTCCATTTCTAATCTTTTTCAATAGCCTCCAAACTATTTTGCCACCTTCCTGATATTTATTATTATAATTATTATTATTATTGCACCCTCTGTGAAGTTTGCAGACTCATTGTGGGAGGTTATTTTCTATGTTCTTACCAAATTCTTCCCATGACTTATGTTTAGCTAGTTTTACACCGTGCTTTGCTTTCTTACATTTTTCTCTCTCTAAGAGCAGAAGCTGACTTACTTGCCAGGAACTTTCTATATGCTGTTTTATTATTATTTTATTATTTGACACATCCAAGGAGTCCTAAGACTCATCGAGGGAGAGCAGGTACTCTACAACTCTCTGTCTACACCAGTCAACCTCACCCACAAACTGCCTCATCTATACCAACAGCATCTACTGTCCACCATCACCACTATTATTTTCACAGACAATCACACACAGCCATGCCCATGGTGGGATTCGAACCCGCAGACTTTTGGCTGGAGAGCAGATACACTAACCACTCGGCCAACCAAGCCATTTTATTTTTATTTTCCTTTTCCTTCATTTTATTTTCCTCCATTGCCTCTTTAACTTCCTGAGTCCACCATGGAGTTCTGATTTTTCTGTCTTACACACAACCTCACCACATGCCTCTCTAGCTATATCAATCAATGTTTTCTTCAGGATTTCCAAAGTTTGATTCTCGTTTTCAAATTCTTTCATTTTTTCTTTAATGGTGTTTATTTATTTCAGTCTACAGTTCACGGCTGCTGAACCTTGATTTGCTTTAAAACTTTCTTACACACTCTTCTTTTCAATATGAAATTCAATTTTATCCTGCTCAAAACTAAATAGTGATCACTTCCTTCTTCAAATCCACTGTATACTCTTGTGTCAAGAACCAGTGGGAAAACATCACTATCAACTATAACATAGTCAATGAGACTTTCTTATTTTTTACATCTTCTCTCCATGTGAATTTGTGCACATTTTTATGTTGGATCATGGTGTTAGTAATAACTAATCCATGTCCTGAACAGAAATTCAGCAGCATTTACCATTATTATTAGCTCTGCCCTTTTCTCCAAATTTTACCAAAACATTTCTATGTGTCTGGTGATCATTTTCTACTCTGCTGTTTAAATTTCCAACAAGGACCAACTTTTCATTTTTCATTGAGCCAGCTGCTTTCTGTAATTCCTCAAAAAAGTCCTCTATTTCTTCCTCGATAGAACCTTCTGTGGGACCATAAACACAAATAAGTCTCATTGTTCAGTTCTCCATTCTGCTATTTTTCCACATCACTCTATTTCATATTGTCTGCCATTCAAGAAGAATGAATGTCTGTTATTGCCTGAATATAACATTTTCAACATAAGACATATACAAGATCTCACTTTTCTTTTCCATTGATGCCTCTTACATTGATAGTACCCATCTTAAACTCTGTTGATGTTGAGTTGGAACATGTTCTGATATTTGTTCCAGTAGCTGACTTTTCACTGTTTGGCCTGGTTTCCTAACGAAAATCAATGGGAATGCCCAAGCCGGCATACCAAGAAGAATACAATTTGGTAGGCTAAATCCAAAATTGCCAGTCATCCTTGTTCATTCAATATCCTAGTAGATACCTAACAGGGTGCACCATGAGAAGGTGAGGATTGGACATTGGGTCCAAAGCCCCAGTCAGTTCTTTGCATTCTTTAAAAGGCTACATGGAGGTTTTTTCCTCTAGGTGATACAGCTTTGACCCTTAAGCACTCCCAATAAAAACCAGTGAAAGATATTAACTGCATTCTCAATTTGCTATCTTCATTAAAATATTTCAGTTATTTAGGTAAAATATTTAGTGAAGATGAAAAATTAAATATATCATTAGACAACAGAATAAGCAAAGATGCTATGGTGGGGAGCCAATTTATGAATAAATTTATATGGAATACAACAGAAATTAGTCAAAAACATATACAAAATAATCTTCAAACCAATTTTATGGACCCATAAAATTTTTAGCGATTTTATGGATATCAGAGTTGGTTAGAAATAAACTGATGATCAAAGAGACTATAGATATGTGCATTGTGAGAAAAATTAAGGGAGTGAAAGATGGTGTCACTAGCAGAATCATATGAAAATGAAGTTATTACAAAGGAACTTGATACTATTGGCATTCAAGAATGTGGGAGCAGAACAAAATTAAAGGGATATAGCCACTTAAACAGAATGGGAAAGGGTAGCAAAATGTGTGACTGATGCCAGGATAGAAGAAAAACAAACCTAGATAAAAACCAAGATGTAGGCAGATTGATGCAGCTAAGAAGTGGCCTTAAGAGAGTAAACTATACCTGAGAATAAGAGTGCTGGGAACTGACAGATTAATCTAGAGGAAAATTGTTGATATGAAGTTAATAGTAATGTAAACTTAATCATGTCATATTATCATAATATTCTATTCACTTCTCAAGGATACATATCAGGAATTTGATGATGATGTTTAAACTTATAAAACTTTAAATGTCAGAAACCAAACATTTCAATATTAGTAGAAGAGTGCAAAGTTGACCTCATGAGTATATCTAGTCACTAACCTTCTCCAATACCACTGTTCAATAGTACACCCCATGCAAACCAAATGGCACTAGATAAATTCAAGGCATCTTCTTCTGTAGCATCACTGTTGGGAAGTTTATAGCGACCAAATGGACTAAATCGGTCTAGCAAGTACAGTGCAAGAGCTACCACATGGACGGACACCATTACTAAGATCCAAAGAGTCTTCTGGAATGGCTGAAGAAATGAAGCTAATGTAGAACTTTTGGGATGCTACGAAGAAACAAATAATGCATGTTATTCATGTGACATGACCATATTTTATAAATAGTAATATTTTTATTTTTTAATGATTATTTTTAGGAATTACAAATCATTTCTTTTATTTATTATGTTATTCATGGAAACAAATTGAAAACTGCATTAAAATTGTTAAATAAATAAGTAAAAGATATGGTGTAGTAACAGTCCAGCAGAACCCATCAGTTAGAAATTTTGAGTGCTAAACATTTATTTCTAGTAGAGCAAACTCATCTGCCACAGAATGAAAGTTGGGTATACCATCAAAGAAGTGGAACTCACAGAAAAATTAGAGAAGTCAGCACAACTGGTGTTACTGAAACAAACACAAAACAGATGAGATATTTCTATATTTAGTAACTATGAGATGCTGTATTTAGTAACTACAGGATGAATAAAGATTTAATTATCTATATTCATCCTGTAGTGATCAATGAAAGGAAAACTACAGTATTCAACACTAAACACAAAGATAAAGAGCAAAGCCAGATTTATGTAGAGGACATGGGATAGTCATTATTAATCTCACTCAATCTTGTAACATTATATTCCAACATTAAAACACAAAAGGAATAAGAAAAGTATTTCCATGGTATGATAGGACTGAATTGAAAAGAAGAGCCATGACTTCTAAGTTTATTGATGCAGGACTCTTGAACTCGTGTTCCTCTATCACATGACATGGTGTCGTGTGTAATTATCTCTTTGCAACTGTATAAATTGCATTTCCTTCCTTCTCTGTGTACATTCCTCCTTTCAATCTATTAAAATATAAGGAAAATGCTCAACATGTCCCTCTATTACATGACACGGTGTCATGTGTAATTATCTTTTTGCAACTGTATTAATTGCATTTCCTTCCTTCTCTGTGTACATTCCTCCTTTCAATCTATTAAAATATAAGGAAAATGCTCAACATTTCCCTCTATTACATGACACGGTGTCATGTGTAATTATCTTTTTGCAACTGTATTAATTGCATTTCCTTCCTTCTCAGTGTACATTCCTCCCTTCAATCTATTAAAATATAAGGAAAATGAAACTGTTGCATTGACTAAGTTAATCCATCTAAAAACAGTTGAAATAAATGAAAAATGGGTAGATGAGTATGATATCTCAATGAAAACGGAAATGTAAGGATATGATGTTTTCTGTGAGTATAGAAAGGGCAAGAAGGGAAAGAGGGGGAGGATGTTGTTGATAGCAAGAAAATGTTAGTTGCACAACATTGAGATACACTGGAGACAATAGTGGTAGTCTGAGACGGAATGGTGTGAAGTGGAGTTGAAAGAATGAGATATTTTGTTGGATGTTGCTATAGACCATGAAATGTGCAGGACAGCAACAAAGAAATGCATAGGCAAACTGGCTTAGTGAGCAATAGAAGAGTGATCATGATAAGTGATTTTAGTTATGATAACATAGATTGGAATGAGATAACATCTGAGTATTAGGAAAATAAATTGCCTAAGTTCTTGAGAGATGTCTTAGGCAATATGGAAGGAAGGGCACAAATACTAAAGTCTTAAATCAGATCATATCATCGGAGGATGTTATTGTGGATGGGAACTGTGTGACTTACTATATTCATAAGACATGCTGTAGCTGTCATATGAGTAATTCTGTGAGAAAAAGATATATGTAGTACTACATGGCAATCATTATCAAATTCCTGACATGTACCCTCAAGGGATGTACAGGATATGATAGTACTACATGAAAAACTTACATTATTACTAACTTCCTATCTACAATTTTCCTCCAAATCAATCTGTTACCTGTCAAGACTCCAACATTATCAGATCTTATATTTCTATTTTCTAAGGCACTTTTTACTGTATCAATCCATCTATATTTTAGTCTTCCTCTGGGGCTTTTTCCTGCCAACCTGGCAGAGAACACTTGTTTTGCTAATCTTTCCTCTCCCATTCTGTTTAAGTGATCATACCACCTGAGATAAGCTCTGCTAACACATTCCTGGATGCTAATAATATCAAGTTCTTTCTTAATATCCTCCTTTTTTAATATTATATTGCCATTGATGCCATCTGTTCATGCCACTAATCTTTCTCAGGACTCTCGTATATCTGCGGTCTCTAGTTTTTGGGGAAGTGTTTTATTTCTAACCAGCTCTCAGATCCACAAGTTAAAATCGGTTTGAACATTGTCTTGTATACAACTAATTTAGTGTTTTGACTAATTTCTCTCTTATTCCATATAAATTTATTCAGTTGACTTCCTACCATACCAGCTTTGTTGATTCTGTTTTTCATATTTCATAATTCCATATTTTTATTATTATTATTATTTAGGTCTCCATGGAGTCAAAAGACTCATCGCAGGAGGTCCTTCCTAGGAAACACAAAGTCTATCAAGACTCCTCATGGTAGGTCCCTCCTAGGAAACACAAAGTCTATCATATCACTCCTTAAACTCATAGACCATTCTCGCTCTCACCACTCTATCAGGCAATGCATTCCATGGTTCAACCACCCTCCATGCAAAGACATGGAGGGCGGTTGAACCATGTGAACTCACTCTCTTGCTCACAGCTTCCTTTCATAACTTCCAGGGATAGCCCCTTGTCATCACTACTTCCCACTGTTCAACCAAGCGAAAGAACCCCCCAGTGTCAACTGTGTAACCACTTCTCAACAGTTTAAAAGTCTCAATCATATCACCTCTCCTTCTATCCACCAAACTTTTCAATCCACATTCCCTCAGCCGATCCTCATAACTAACATTGTACAATCCTGAAACCATCTTTGTTATCTGCCTTTGTACCCTTCCCATAGTAATCCCACAGCAATCCTCTGTGTTACCTTCACCACCTTTGCAATATGTCCCCTGAATTTCAGGTTTCTATCAATCATCAATTCCAGATCTCTTGTCTCCCCTACTTCCCATAGAGTATGCAGTATCCCATCGATGTGTCCCAAACCTCATTTTGCTGCATTAAACTGATACCCCCATTCATTTGTCCATCTTTCTAGCTTATTCAAATCCTCTTGCAGGGCTACCACATCTGCACTATTACTAATAACCCTTCCCAGCTTCACATCATCTGCAAATAACTGAATATCCCCCTGCAATCCACTGACAATGTCATTGATATAAAGGTTAAACAATATAGGTCCCAGTATTGAGCACTGTGGGACCCCACTTGTAACCCTCATTTAATTTACCATCTTTATTAAAAATCTTGCCTAAGTAGCTGAAATGTTTTACTTGTTCTATAGGTTATCCATTCACAATGCAGTTGATATTTTCAATGCTTCTGCCTATTTTCATTGTCTTTTGTGTTGTTATTGCTGACCTTCATTCCATATCTATTACAACAGTTAATCACTTTAATCAGGGAATCATGCCATCTTGTACTGGGATATAACATCATCTGCATAAAGTAAAGAGCTGAGATTAACCTCTCCAATTTTGATATCATGTTTAATACCCCTTTCCTTCATAATGTGATCCATATAGATAACGAATAACAGAGGGGATAACGTACATCCTTGTCTGACACCAAATTTAACATCCATCTTCCTGAACCTCCTTCAATTCTAACTGCTGACTTACAAAATAGACTAAGTATTGCTTGACATAATGCCCCATTGACTCCATATAACTGTAGCATTTTGAATAGTTTCTCTCTTGGTACCTTGTCATGTGCCTTTTCCAGATCTACAAAACTTAAATACAGATCTTTGGTATATTCCTCCAGCACTATCCATCTCAACCTTCCTAACTATACACTGTTTAACTCCTTTCGACCCAAGGGTGGTGTCTGTGCATATATCTGCTCTGACATATTCTGCCCGAGAGCACCTAACCTAGAATTGCCCAACTTCAACCTTCTTTGGCTGAAAATATCCCTCCGCCATTCAGTCAAATTCATTTGCTGTCTCTATCAACCACTCTGAGCTCTTTCATTTCCTCTCCTTAAAAGTTGATTTTCTCCAGTCCCACTCCCCTAACAGTGAAATCATCCTCCTGGGTGATTTTAACACAGATAATACCAATTGGCTTTCCTCTTCCAGTTGTGCAGATCCTGCAGACAGAGATGCTGAAACATTTGCCATCACTAACGAACTTACACAAATTGTTCAAAAGCCAACCAGAATACCAGATAACCCGAACCACTCTCCAAATACCTTAGATCTCTTCCTTACCAATGACCTGTCCAAATACGCAGTGAATGTAGTGAGCCCCGTGGATAATTCTAACCACAACCTATTGCTCACCTCCTCCTCCATGCAACAATGCTTACACAGTTACTCCCACACAAGAGTAGTTTGGCATTATAACAGTGCCAATTGGGACAGTCTCTGATACTACTATGATTCATTCCTATGGTTGGATTATTGTTTCCAGTCCAAACATATGCACCGAGCATATCATCAAAGTAATCCTCAGTGGCATGAAAACATACATTCCCCACACAACTCTGAATGCCATCCCTATCTAAACACTGGTTCTCCAAAAGATGTGCCAATGCTGTACAAATGAAAAATCAGGCATACCACAACTGGCTCAAATCAAGAACCCCATCCTCCTTCAATGTCTATACTTACACCTGAAACAGATGCAAGAAAATTATCAACGCTGCTAACACAGAACTGGAACGGACAAAAAGCAGGAAACTTGCAGCCTGTCCAAATGGCAGCCATGCCTTTTGGTCTCTAGCCAAGGCAATTGGTCATAACTTTTGCCCTACACTATTCACCCCCCCCCCATCATACCCAGATGCCTCAATTGCAGCGTCACCACAGAAAAAGCTAACCTCCTGGCTTCACACTTTGCCTCTAATGCACGCATAACTGACAATGGCAAATGCCCTCCAGTCATTCAAACTACCCAACATACAATGTTGGGTAGTTTGTATCCTTTTGCCAAAAAGAGACCATTCACCAGTTGTCTAAATTAAACACAAAAAAGTCTCCCGGCCCAGATGGTATTCCTCTAATTGTCCTGAAGGTCTGTGCACCAGAACTGACTCCCATCCTATGCTGTCTGTACATACTCTCTTACTCCACTGGTATCCTGGAAACTGGCCTATATTCAACCCATTCCTAAAAAGGGTAACAAATCACTGCAATCTAACTAGCACCCTATCTCACGCACTTCAGTCCTATCCAAAGTGATGGAGAAAACCATCAACTCTCAACTCCTATTCTACCTTGAAGGTACCCAGTTATTAAGTGACCACCAGTATGGATTCCGCCAACACTGATCAACAGGAGATCTACTCTCATACATCACCCACTGCTGGACAAATGCCATGGAGAAATTTGGTGAATCCCAAGTAGTTGCACTTGATATCTCTAAAGCCTTTGACTGGGTCTGGCACAAAAGCATACTAAGCAAACTTCCATCATTTGGACTGTCTCAGGACTTTTGCAGATGGATTGCCAGCTTCCTGTCTCACCATCCAACTAATGCTGGGGTCCCACAAGGTTCAGGTCTTTCACTAACCCTCTTTCTTCTGTATATCAATGACCTACTTCAGTTGACCTTCAACCCAATACACAGTTTTGCAGATGACAGCACATTGCACTCCTCCCTTTCATTTTTCACAAACCCTACTCTACACAACTCACTTCAACCCACAGAACATCAACCAACACATCCCTTAATTCTGACCTCCAGGCCATCCTCCAATAAGGCTCAGATAACCTTGTCAACTTCAATGCTAGTGAAACCCAGTTCTGTCTTATTTCTCACAAAAAAGAACCATTTTCTGCAAGCATTATTTTTGATAACACTCAAATTCCCAGACAATGAGATTTCTCTTCTCGGAATTACCCTGACATCAAGCATAAACACATCACAACCATTGCATCCTCATCTTCTAAAAAAACTAGAATTATAACCTAGGTTTTCTCTTTTGCTCAAATGTTACGTCACCTCAAAACAGCTGTTAACCTTATCCAAATCACAAATCTGCCCACCTACTGAATACTGCTCTCACATTTGGAGTGGGGCCCCTAAAAGCTCCCTCAAAATGCTTGACTCAATACAGAGGAGAGAGAGCAATTAGACTGATAAATGACACATCTCTTACCAACTCGCTCCCCTCACTCTCACATAGACATTTGGTCTCTGCAGTTTGTATATTCTATAAATATTTACATGGGAAATGTTCATCTGAAACAGCATCAATAATTCCCCTACTCTGTACTAAGCCCATTGGAACACATACAGCTGCTGCCCAACATCCTTTCACAGTACACCTTGAAACCCACAGAACAAGTTTCTTTTCCTCCTCCTTCACCCCTGCTACTGCTGTATTGTGGAATAATCTTCTCCCTGACATATTTCCCAAGTAATACAACATACAGGCTTTTAAATCAAATGTAAACAAGTTTCTCCTTTCCCAACCCACTACCCAAGTTGACCAGCCAACTTCTCATATATGGGCCCAACAACAAAAAATAAAATATATATATATTCCCACGATTTCTCAACTATTTGTCGCAAAGTGAAAATCTGATCCTGACAGCCTCTATATGGCCTGAATTCAGCTTGTTCTCCACCCAAGCTTCCCTTCAACAATCCTTCTCAACCGTTTAACAAGTATACTAGCATAAATCTTACCAGGAACACTCAGTTTTATTTCAAATAATTCTCACATTCAGTTTTATTTCCCTTCTTATATATGAGCACTATGAGAGCTCTACTCCAATCATCTGGAATTCATCCCTCTGTCCAGACTTTTTGAACTATGCAGTGCATCACTGTAAAACTTTTATACGGGCGCTAGTGGGGGAAGTACTGCGGACGTGTTTTGAAGAGCTCCTGATTCAGATAAGTTTTTACTAGGAATAATTAAGTATATATGCGTAATTGTTTGAGTAAGAGCAGCTGTAAACGTTGTACGCTACCGGTATTATTAGTGTGGGTTTTTTCCTTGTCTAAACTAAATTACGAAATCGTTATTATTAGACCTATAACCGGCAGAGAGAAAAAAAAAATGGCGGCGGCATTGTCATTCCATGATTTGAATGTAGATTTCAGTCGTTTCGTTAAGTGTGAGGTCTTTTATATGTATTCCTTCGATTACATAAATGATTTGTGGATGTTTAGTGCGGATGGAAGAAGGGTGTGTGCGAAGTGTGACCTGAACGAAGAACTAATGAATGCGAATATGAAATTGATGACAGAAAGTGCTAGTACCGATTGTATCGCGATTGCACGTTTGAAAGAAAAGGATACTGAGCAAGAGAAGCGAAAAAATGTTAAAAAATCAGGAAAAAAGAAAAAGAGCGATTTGACAACCGTAACGGATGTTAAAAGGGACGAAAGTGAGGTGGAAAGAAACGAAATTGAGAGAACGAATGAAAGTAGAACTTGCGTAATGCAGAAATCGCAAGTAAAAAAAATCGAAAGAATAAATGATGGCAAAAGTTCGACGCATGTTGGACCGAAGGTACTGAAACAAAGAAAGATGAATGACAGTAAAAGTGAGAAGAATGATAGCGAAAGTTGGACGCATGTTAGTCCGAAAGTACGGAAACAAAGAAAGATAAATGAGAGTGAAAGTGAGAAGAATGATAGTGAAAGTTGGACGTATGTTGGACCGAAAGTACGGAAACAAAGAAGGATGAATGAGAGGGAATGTGAGAAGAGGGGGTCGAGAGTTAGAAAGTTAGAAAGATTTAATGATAGAGAGAATGTGTCGCGAGGTTCGGAAAGTGAATTAGATTGGATGAGGCAAGAAATGAAATGGATGCGGAATGAAATTAAGAGAATTCAGGTCAAAACTATTACAATAAATCATGATGGCATGAAAGAGTTAACGAAAGATGAGCGAGTGGCGTTGTATGGCGACTCCATTATTAAAGGTGTGCTAGAGGATAAAATGCACAAGGTATGTTTTCCAGGCGGTAAAATAAGTAGAGTGATTGAGGCATTGGATATGAGGCGGGAGCGAGCAAAAGAGTTAATTGTATTAATTGGTACAAATGATTTGAGAGAGAACAAAGAGCATGTTAAAATGAATGTCAAGAGACTGCTTGGAAAGATAAAAGAGAATAGTGTGACAGGAAGGGTGGTCAGTGTGTTGCCTAGGTATGATTGTGGTGAAATGAGGCGGAGAGCAAGGATTATGAATGGTATTCTGGCTGAAATGTGTGAGGAGACGGGAGTACAGTTTGTTAATGTGTGGAATGAGTTTGAGGGACGAAGTGAGCTGTATGGGAGTGATGGACTGCATTTGAGTGGTTATGGTGTGAGTCGCTTGGAGAGACTGCTGCTGGAAGGTAGAGAAGTGAATAGAGAAAATGAATCAGATCGAGAGGGGAGTGATGTGGAAGAGCAGGAGAGTAAGATAGGAGAGATTGAAGAAGTGGAAAACAATGGAGAGGTGAGTGGTATGAGTATAGAAAATGAGAGAATGGGTGTGCAAGAGGAGCAGGGAAACGGGGAGGCCCAGGGTGGACAGGGATACACAGCGTGAGAAAGGTGGATGCTCCAAGAGGAGGTGAGAGCATGTGTAGGCAGGAAAGTAATGGGATGACCAGGGATCAAGAGGAAACAGATGTTGTTGCAAAGGGTTCTAAAATGAAGAAGCAGAAAGAGAAATGGCCCCAGTTCAGCATGGAGAGAGCACATCGAGTGAATGGTATCAGTGGAACTAGCTGTAGATCCAGAAATGAGTTGTTGTGTTTGTATACCAATGCTAGAAGCATAAGAAACAAGGCGGATGAAATGGTTGCAGCACTAATTGCGTCTGTGCACCCAGAGATTGTCGGAATAAGTGAGACATGGTTAGATGAGGACGACATCCTGACAGGAATAGAGATGGAAAGGTATGATGTGTTTCGTGAGGATAGAAGGGATAAAAAGGGAGGGGGAGTGCTATTGATGATAGAGAAAGAGTTATGTCCATACAAGGTAGAGATGCAAGAGGGAAATAGGGCCAGTGGTTTTGAGGCAGTATGGTGTGAGATAGAGGTAAATAGAATCAAATACTTGGTGGGATGTTGTTATAGACCTGGTAATGTGGATGGTGGTGATAGTGAAATGTATAGTCAAATAAGCCAAGCAAATAAGAAAAGGGTGATCATTATGGGTGATTTTAATTATGGCAATATAGACTGGAATGAAGAGATAGCGACTGGAAGTAAAGAAAATGAGTTTCTTGAGTTTTTGAGGGATAACTACCTCAGACAGTATGTAACAGAGGGCACACGAGGATTAAGGGACTTGGATTTGGTCATCTCATCGGAGGATGTAATTATAAATGAGATGTCAAATCATCCACCAATTGGTGAAAGTGACCATGAGGTGATTACCTGGGTGGTTGCCAGCAGTGCAAGGACCCCTGTGAAAAAAGGGTATATGTGGAACTACAAGGGGGGTGATTATGAAGAGCTCAGGAGACAGCTTGCAGATGTAGCATGGAATGAGGAGTTAGCTGGAAAAGAGATCAATGCAGCTTGGGGGATTTTCAAAAACTATTTAGTAGATGCAATGTCTAAATGTATACCATGGGTGAGAAGGTTAAATAAGGTAGGTGTGAGATGGATGAATAAAGAGATTAAGCATGCAATACAGAAAAAAAAGGCATTGCGGAGACTGCCTAAGAGAAGTGAAAGTAACCAATTTCATGAGGTCTACAAAGACCAGGCAAGGAGGGTGACTTGGTTGGTGAGAGTAGCTAAAGAGAGGTATGAACAGCAGTTAGCTAATGAAGCCAAAAAGAATCCTAGGGAGTTCTTTCGATATGTAGCCAGCAAAAGAAAGAATGATTATGGAAGGATGACATTGATTGGAGGAAATGGTATAAAGACAGCTGTTGCAGAATGTGTTGTGGAGATACTTAATGAGCAATTCATAAAGATCTTTCAATCTTGTGAATGTGACTTCATGGAGAGATTAAGAGCAGTTGATGATGGGGAGGAGAGACTGACTGTAAGTGAGCAAGAGGTGTTTGGGGAGTTGAGTAAACTAGATGTAAATAAGGCTGTGG
The DNA here is from genome assembly GCF_054136105.1 of Typopeltis vanoorti. Taxonomy (NCBI): domain Eukaryota; kingdom Metazoa; phylum Arthropoda; class Arachnida; order Uropygi; family Thelyphonidae; genus Typopeltis; species Typopeltis vanoorti. Next base: position 155,360,183 of record NC_143555.1, read on the forward strand.
GACTTGATAATATATCACCACGTATTCTGAAGGAGTGTGCTAGAGAGTTGACACCTGCCTTGACATATTTTTTTAATACGAGTCTTGCACTTGGTCAAGTTCCTAAAGAGTGGAAGGAGGGCAAGATTGTGCCACTTCATAAAGGAGGTGATCGAACTCAAGCATCAAACTATAGGCCTATCTGTGTGTCAGGTGTTGTGGTTAAGTTGTTGGAGAAGCTTGTGAGAACTAGGATCCAGAGATGGGTTGACAACAATGGTATAATTTTTGATGGACAGCATGGATTTGCTAAAGGGAGGTCATGTTTTAGTAAACTACTTACTTATTACAATAAAGTGACTGCTTCCTTGGACAGAGGAGAAGGATACACAGTAATATACTTGGATTTCGCAAAAGCTTTTGATAGAGTACCTCATGATAAGTTGACAGTCAAACTCGAGCAGATGGGGTTGGATATTAGATTAGTGCATTGGATTGGAGACTGGCTATCTGATAGGTATCAACAAGTTGTGTATGGGGGTGCAATATCCAGGAAAAGGAAAGTCACTAGTGGAGTGTCTCAGGGGTCTGTTTTAGGGCCATTACTATTTAACTTATATATTAATGATATTGGTGAAGATTTGGATGGAGATATTCAGTTGTTTGCAGATGATGCAAAGTTGGGACGAACCATAAAGAGTAGTGAAGATGTTGTGGCCTTGCAAGAAGACTTGAATAAATTGAGTGATTGGGCAAGCAAATGGGGATGCGAGTTCAATGTTGCAAAATGTAAGGTTTTAAAATTTGGAAAACTAAGATGGGATGCAGAATTTATGCTTGGTGAGAATATATTGTTGGAAGTAGAGGAAATAAGAGATCTGGGGGTGATAGTGGATAAGGATCTAAAATTTAGGGGACACATCGCCAAAATTGTGAAGACAACACAAAGACTTCTGGGAATGATGCGGAGGACACTGACATGTAGAAGTAGGGAGATACTTGTTCCAATGTATAAGGCTTTGATTAGGCCACACTTGGACTATTGTGCCCAGATTTGATCACCGGGTTTTCAGAAGGATGAAGAGATGTTGGAAAGGGTCCAAAGGCGAATGACTAAGGTAGTTTCTGACCTCTGGAATGTTGAGTATGAGGAAAGATTGAAAAGATGTAATTTGCAGAGTCTCGTGGAGAGAAGGAAGAGGGGAGATATGATAGAGACCTACAAGTTGGTAAGGGGTTGTTATAGGATCAATGGTGGAGAAGTTCTACAGAGAATAGTGGGAGATCAGGGGAGAACCAGAGGTCATCCCTGGAAACTGTATAAGGAGGGTGTGAGTAAGGGAGTGAGAGGCAGGTTTTTTTCGTGCAGAGTTGTGAGTGATTGGAATGCCCTGCCTGAGAGCGTGGTGTCTGCAAGTAGTTTGAACGTGTTTAAGACACGGTATGATGAGATGTGTTTGTAAGATAAAAGGACCTCCTAGATGAGTCTTTGACTCCATGAGGTCTTGTTTTAATAATAATAATAATAATATACCTCCATACTTGAGCATTTCTGGTTGAATATTATCTACTGCTGCTGCCTTTTGCATTTCAGGCTTTTGATGGCTTTTTCTACTTGAAATATGGATGCATTTTCCTGATTGCACGCCTGTCAGTGATTTTTACCACTGTGCCAACACTGATTGTTTCATTTAGCAATTTTTCAAAGTAATTACTCAATACATCAAGGATATCTTTTTCTCCAGTTTTCATGTCATTGTTATCATCTCTAATTCCTTTTACAGCCATTCAATGAACTTCTTCAACAACCTCCAGAATATCTTGCCACCTTCTTGATATTTATTTTCTATGTTTTTACCAAAGTCTTCCCATGACTTTTATTTAGCTAGTTTTACACAGTGTTTAGCTGTCTTACATTTGTCACTGTATTCTGTATTCTGAATTAAAAAGTGTTTGCATGAAGCAATAGCTGACTGTATACCTAGAGTCCGAATAAAAAATCAAGTATGAGTTAAATGAATGAATAACACAATTCAGCTTCAGCTGCAAAAAAAGAAACAACTATGGAGGGAATTTAAGGAGAAAGGTGACCGGCAGGCACATGAACAGTATAAAGCCCAGGCCTGAAGGGTAACGAGTGTGGTAAGAAAAGCAAAAAAGGATTATGAAAGAAGATTGGCCATGCAGGCTAAAGACAATACAGTTTTTTCGATATGTTGCAAGTAAAAGAAAAATTATATATGGCAGAATGATGTTAAAGAATGCCGATGGTAGGGAGGTAACCGAATCAGTTGATATAGTTGAATTACTGAGCAAGCACTTTGCAAGAGTATATCATCCAGGTGGTGACATTGCAGAAATGAATGAACCAAGAGATTATATGGGAATTGTGGTGAATGAGGTGGAGGTGAGTAGTCTATTGCAAAACCTCAATGTCAATACATCTGTGGGATTGGATGGTATACCAGCTCGTGTTGTACATGAAGCGGCTAAAGAACTGTCAGTACCCTTGACCATTTTGTTTAATCTGAGTCTCTGGTCTGGGTTAGTTCCGAGGGGGTGGAAAGAGGCAACAGGGAAAATAGTTCCACTGCATAAAAGAGGTTCCAAGACTACTGCTGTAAATTACTGACTGATTAGCATATCAGGAATCGTTGTCAAGGTCTTGGAGAAACTAGTCAAGAGAAGAATACAGGATTGGATAGATGAAAATGGGATACTGTATGGGGGGCAACATGGTTTTGTGAAGGGTAGATCATGCCTCAGTAACTTGCTCACGTTTTATAACACAGTGACGGCTGAACTGGATAAGGGTAATGGGTTTACAGTGATTCTACTGGACCATGCCAAGGCCTTTGACAGGATACCATATGGAACTCTAATCAGTAAACTGGAGCAGATGGGGATGGATATTGGGTTGGTGAGATGGATAGGAGGGTGGTTGATGGAGAGATACCAGAGAGTGGTTTATTCAGGAGTGGAATCCAAAAGATGGCTTGTGACTAGTGGTGTGCCACAGGGTTCTGTTCTTGGACCACAACTTTTCAATTTGTCCATTAACGATATAGGAAAGGATCTAAGAGGAAGTGTTCACTTGTTTGCTGATGATGCAAAGTTGGGTAGAGCAATTGTGAGTGCACAGGATATCAAAATTTTGCAGGATGATTTGGATAGTTTGTAGGACTGGGGTAGGGAAAATGGATGTCAATTTAATGTGGCAAAGTGTAGGGTTATGCATTCTGTAGTGAAAAAATTAGCAGCAGTATATCACATTGGTGGAACTGTACTCCAGGAGATTGATGAGGCCTGGGATTTGGGATTGTTGGTGGATAGAGAGTTGAAGTTTAGGGGGCACATTGCAAAAGTGGCTAAATCAGCTCATCAAATTTCTTGGTTAATGAAAAATACTTTAACAAGTTATTGTTCCTCTATATCGAGGCCCGATAAGCCCCCAGATGGGGGCTTATCGGGCCTCGATATAGAGGAACAATATAATATCTGCCCAGATATGGGCGTCAGGGTTTCTTCTTGTGGGGAGGAGGTGGAGAGGATGGAGAGACGAGTGACCAAGATGGTGACAGGTCTGTGGAATGAACCTTATGAGAACAGATTGAAGATTTGTGGGTTGCAAAAATTGGTTGATAGGCAGAAAAGGGTTGATATGATTGAGACATTCAAATTACTGAAGGGTTTCTATAAGATAGGGATATAAGAATAGGACTGGTGGTGGGAGGACTAGGGCCATACATGGAAGCTGGGCAAGAATGTGGTTAACAAGGGTGTTAGAGCTAGGTTTTTTACTTGGAGAGTGGTAAATGAGTGGAATAAGCTGCCAGAGTCTGTTGTGGGTGCTATGACCATGAATGAGTTCAAGGTGAGGTATGATAGATACTGTGTGAATGTCGAATAGTTGTTCTTGACATGATGTTAGGGCCTCTCTCGATGAGCCTGTCGACTCCTTGGAGTTGCCCGAAATAATAATAATAATAATAATTCTCTAAGAGCACAAGCTGACTTATTTGCCAGGATCATTTGATATGCTTTCTTCTTTTCTTTCACTGCCTCTTTAACTTCTTGTATCCACCATAGAGTTCATGTTATTCTATCCTTGCAGGCAACCTCACCACATGCCTCTCTGGCTGAATCAATCAATGTTTTCTTCAGTGCTTGCCACTGAATCTCCAAGGTTTGATTCCTGTTCTCAAACTCTTTCATTTTCTTTTCAATAATCTTTCTGTATTTTAGTCTACAGTTCACATCTGAGAGCTGCTCAACTTTTATTCGCTTTAAAACTTTCTTACATGTTCTTCTTTTCAATATCAATTTTATCCTGCTCAGGACTAAATGGTGATCACTTCCAATTTTAAATCCTCTGTACACTCTAGTGTCCTGCACCAGTGAGAAAATATCACGATCAACAATAACAGAGTCAATGAGACTTTTCTCATTCCTTGCCTCTTCTCTCCATGTGAATTTGTGCGCATTTTTATGTTGGCTAATGTTTGTGTATTTTAGTCTACAGTTCACATTTGAGAGCTGCTCAACTTTTATTCGCCTTCAAAGCTGAATATCTTTTGTCGTGAGTAAACGTAGCAATTGATTTGAGCTGTGCTAAAAAGTGTTTTTTAATTAGTGTATAGTGTTGCAAATTGTGCTGCATTTTTTCAGTTTGGATACAAGTGTATTTCAGTGGTGTTGTTGTTGATGATGATGAAGGTTTTCGTTGTTTATATTGTGTTTTGCTACTTGTTTGTTGTGCTGCTTCAGCTTCTGAAGATGGCCTCCATAAAGAAACATATGTTAGCGGTATGGACAGTTTCTATATGAAAGTCTAGTTCTGCCTTGGATTTTTCAGAGGGGATGCATTGTGAAAACTGTTATATGTATGTACCAAAAAATGTGAAAGATTTGTGGACTGTAAGAGCGATTAGAAATGGAAGCAAACATTGGGACCATAGTAGAAGAGCTTCGGAAGGAGTTAGTGGAAATGAAAAGCGAAATGAAACATCTGGAAGAGGCTAATAAACAAGTAAAGGAGAGATTGGCTGATGATAATGAGAAGGAGGAAGTTAATATTATAAAGAAAGAGTCAAAGGAGAGTCATATATCAGTGTATGGGGACTCGATCATTAGAGGTGTGACTACCATTAAAGTGCACAAAACACGCTTTCCTGGTGGAACAATGAAGCAAATAACCTATGCATTGCAGAAAAGAAAATACTTGACGTCAAAATTTGTGGTAGTCGTGGGCACAAAGGACTTAGTTGGGGAGAAAAAGAATGTTGATAGAAACTTGAGGAAGTCATTGATATCATGATGGCTGAGTTGTGTGAGGCAAAGGGGGTTCACAATTTGTAAATTCTGGAGTGAATTTGAAGAGAAGTTGTAATGGTATAAAGCTGATGGATTTCGTTTGAATGGGTTTGGTATTGAGCATTTAGAAAGGCCATTATTTTCTGAGAAGGCACAGAGTCGAGAAGTTAATGTAGCAAATGATTAGAGTCTTCCTGTTTCACAGGAGGAAGGAGGAAGATGGATATGAGGTTGAAGATATGATTGAGCAGCACAAGATGATGGAATGCATAAAAGTGAAGATGAGACAGGTAGGAATGGAAATCACAGTCAGAATCAGGGAAATGGGTGTTGTCAAACCAGAGAGAGAGAGAGAGAGAGAGAGAGAGAGAGAGGTGGCCTCAAACACACAGTGATTGTTATGTTTATAAACAAATGTAAGGAGTATTTGAAACAAGAGAGCTGAGTTTGTTTCATTGATTGAGACAGTATGCCCAAAAATATTTCGAATAAGTGAAACTTGGTAGTCTGAGGAGGATTTGATGTCGGGAATAGAATTAGAATGATATATAATTTTCCGGAAGGATAGAGATGTGAAAAGAGGAGGGAGAGTGCTGTTAATGATTGCAGAGGAATTGTGTCCACAAGTGTGGAAGTGAATAGTGTATGCACAGATTCTGAACCTGTATGGTGCGAAGTTGAAGTAAACAGGTTAGTATATCTGATAGGATGCTGTTATAGGCTAGGGAATGCAAAGAATACTGATTGTGAAATGTTTAGGCAAATTAGTTGGGCATGTAAAAAGAAAGTGATCCTGATGGGAACTTTAATTACAGGAATATAGGGTGGAAGGAGGAGATAGTGTATGGAAACAAGGAAAGCGCGTTTGTGGAATTTCTGAGAGATTAATATTAAGTATCTTAAGCAGCACGTGATTGAAATAACTAGAGGCTTTAATGTGATTTTCTTTTCTTCACTACTTGTATAATAAACTATAACACTTAATATGAATATTAGTCAAGTGAGTTTAATTTTTCGTCCTACTAGTTTCACCGATTTTTGCTATCAGCATCTTCAGGGATATAATTGGTAAGCGATATGAAGGTAACAGACTAGGTTTTAATTGACAGTTCTAATTCATACAAAATTAGTATTGTGCGAGACAATGCGCGTGTCTCAGGAACATGATTTATTTGTTATGAGACATAATGTAATTGGCATGAAAGTTCATTTTTTTGATATTTAGTGATCTAATTAAAGTTTTCCAAATTTCCAGTAGGAATAGAGCTTGATTCCTATTTAGGTTTCCTGTTGAAAGGGCGACCATAGCAGCCTCCCTGAAGGTTCTGGAGTGGTAGTTCTCTTCTATATAGGGCATATGACTCTTATGACTCTTTAAAATAGCAGTAATCACTGAAACAAAAAAGAAATTAAAAGGAACTATGAGAACTGAAAATTTTAATGTGATATACAGTGGAGTCGACAGAGACCAAAGAGCACAAGCAGGAGTCATGATTTGGATTCATAACTCCCTTTCAAAACAGTTAGAATATTATAAATTATGGAATGAAAGAACAATAGAAGCTAGAATAAAAATAGACAGAAGCTATTTAACAATAATTGGTTTATATGCCACAGAAGAAGGAAGAGAACAGGATAATATTGATTTTTATAATCAGCTACAAAACATATATAATAAAATAAATAAAAATGATTACATAATTTTAGCAGGAGACTTAAATGCAAGAATTGGAAACACGAAAATTAATAATAATATAGGAATACATGGAGAACACACTCTAAACAGAAATGGTAAAAAATTGATCGACTTTGTAGTTTATAATAACCTAAAAATAATGAATTCCTTCTATAAACATAAAGACATGCATAAATATACTTGGGCAGCAAGAGGATGGAAATCAATATTAGATTACTTCATATTAAATGAAAAGACATCAAAATTTTCACTAGATGTTAGAGTTCACAGAGGATATGAAATAAGCAGTGACCACTTCCTTGTTAAAATAAAATTAAGATTACCACCTAAATGGCTACAAGTAACAAGAACAGAAAGAAAAATTGAAACATTTGTTTATAAAACTAGACTATTGAATGACACAAATGTACAATGGCTATATGAACAAAGAATTAACCAGTATCTAGATAAAATAAAACAAAATGAAGAAATAGAAATAGAATGGCTTAATATAAAAACGATACTAAATGCAGCAGCAAATGAAAGCTTAGGAAAGACCAAAAAATTCAATAAAAGAAAAAAACTGAAGATCTGGGATGATACAATCAAAGAAATAATCAAAAAGAAAAAAAAAACCTATCACAAATGGTTAAGCAGTAAAAGATTAGAAGATGAAATAGAATATAAAAGAATAAGAGCCATAGCTAAAAGAGAAGTCAGAAAAAGACATAGAGAATCATGGAATAAATTTGTTTCTAATTTAGAACATGATTTATATAAAATAAGACCCAATGTATATAAGATTTTGAAACACCTAAATGCAGATACCAAAGAAAACATAAAATTAAACACTGAATTGAAATTAGAAGAATTTCTAAATTACTACACAGAACTGTGGACAGACAAATATTTTAAAAAAGACAACTGGCAAACAATTAACGAAAATGAAAAGGAAATAACTAAAGAAGAATTAGAAATCAGCCTGAAAAAAGAAACGGAAAATCACCTGGAGAAGATAAGCTAGGTTCAGAACTATATAAATACGCAGGAACAAGATTCAAAGGAAGACTCTTATTATTTTTAAATAAAATTTACTCAACTGGTATCCCCCCAATTGAATGGAAAAAAGCAATTGTGATTCCTATCTTTAAGAAAGGTAATAGAGATGACCCTAAAAACTATAGAGGTATCAGTATACTAAATTCATGTTACAAAATATACAGCAGAATCTTAAATAACAAACTAATGAAATATTCCAAAAACTTTATTCTAGAGGTACAAAATGGATTTAGAAAAGGACGATCATGTATAGCCCCAGCCTTCTGACTAAAATTAATAATAGAGAAAAGAAGAGAATATAATTTAGAAACACATATTGCATTTATTGACTTTGAAAAAGCATTTGACAAAGTTAAAAGAAACATATTATTTAACATATTAAAAGAAAGACAAATACCAAATAATATCCTAAAAGCTGTCACAAGTATATATGAAAATAATCAAATACAAATAAGATTAAATCATGAGCTATCATATACAAGAGAGATAAACCAAGGGGTCCGACAGGGATGTCCCCTCTCAGCAACTCTTTTTAATATCTACTTAAATGAAATAATAATAAAATGGAGTAAAAATTTACATCAAGGAATTAAACTTTCACCTACAGTTAACTTAAACACTCTCCTCTTTGCAGACGACCAAATAATAATTACAAATTCTGAAGATAACTTACAGAAAGCTATTTTAAATCTAAATGAGATATCCAAAGATTATGGTATGATAATATCAATGGAAAAATCAAAAACTATGGCCTTTAAAGGACAAGATCCAGCAAGAACTAAAATAGTATTAGATAACAAGATCTTAGAACAGGTGAATTCATTTAACTACCTAGGATGTATGATCACTTATGAAAATGAAAAAAATATAAAAATAAAAATTAATTGCAAAATATTTAAAAATAACAGGAGTAATTAATTCTATATTTAAACCAAACCTAGTTCAAAAACAAACCAGGCTAAAAGTATACAATACATTAGCCCTACAGGTCTTAATGTATGGAAGCAAAATCTGGACAATAAAACAAAAAAACAAACAAAGATTAACAACAGCAGAAATGAATTTTATGAGAAAAACTGCAAAGTATACCCTATTTGATCACAAAAGAAACGAAGATATTATGAAAGAATTAAACCAAGAACCAGTAATTGAAAAAATTAAAAAATATAAACATAGATGGATGGAACACGTTCAAAGAATGAAAACAGAAAGATTAGTAAAACAAGCCTTAAAGTACAAGCTATTAGGAAAAAGGAAACCAGGACGTCCTCTTAAACGATTCAACGATGACTTCTAAGGCCGGAACAGGCCATACTAGGCCTAAATCCTTGATACGTATGATGATGATGATAACTCTTATCCCACTCAATAAAATGGTTGGTAGAAGCAAAGTGGGAAGAAAGCCTGAAATATCTTGTCTGTTGTTTCTAACATAGCTTATGTGCTCCTTCTGTTGCATTTCGAAGCTTCTAGAGGTCTGACCAACGTAACTAACACCACAGGAGCAAGGTATATTATTATTATTATTATTCAGGCCTCCAAGGAGTCAAAACACTCATCGAGGGAGGTCCTTTCTAAGACATAAAGTCTGTCAAGACTCATCGAGGGGAAGTCCCCCCCTGAGAAACACAAAGTTTATCATACCACTCTTTAAACTCACTGACCGTTCTCGCTCCCACCACTCCATCAGGCAATGCATTCCACGGCTCAACCACCCTCCACACAAAGAAACCACTCCTTACCCTCTTGCTCACAGTTTCCTTTCGTAACTTCCAGGGATGGCCTCTTGTCATCACTCCTTCCCGCTGATCAACCAAGCGAAAGAACTCCCCAGTGTCAACCCTGTAACCACCTCTCAACAGTTTAAAAGTCTCAATCATATTACCTCTCCTTCTTCTATCCACCAAACTCTGCAGTATACATTCTCTCAGCCGATCCTCATAACTATCCTTGTACAGTCCTGAAACCATCTTTGTCATCCGTCTTTGTATCCTTTCAACAGTTAATTTATCCCCTTCAAATCCTGGGGACCAAATCTGAGAACAATAGTCCAAGTGTGGTCTGATCAGAGACTTATACAACGGAATGATAACCCTCTTATCTCTGCAGGTCAGTGTCCTTCTCATAATAGCAGCAATCCTCTGTGTTACCTTCACCACCTTTGCAATATGTCCCTTAAACTTCAGGTTTCTATCAATCATCAACCATAGATCTCTTGTCTCCCCTACTTCCTCCAGTATAACTCCTCCCATAGAGTATGCAGCATCCCATCGATGTTTCCCAAACCTCAAGACCTTACATTTTGCTGCATTAAACTGACACACCCATTCATTTGCCCATCTATCTAGCTTATTTAAATCCTCTTGCAGGGCTACCACATCTGCATTATTATTAATAATCCTTCCCAGCTTCGCATCATCCGCAAACAACTGAATACCCCCCTGCAATCCACTGGCTATGTCATTGATATAAAGGTTAAACAATATAGGTCCTAGTACTGAGCCCTGTGGGACCCCACTTGTAACCCTCTGCCTCCTGGAAACTGCTCCACCATACACAACTCTCTGATACCTATCAGACAGCCAATCCTGAATCCAGTTGACCAATCTGACATCCAGACCCATGTGCTGCAACTTAAATATCCGCTTATCATGTGGTACCCTATCAAATGCCTTCGCCAAGTCTAAGAAAATTGCAGTATATGCCTTTCCCTCATCTAATGCTCTTGTAACTTTATTATAAAAGGCTAGCATATTGCTAAAACAAGAGCGTCCTTTCACAAATCCATGTTGATTCTCACAGATAACATTACCCTCATCTGCCCAATGCTGTACATGGTCCCTCACTACTTTCTCCAAGATCTTAACAACTACTGATGACACACAGACTGGCCTATAATTAGACACTTCCAGTCTGTTACCACCCTTATGCAATGGCACTATCTTACCTTCCTTCCATTCCCTGGGCACCTTTGCCAAAGCCAGACTTTCATTGAAAAGCCACGTTAAAGGTATTGTCAATTCCCTAGCACATTCTCTCAAAACTCGTGGCGAAATACCGTCCAGTCCCACAGCTTTACTGACATCCAGAGTACTCAGTATCTGAAACACACTCTCCTCCTGTACCTCCAGACCTTGTACCAGTCTTATCCCTCTAGCATTAAAACTTATATACTCCAGAGTACTTGTAGAAAGGATGAGGGTCTTTCGGTGATCTTAAAAATTTCCGAATAGTATTGACCGGCTTGAATGCTACTCTAATATTGTGTGGTTTTAGAAGGATAGCCAATTTTTTGGAAATGCTGCTGACAAATGGAATAGTTATTGATGTATTGGGTGTCATCACGTTGTCTTTGTGGTATATCCGAAAAGAGAATCTTGTTGCAGAGTCTTTTAAGATAACCATTTAAGGATAGCTCTCTGGATATTGTAGTTAATTATTTTTGTAAGTCATCCTGGTCTGTGGTGTACTGTATAGCTCTTTTCTTAAGCATATTGATAATGCTAAGTTTCTGGGATATATGATGTGACGAGTTGAAATGGAGGTAACGTCCAGTATTCGTAAGTTTTCTATACACAGACAGGTTGATACTGTTATTGGTTTGTTTCTTTATTAGGATGTCCAGGAATGGAAGTTTTTCATCTTTTTCAATTTCAAGTCAGTCAACACTATTCGGAAATTTTTAAGATCACCGAAAGACCCTCATCCTTTCTACAAGTACTCTGGAGTATATACCTTGCTCCTGTGGTGTTAGTTACGTTGGTCAGACCTCTAGAAGCTTCGAAACGAGACAGAAGGAGCACGTTGGCTATGTTAGAAACAACAGACAAGATATTTCAGGCCTTTCTTCCCACTTTGCCTCTACCAACCATTTTATTGAGTGGGATAAGAGTCATATGCCTTATATAGAAGAGAACTACCATTCCAGAACCTTCAAGGAGGCTGCTATGGTCACCTGTTCAACAGGAAACCTAAATAAGAATCAAGGTCTAATCCTACCGGAAATTTGGAAAACTTTAAATCACTAAACATCAAAGAAATGAACTTTCACGCTAATTACATTATGTCTCATAACAAATAAATCATGTTCCCGAGACACGCGCATTGTCTCGCACAATACTAATTTTGTATGAATCAGAACTGTCAGAGTTAAAACCTAGTCTGTTACCTTTATATCGCTTACCAATTGTATCCATGAAGATGCCAACAGCAAAAATCGGTGAAACTAGTAGGACGAAAAATTAAAACTCACTTGACTAACATTCATAAAAAGTGTTATAGTTTATTAGAGGCTTTAATGTCTTGGATTTGCTGATAAGTTCACAAGATGTCGTTGTTAATGAAGTGTTGACACTGACACTGAGAGTGATTATGAGGTACTTGCTTGGGAAATGATGAAATAAGAAAAGGTCACTGCCAAAAATGGATACATGTGGAAGTATAAAGCAGGTGATTATAGGAAGCTCTGTAGTCAGCATCAGTACATTGGGTAAATGAGCTGAGAAGAAAAGATGTTGACAATGCATGGAAAGTCACAAAGCATTATCTGCAAAAAACAATTAATGCTGCATACCAATGGTTAAGTGAGTAAATAGAGTAGGAGTGAAATGGATGAACAGTGAAATCAAGCAAACTGTGCTGGAAAAGAAAATGTTATGGAGGAGGTAGAAAAGGGTTGGCGGTGATCAGATCCATGAAGAGTATTAAGTGCAGGTTAGAAAGGTGACGAGCATGGTAAACAAAGAAAAGATGCAGTATGAGAGGAGACTGGCTGGTCAGGCCAAGGTTAACGCTAGGGAATTTTTCTGCTATATGGCAAGCAAGAGGTTGAATAATTATGGCAGATTAACTTGGTGGATAGTCATAGCAGCAGACTAACAGCTGCAAAGGATATAGTGAAATTATTGAATGAGCAATTTATCAGCGTATATCATACTGGTGTAAATAATCCAGTGCAATATATAAAAGAGAGGCAAGTATTAGGAGAATTGGAAGTGAAAGAAACAGAGGTGTATCAGATGTTCGTTGGATTAGATGTGAATAAGGCTGTGGGAATGAATGACATATCACCACATATTCTCAAGGAATGTGCACCACAGTTAGCTATACCCTTTACATGGTTATTTAATTATTACTATTATTATTATTATTCAGGCCTCCATGGAGTCAAAAGACTCATTGTGGGAGGTCCTTCCTAAGAATATAAAGTCTGTCAAGACTCATCGAGGGGGAGATCCCCCCCCCCTAAGAAACATAAAGTCTATCATACCACTCCTTAAACTCATTGACCATTCTCGCTCTCACCACTCCATCAGGCAATGCATTCCACGGTTCAACCGTGGAATGCATTGTGTATTTAATGAAAGTCTTGCAGTGGGTAAGATTTCTAAAGAGTGGAAAGAAGGCAAAATAGTACCATTCCACAAGCATGGATCTAAAACAGAAGTCTCCCACTACAGGCCAGTCTGTATAACTGAGGTTGTGGTAAAGGTATTGGAGAGATTGGTAAGGAATAGAATACAGGATTGGTTGATGGATATAGCAATAGTAATTTACTTGGATTTTATGATAAGGTGACAAGCATGTTAGATAAAGGAGAATCACATGCAATGATATTCTTAGACTTTGCAAAAGCATTTGATAGATTACCACATGATAAGTTGGTGTACAAGCTGCAGAGGATGCGAATAGATAGTATATTGATTAGATGGATCAGAGATCTCTCTGAATAATACCAGCAGGTTATTGGCATGCCCGAGGGTTCTGTTCTTGGGCCCCTGCTGTTTAACTTGTTTGTAAAAGATATATCATGTGGACTAATTGAGGATCTTCAGTTATTTGCAGATAATGCAAAGGTGGGAAAAATTATAAGTAGCACTTCTTCTTCTTCTTCTGCAGCTTCTCCCACTTAAGTGGGGTCACTGTTTCTTATGAGTCTCCTCCACACCTTCCTGTCTTGGGCTGTCACCACATCCAAGTTCTTCATCTTCAAGTCCTCTTCTACCAGCTCCCTCCATCTCTTCTTTGGCCGCCCACGCTTCCGCCTTCCTTGCACATCCATCTGCATGACCCTTCTTCCCACATATTCGTCCTCCCTCCTCATCACATGACCAAACCATCTCAACCTTGCCTCCTGTATTTTCGCTCCTAAGTTCGTAACTTTCACTGTTCCCCTGACATAGTCATTTCTCAGATGATCCTTTCTGGTCACACCGCACATCCACCTAAGCATTCTCATCTCTGCTACTTCCATCCTGCTAATGTTATTTTTCCTCAGGGCCACAGTTTCTATAGCATATGTCATAGCTGGCCTCACTACTGTCCTATAAATTTTGCCTTTCAGATTGATCGGCACCCTCTTATCACATAACACTCCAGCCATCTCCCTCCAGTTCCTCCAACCTGCTTGTATCCTGCATCCCACTTCCTTCTCACCTCCTCCATCTTCTTCCACTGTCGAACCTAAGTATCTAAAGTCTCTCACCTTCCTGATGACATTTCCTTCCAGCTCCAGGTCTGTCTCCTGGCCACCGCCCACTGCGCAACACATATACTCTGTCTTACTTCTGCTCAGTCTCATACCTCTCTCTTCCAGTACTTTTCTCCATCTTTCCAGTTTAGTTTCCGCTTCTTCTCTTGAATCTACACACAGCAAGATGTCATCTGCATACAACATTGTCCAAGGTGCATCTTCTCTCACCTCCTCTGTTACCACCTCCATCACAATATTAAACAGAAACGGACTTAATGCTGACCCTTGATGCAAGCCAACTGTTACTTGAAAACTTTCTGTCTGTCCCAAACAGGTCCGAACACTTGTCTTCACATTTCTGTACATTTCCTGCACCAACCTGACATATTTCTCCGGCACCTTCTTCTCCCTCAGACACCTCCAGACTTCTTGCCTTGGCACTCTATCGTATGCTTTCTCCAGATCAATAAATACCAGATGTAGCTCCCTTTGTTTCTCTCGATATTTTTCCATCATCTGTCGTAACCCAAAGATAGCATCTGTTGTTGATCTAGGCATGAAGCCAAATTGTTCCTTTGCAATCTCCACCTCCTCCCTCAATCTACCATCAAGAACCCTTTCTAGGATCTTCATTGTGTGGGACATCAACTTTATTCCTCTGTAATTTTTACAGTCTTGTGCATCCCCTTTACCCTTGTAGATGGGAACAAGAGTACTCTCCCTCCATTCCTCGGGTATATTTTCCTGTTGGCAAACTTTCATGAACAGGTCCCACAGCAGGTCAATTCCCTCTTCCCCCAGTGGGAAGAGGGAATTGACCTCTTCCAAATGCAAAGGTGGGAAAAATTATAAGTAGCACTGTTGATGTTAAATCCCTTCAGGAAGATTTGAATAGACTTTTTACTTGGACAACAAAAGATGGGGTTGTAGTTTTAATATAAATAAGTGCAAGGTGTTACATTTTCGAGTGCAGAAATATAAGGCTGTGTACTGTATCAATGGTGCCGTACTGCAGGAAATGGATGAGATTAGAGATTTGTGAGTGAGTTGACAGTAGAGTGAAGTTTAGTGGACATATTGCTAGTTTTGCAAAGGCTGCACAACATAGTGCTGCTGTAACATGAGAAGTACTGTAACATGTAAGGATAAGGAAGCAGTTGTGCCGACTGCATAAGTCACTCATCAGATCACAAAAATAAATTTAGTTTAATCCTTTATCCAAGTGTAAGCAAACAAAGTTTGCACCTGACGTATCTTCAGGATTGATGCAACTCGCTGTAAAGGTGGACCAAGCTCTCATCACTACTTATCTTAGTATCTCCCATTAGGCAAAGCACATCTCCTTGCGGACATGTATATGCTAATGCATTAAGAGAAGAGCCACTACCCAGGCTGGTTTCAACCTTTATTGAATGTTCAAGAACAGGTCAAACTCCAAAAACTCAGCATTGTTCCATTCAGTAACAGGCTCACCCTTCTCAGTGGCAGGGTGAGCCTGTTCCATTCAGTAACAGGCTCACCCTGCCACTGAGAAGAACTCACAACGTTGGCTCTACCCCATGGCAGGCTCACCCCCACCACTGAGCAGAGCTACTCATTTGCTCATATGTCATCTGAGGGGTAACAGCAATAGTAGAGCGTTAGTTAAAACTTCACGGGGCTACAGTATTGCCATTCATCAACCACGCTTGCAACCTGTTTATTGAGGTCTCATCAATGGGAGCAAGACCCAGAGGTGGTGATACTAAGGTGGAAGCAATGGAGAAGTCATATTTACCTATACGAGTTGCTACAAGGTATCTCACCTTATTATTAAATTACTCTGGATTTAGAGAAAGATGTTGGAAGTTTTTTTCCCCACTTGGTTAGAATATAATAAATTTACTTTAATCCTTTAACCAAGTTTAAGCAAACAAAGACTCCTTGGAGTTGCCCGTAATAATAATAATAATAATGATGAAATACCCTTATAAAGGTATTATGATATCAGATGACTGACATTCAGTGAGCAAGAGGAATCTGAATTAATTAAGTAAACCAGATATTAATAAGGCTGTAAGACTTGACATAATGTTATGTCCCACAGCATATCTTAAAGGAATATTTCAGGGAGTTACCAGCACTTGTGACATACCTATTTAAGAGCCTTGCAACAGCAATATCAGAAATCTCTGCAATTGTCCAGAGAAATGGGAGATAGTGTTTTAGAAATTTGCTTATGTACTACAACAAGATGATGAATTCATTGGATAAGGGAGATGTATATGCAGTGGTATACATGGATTTTTTCACAGACCTCTGACAGACTGCCACATGACAAGTTGGTAACTAAATTGGAATGAATGGGAGTAGATACTAGATTAGTGAGTTGGATAGGCAATTGACTGTCAGATATGTATCAGTAGGTTGTGTATAGGGATGTGGCATCCTGAAAGAGTGAAATTGCTGATGGTGTGCTGCAGGGTTGTTAGCATTTGGGTTCATTACTGTTTAATGTGTATGTTAATGATATTAGGACTGGCTTAAAAGGAGTTATGCTGCTATCTGCAGATGATGCAAAGATGAGGAGAACTACAAGAAGTACAGCAGATGTTGTGGCCTTATAGGAGTACTTGAACAGACTGTGTGAGTGGGCAAGTGAGTAGAGCTACCAATTCAATGTTGCAAAGTGAATTGTCCTGAAATTTGGTAGGCAAAGATGGGATGCAGAGCATACAATTAATACAGAAATTTTGAAGGAAATGGTGAATGATCTGGGAGTGGTGATGAACAAGACTTATCAAATTTATGGATCATATTGTTAAAAGTGTGAAGATATCATAATCTATTATGGCAATGACGAAGAGGGCCTTAAAATGTAGAAGCAAAGATATTAGAGTTCTCGTGATCATAATCATTGTCATCTTTTCAGGAAGTTAGGCCAATTGGCCTGTTCTGGCCTCACATCACTGTTTCCTTGGTTGTCCCTGGTTTCTGTATCCTCCAGATTGGTGGGATCTAAGTATCTGTTTTTTTGTTTTTTTTTGGATGGACTCTATATTTATATATTATATCTAATGTAGTATCTATTTTCAGTTCTTAATGCAATTCTGTTCTACTTTTTGTTTTTGTTATTCCAGAGCCTACTGCCTATTATTCTTCATTGGAATTTTATTTCTTTGGTGTTCTATTCTTTTCCTTCTGTAGTTTTTATGGTCCATTGATAGTGTGGAAGGCGTGAGTGACTGTGAAAGTTTAGGAAATGGTTTTGTTTCAGAGAGTGAATTTAGATTAAGAGTGACTGACCTGCAGAGGGAAATAGATGAGTTGAAAGAGGAGGTGGAATGTCTTGTGAATGAGAGCAGAAGTATGAAAGATAAGATTAGGAGAATGGAAGAGATAAATGCAAGCAGAAACAGAGTAGGGGAGAGAGAGAGAGAGAGAATTTTGGGAGTGTTAGAAGAGGAGAGAAAGGAAACAGAAAAGAGGGAATGAGTGTGAGGTATGTGGGTGCTAGAAGAGGAGAGAATAGAAACAGTAGAAGAGAGGGAATTAGAGATAGGTATGGGAATGCTAGCAGAGGAGAGGATGGAAACAGTAGGAGAGATGGAATGAGAGAGAGAGAGAGAGAGAGAGATACGGAGGTGCTAGAAGAGGAGAGAATGGAAACACTAGGAGAGATGGAATGAGAGAGAGGTATGGGAATGCTAGAAGACGAGAGGATGGAAACAGTAGGAGACACGGAATGAGAGAGGGATATGGAAGTGCAAGAAGTGGAGAAAATGGAAACAGTAGGAGATAGGGAATGAGAAAGATGTATGGGAGTGCTAGAAGAGGGGAGAATGGAAACAGTAGGAGAGAGAGGTATGGGATTGCTAGAAGAGAGAATAGCAGTAGAGGAGAGGGAATGAGAGAGACCTATGGGAATGAAAGAAGAGGAGGGAATGGAAACAATAGGAGAGAGAGAATGGTAAGAGGTATAATGTATGGTGACTCAATGATCCGTGGTGTTCAAGATGGGATACGTGAGGAATGTTTGCCAGGAGGAACAATAGAAAGGGTGGCTATGGCAATTAAGAGAGGTGAAAGGATGGATGAGATGATTGTGATGGCAGGAACAATGACTTGAGTGGTAATGTAAGTCGGGCAGCGAGAGATATGAGATTTTTGCTTGAGGCTGTACGGACGACAGAGAGAGGAAAATCAATGTGCGTGTTGCCTAGGTATGATAATGATGAGCTGAGCAGAAGAGTGGTGATATTGAATGGCATAATAGCGAGAATGTGTGACAAGAGAGGACTGGTGTGTGTGGATGTTTGAAGTGCGTTTGAGGAAAGAGAGGAATTGTATGCGAGAGACTGCTTACATTTGGAATTGTATGTGAGAGATTGCTGTTCTGAAAGAGTCAGTGTGTTCCAGGGAGGATGATAGCCGGGGTGGCCTCTTGTGTGAATGGATACTTGGGAAAAAGGAGACGATATCAGGTAACACTGAGTCCAGTGGAGTCTAGAAGGGATAATGCTGGGTATAGAAACAATGGCATTTATATGCTTTATACTAATGCCAGAAGTATCCAGAATAAGGGAGAGGAATTGGTGGCGCAGATAGCATCAGCCTGGCCAAAAATTATTGGGATCACTGAGATGTGGTTGACAGAAGGGGATATAATAACAGGTATAGAAGTCGCTGGGTATAGCATTTTTCTCAGGATAGGAGGGGAAGGCGTGGTGGTGGGGTACTGCTTATGATAAGTGATGACCTATGTCCTCTAAGAGTGGAGGCTTTGGAAGGAAGTGAGACAAATGATTTTGAGAGCGTATGGTGTGAGGTAGAGGTAGGCAAGATAGGATATTTAGTGGAGTGTTGCTACAGACCCAGGAGCACAGAGGATGGGGACCAGGAGATGTTTAGACAGCTAAGTTTGGCAAGTGCAAGAAGAATGATTGTTATGAGAGATTTTAACTACAGTAGTATAAATTGGAGAGAGGAAGATGCATGTAGCAATAAAGGAATGGAATTTCTAGAATTCTTGAGGGACAAAGGTCTTCGGCATCATGTAACAGAGGGAACAAGAGGTTCAAAAGTTTTGGATTTGGTTATAGCATCAAAAGAGTTGATAATAACTGAGATGACATCGCTCCCACCAGTTGGAGAGAGTGACCATATGGTTTTGACTTGGAAAATGAATAGACATGCAGGAATATCAAAGAGACGGGATCTTATGTGGAATTATAATGCAGGTGATTATAATAGTCGAAGACGTCAACTTCGGGAAGTTTCATGGAGGAAGGAATTGGAAGGCTGGGATATCATTAGTGCGTGGGAAATTGTGAAAGAATATCTGTTAACAGCAATGGTAAGTTGTATACCACGAGTGAAGAAGAGGACACAATTTGGAGTAAAGTGGATGACAAACAATACTAAACAAGAGTTGCATGTGAAAAAGAGGCTATGGAAGAGATATAAGGAGACAGGTGAAGAGAGGATCCATGAAGAATATAAGACACAGGCCAGAGGAGTGACTAGTGTGGTAAGGAAAGCGAAACTGGAACATGAGAGGAGATTGGCCCTAAGATCCAAAGAAAATCATAGGAAATTTTTTAGCTATGTGGCCAGTAGATGGAGAAATGACTGTGGAAGAATGATATTGTGGATAAAAATGGGAATAGAGTGACTGATGCACAGGACATAGTGGAATTGTTCAATGAACACTTTATTGGAGTATTTCATCCTAGAGAAGTCAGTTTAATGCTAGAGGAATAGGGCTGGTTCGAGGTTTAGAGGTACAGGAGGAGAGTGTGTTTCAGATACTGAGTGCTCTGGATGTCAGTAAGCTGGATGGTTTTTCACCACGAGTTTTGAGAGAATGTGCTAGGGAACTGACAGTGCCTTTATCCGCGCTTTTCAATGAAAGTCTGGCTTCGGCAAAGGTGCCCATGGAATGGAAGGAAGGTAAGATAGTGCCATTGCATAAGGGTGGTAACAGACTGGAAGTGTCTAATTATAGGCAGTCTGTGTGTCATCAGCAGTTGTTAAGATTTGGGGAGAAAGTAGTGAGGGACCGTATACAGCACTGGGCAGATGAGGGTAATGTTATCTGTGAGAGTCAACATGGATTTGTGAAAGGGCACTCTTGTTTTAGCAATACGCTAGCCTTTTATAATAACGTTACAAGAATATTAGATGTGGGAAAGTCATACACTGTAATTTTCTTAGACTTAGCAAAGGCATTTGACAGGGTGCCACATGATAAGCTGATATTTAAGTTGCAGCACATGGGTCTGGATGTCAGATTGGTCAACTGGATCCAGGATTGGCTGTCTGATAGGTATCAGAGAGTTGTGTATGGTGGAGCAGTTTCAAGGAAGCAGAGGGTTACAGGTGGGGTCCCACAGGGCTCAGTACTAAGACCTATATTGTTTAACCTGTATATCAATGACATTGCAAGGGGATATTCAGTTGTTTGTGGATGATGCGAAGCTGGGAAGGATTATTAGTAATAGTGCAGATGTGGTAGTCCTTCAAGAGGATTTGAATAAGCTAGATAGATGGGTAAATGATTGGGGGTATCAGTTTAATGCAGCAAAATTTAATGTCTCGAGGTTTGGGAAACATCGATGGGATGCTGCATACTCTATGGTAGGAGTTATATTGGAGGAAGTAGGGGAGACGAGATCTAAGGTTAATGATTGATTGAAACCTGAAGTTTAGGGGACATATTGCAAAGGTGGTAAAGGTAACACAGAGGATTGATGCAATTATGAGAAGGACACTGACCTGCAGAGATAAGAGGGTTATCATTCCATTGTATAAGTCTCTGATCAGACCACACTTGGACTATTGTTCTCAGATTTGGTCCCCAGGATTTGAAGGGGATAAATTAACTGTGGAAAGGATACAAAGACGGATGACAAAGATGGTTTTAGGACTGTACAAGGATAGTTATGAGGATCGGCTGAGGGAATGTGGACTGCAGAATTTGGTGGATAGAAGCAGGAGAGGTGATATGATTGAGACTTTTAAACTGTTGTTAGGTGGTTAGAGGGTTGACACTGGGGAGTTGTTTCGCTTGGTTGAACAGTGGAGAGGAGTGATGACAAGAGGCCATCCCTGGAAGTTATGATAGGAAACTGTGAGCAAGAGGGTGAGGAGTGGTTATTTTCCATGGAGGGTAGTTGAGCCGTGGAATGCATTGCCCGATGGAGTGGTGAGGGCGAGAACGGTCAATGAGTTTTAGGAGTGGTATCATAGACTTTGTGTTTCTTGGGGGGGGGGGACCTCCCCTCGATGAGTCTTGACAGACTTTATGTTCTTTGAAGGACCTCCCACGATGAGTGTTTTGACTCCATGCAGACCTGAATAATAATAATAATAATAATATTTCATTTCCATACTCACGGGTCTTGCCAGACCTTTTTAAATTTCAAAGTTTGAAGTTCTGGTATCAATTGCACTTCTTTTGTAAAAGATAAAAAGCATCTAAAGCATTTAAAAGAGTTAATTTGTTCTAAAATTTTATTTTCAGTCATGATTTCAGCTTTTGACTGGAGATAGTAGTTTAAAAGACATGATTTTTCATTTTATCTGTTGTTATTTCTTCCAAATTTTTTTGCAGTTGTTTAAGAAAAATCGAAGAATGAGTATGTGAAAATCGTAAGTACATTACCTTGATTCGATGCATAGGCTGTGTAGAAGGAATGAATATGTGTTAGATGTGTGCAGTGAGTTTGAGGAAAGATTGGATTAGTATTAGAGGGACAGCTTATACTTGCATGAGTTTGGTATCAGGAGTTTTAGAAACTAATAACTGATAATAGACCTAACACAGAGTCAGAGACACTAAATTATAATTATTATTATTATTATTATTCAGGCCTTCATGGAGTCAAAAGACTCATTGTGGGAGGTTCTTCCTATGAACATAAAGTCTGTCAAGACTCATCGAGGGGAGGTCCCCCCCCTCTAAGAAACACAAAGTCTATTATACCACTCCTTAAACTCATTGACCATTCTCGCTCTCACCACTCCATCAGGCAATGCATTCCATGGCTCAACCACGCTCTTGCTCACAGTTTCCTTTCATAACTTCCAGGGATGGCCTCTTGTCATCACTCCTTCCAGCTGTTCAACCAAGCGAAAGAACTCCCCAGTGTCAACCCTGTAACCACCTCTCAACAGTTTAAAAATCTCAATCATATCACCTCTCCTCCTTCCATCCACCAAACTCTGCAGTCCACATTCCCTCAGCCAATCCTCATAACCAAAATTGTACAGTTCTCAAACCATCTTTGTCATCCGTCTTTGTACCCTTTCCACAGTTAATTTATCCCCTTCAAATCCTGGGGACCAAATCTGAGAACAATTGTCTAAGTGTGGTCTGATCAGAGACTTATACAACAGAATAATAACCCTTTTATCTCTACAGGTCAGTGTCATTCTCATTATTGCAGCAATCCTCTGTGTTACCTTCACCACCTTTGCAATATGTCCCCTAAACTTCAGGTTTCTATCAATCATCAACCCCAGATCTCTTGTCTCCCCTACTTCCCCCAGTATAACTCCTCCCATAGACTATGCAGCATTCCATCGATATTTTCCAAACCTCAAGACCTTACATTTTGCTGCATTAAAATGACATCCCCATTTATTTCCCCATCTATCTAGCTTATTCAAATCCTCTTGCAAGACTACCACATCTGCACTATTACTAATAATCCTTCCCAGCTTTGTATTATCTGCAAACAAATGAATATCCCCTTGCAATGTCATTGATATAAAGGTCAAACAATATAGGTCCTAGTCCTGAGCCCTGTGGGACCCCACCTGTAACCCTCTGCTTCCTTGAAACTGCTCCACCATACACAACTCTCTGATACCTATCAGACAGCCAATCCTGAATCCAGTTGACCAATCTGACATCCAGACCCATATGCTGCAACTTAAATATCAGCTTATCATGTGGCACCCCGTCAAATGCCTTCGCTAAGTCCAAGAAAATTGCAGTAAATGCCTTTCCCTCATCTAATGTTCTTGTAACTTTATTATAAAAGGCTAGCATATTGCTAAAACAAGAGCGTCCTTTCACAAATCAATGTTGACTCTCACAGATAACATTACCCTCGCCTGCCCAATGCTGTATACAATCCCTCACTACTTTCTCTAAGATCTTAACAACTACTGATGACACAAACTGGCTTATAATTAGACACTTCCAGTCTGTTACCACCCTTATGCAATAGCACTATCTTACCTTCCTTCTATTCCCTGGGCACCTTTACCGCAGCCAGATTTTCATTGAAAAGTCAGGTTAAAGGCACTGTCGGTTTCCTAGCACATTCTCTCAAAATTCGTGTTGAAATACCATCTAGTCCCGAAGCTTTACTGACATCCAGAGTACGCAGTATTTGAACACGCTCTCCTCCTGCACCTCTAAACCTCGAACCTGCCCTATCCCTCTAGTATTAAAATTTACTCCTGCAGGATGAAATACACCAATAAAGTGTTCATTGAACAATTCCACTATGCCCTCTGCATCAGTCACTCTATTCCCATTTTTATCCCACAATATCATTCTTCCACAGTCATTTCTCCTCTTACTGGCCACATAGCTAAAAAATTCCCTATGATTTTCTTTGGATCTTAGAGCCAATCTCCTGTCATATTCCAGTTTCGCTTTCCTTACCACACTAGTCACTCTTCTGGCCTGTGTCTTATATTCTCCATGCATCTTCTCTTCACCTGTCTCCTTATATCTCTTCCATAGCCTCTTTTTCGCATGTAATTCCTGTTTAATATTGTTTATCATCCACTTTACTCCAAATTGTGTCCTCTTCTTCAATCGTGGTATACAACTTACCATTGTAAGTTGTATACCATGGGAGGAATGATGAAAATATGTATGTAAGAGTGACAATGTTATGTAACTGAGCTAATCCATGAGAATCAGCATTATCATGAAAATGATTATGAGGAGAGAACAATTTTGCCTTTGTGTTTGTCTGGTTCAGACCAATTAAACATGTGCTAACATGTCTGCATATATAAGAACAGAGATCTGTAATGTCCAAGTGTGTTACATAGACTACAGACAAGAGTATACAAAAAAACATTCAAGTGGCTTATTATGTCTGTACATGAATGCGAGGAGTATAAAAAACAAAGGGGTAGAGTTTGTTGCCTTGGTCAATATGTTGAGACCTTAGATTGTAAGCATTAGTGAGACGTGGCTATCAGAATCAGACCTACTAACTGGTATCAGGTGTAAAGGGTACAATATTTTTAGGAAGGATAGACAAGATAGGAGAGGTGGGGGCATTCTGCTTATGATATCAGTTAACTTGAATCCAGATAGAGTTGAGACCTGTTTTCCATGTGGCAGTGAGTTTTGAAGCCACTTGGTGTGAGGTGGAATCTAAGAAGATCAAATATATAGTGGGGTGTTGTCAGAGACCTGGTGGATCGGTTGTTAGTGATCAAGAAATGCATCACCAAATAAAGACAATAGGCACAAAAATAGTAATCATAATGTGGACTTTAATTTTGAAAACATTGACTGGGTAGCATTAAAATCTCATGAGAAGGATGAAACTGAATTTATTGAGCTGTTGCAAGACAACTTTCTCAAGCAGCATGTGAAAGAAGGAACTCAAGGGCAAGAGTGTCAAATTTAATTATAGTATTAGTGGGTGTTTCAGTTAAAGATGTAACTATCCTGTCTGTGGTTGATGACAGCCATCATGCAGTACTAACTTGTGAAGTTGCTAAGTTTATGAATATTCCATTTAGGAAAGGTTACATGCTGAACTACAAACCAGGACATTATGACCAACTGAGGAGTATACTGAGTTCATGGTAATGGTATCAGTTGCTGGGTAGGAAAAATATCAACAGTGCATGGGAAGCATTTAAAAATTACTTACATGATGCAATATCAGAATGTGTCCCAATAGGATAACAGTCAAATGGATGTGTATTCTTATCAAGCAAGAGATTTGTAAGAAAAAGATGACGTGGAAGGAATACTGTGTGCATAAGGATTATGTCCATTATGAAAATTACAAGCAGCAGGCTAGAAGAGTCACAACTGTTGTACAGAAAGCTAAGTCTGAGTAAGAAAAGAAACTGGTTCCACAACCTAAAGATAACCCCAAAGAAATCTATCAATATGCTGCAAGTAAAATTAAAAATGAATAGGAAAGAATAACTCTACTGAATGCAAATGATGTGAGAGTGACAGATGCAGAAGAGGTTATTCAACTAATGTGCCTATTTTGCTAAAATCAATCAACCTGGTGTATGCAACATTGAACTAACTGCTACCTCTTCAATGAATTAAAAAACTCAGGTGTATGAGGTGGTATTAGAGTTGTTGCACAAACTGAATAAGAATTCAGCAATATGAACAGATGGTATATCAGCATGAGTGCTAAAAGAGTGTTCAGCTGAACAGACTATATAACTTGAGTCTCAGAACAGGGAAGATTCTGGAGAAGTGGAAAAAATGTATAGTAATCCCATTGCACAAGGGTAGTTCAAAGACTGGTGTATCCAACTACTGACCAATCAGTATCTCTGGAATGGTGGTGAAGATGTTGGAAAAGTTGGTTAGGACTTGCATTCTGAAATTAGTTGACAGAGAATCTCTTTTTTGCAATGAGCAACATGGGTTTAACTAAGGGAAAGTCATGTTTTAGCAACTTGCTCACCTTCTATAATAATGTTACAACTGAGCAAGACAAGAGGAATGGATACACCATGATACTATTGGATTTTGCTAAAGCTTTTCACAGAATATAGGATGGAAGATTGGTGCATAAATCGGAGAATATCAGTTTGGATTATAAAATATTAGCATGGATAAGAGGTATATGGAGAATATGAATCTCCAAAATTTAAGGTAACCAGTGGTGTGCCACTAAGATCAGTCCTTGCTCCACTGTTATTCAATCTGTATATTAATGACACTGGGAAGGATTTATTATTATTATTATTATTAAACAAGACCTCATGGAGTCAAAGACTCATCTAGGAGGTCCTTTTATCTCACACACATCTCATCATACCGGGTCTTAAACACATTCAAACTCCTTGCAGACACCACACTCTCAGGCAAGGCATTCCAATCATTCACAACTCTGCACGAAAAAAACCTGCCTCTCACTCCCCTACTCACACCCTCTTTATACAGTTTCCAGGGATGACCTCTGGTTCTCCCCTGATCTCCCACTATTCGCTGTAGAACTTCTCCACCATTGATCCTATAGCAATCCCTTACCAACTTGTAGGTCTCTATCATATCTCCCCTCTTCCTTCTCTCCACTAGTCTCTGCAAATTACATCTTTTCAATCTTTCCTCATACTGGACATTCCAGAGGTCAGAAACTACCTTAGTCAGTCGCCTTTGGACCCTTTCCAACATCTCTTCATCCTTCTGAAAACCAGGTGACCAAATCTGGGCACAATAGTCCATGTGTGGCCTAATCAAAGCCTTATACAATGGAACAAGAATCTCCCTACTTCTACACGTCAGTGTCCTCCTCATCATTCCCAGAAGTCTTTGTGTTGTCTTCACAATTTTGGCGATGTGACCCTTAAATTTTAGATCCTTATCCACTATCACTCCCAGATCTCTTATTTCCTCTACTTCCAACAATATATTCTCACCAAGCATAAATTCTGCATCCAAACTTTGTTTTCCAAATTTTAAAACCTTACATTTTGCAACATTGAACTCACATCCCCATTTGCTTGCCCAATCACTCAATTTATTCAAGTCTTCTTGCAAGGCCACAACATCTTCACTACTCTTTATGGTTCGTCCCAACTTTGCATCATCTGCAAACAACTGAATATCTCCATCCAAATCTTCGCCAATATCATTAATATACAAGTTAAATAGTAATGGCCCTAAAACAGATCCCTGAGGCACTCCAGTAGTGACTTTCCTTTTCCTGGATATTGCACCCCCATACACAACTTGTTGATACCTATCAGATAGCCAGTCTCCAATCCAATGCACTAATCTAATATCCAACCCCATCTGCTCTAGTTTGACTGTCAACTTATCATGAGGTACTCTATCAAAAGCTTTTGCGAAATCCAAGTATATTACTGTGTATCCTTCTCCTCTGTCCAAGGAAGCAGTCACTTTATTGTAATAAGTAAGTAGATTACTAAAACACGACCTCTCTTTAGCAAATCCATGCTGTCCATCAAAGATTATACCATTGTTGTCAACCCAACTCTGGATCCTAGTTCTCACAAGCTTCTCCAACAACTTAACCACAACACCTGACACACAGATAGGCCTATAGTTTGATGCTTGAGTTCGATCACCTCCTTTATGAAGTGGCACAATCTTGCCCTCCTTCCACTCTTAAGGGACTTGACCAAGTGCAAGACTCGTATTAAAAAAATATGTCAAGGCAGGTGTCAACTCTCTGGCACATTCCTTCAGAATACGCGGTGATATATTATCAAGTCCCACAGCCTTATTTACATCTAGTTTACTCAACTCCCCAAACACCTCTTGCTCACTTACAGTCAGTCTCTCCTCCCCATCATCAACTGCTCTTAATCTCTCCATGAAGTCACATTCACAAGATTGAAAGATCTTTATGAACTGCTCATTAAGTATCTCCACCACACATTCTGCAACAGCTGTCTTTATACCATTTCCTCCAATCAATGTCATCCTTCCATAATCATTCTTTCTTTTGCTGGCTACATATCGAAAGAATTCCCTAGGATTCTTTTTGGCTTCACTAGCTAACTGCTGTTCATACCTCTCTTTAGCTACTCTCACCAACCAAGTCACCCTCATTGCCTGGTCTTTGTAGAACTCATGAAATTGGTTACTTCCACTTCTCTTATGCTGCCTCCACAATGCCCTTTTTCTCTGTATTGCATGCTTAATCTCTTTATTCATCCATCTCACACCTAACTTATTTAACCTTCTCACCCTTGGTATACATTTAGACATTGCATCCACTAAATATTTTTTGAAAATCCCCCAAGCTGCATTGATCTCTTTTCCAGCTAACTCCTCATTCCATGCTACACCTGCAAGCTGTCTCCTGAGCTCTTCATAATCACCCCCCTTGTAGTTCCACATATACCCTTTTTTCACAGGGGTCCTTGCACTGCTGGCAACCACCCAAGTAATCACCTCATGGTCACTTTCACCAATTGGTGGATGATTTGATACCTCATTGATAATTACATCCTCCGATGAGATGACCAAATCCAAGACCCTTAATCCTCTTGTGCCCTCTGTTACATACTGTCTGAGGTAGTTATCCCTCAAAAACTCAAGAAACTCATTTTCTTTACTTCCAGTTGCTATCTCTTCATTCCAGTCTATATTGCCATAATTAAAATCACCCATAATGATCACCCTTTTCTTATTTGCTTGGCTTATTTGACCATACATTTCACTATCACCACCATCCACATTACCAGGTCTATAACAACATCCCACCAAGTATTTGATTCTATTCACCTCTATCTCACACCATACTGCCTCAAAACCACTGGCCCCATTTCCCCCTTGCATCTCTACCTTGTATGGACATAACTCTTTCTCTATCATCAATAGCACTCCCCCTCCCTTTTTACCCCTTCTATCCTCACGAAACACATCATACCTTTCCATCTCTATTCCTGTCAGGATGTCATCCTCATCTAACCATGTCTCACTTATTCCGACAATCTCTGGGTGCACAGACGCAATTAGTGCAACCATTTCATCCGCCTTGTTTCTTATACTTCTAGCATTGGTATACAAACACAACAACTCATTTCTGGATCTACAGCTAGTTCCACTGATACCACTCACTCGATGTGATCTCTCCATGCTGGACTGGGGCCATTTCCCTTTCTGCTTCTTCATTTTAGAACCCTTTGCAATTCCATCTGTTTCCTTTTGATCCCTGATCATCCCATTACTTTCCTGCCCACACATTCTCTCACCTCCTCTTAGAGCATCCACCTTTCTCACGCTGTGTATCCCTGTCCACCCTGAGCCTCCCCGTTTCCCTGCTCCTCTGACAGCCAACATACAGCTATTTCTTGATGATGCAAAGATAGGTAGGGTAAGCTTCTACTTAAGTTTGTCAATCAGGAATGCAGATGATTTGCAGTACTTGCAGAAGGATTTGAATAAGTGGGAATCGTGGGCATGGAAAAATGGATGCCAGTTCAATTTAAAATCATGCAGATATCCAATGTCATATTATAGTGGAATTATGCTAGTGATCAGGCTAGGGATCTTGGAGTGTTAGTAGATAGGAAGTTGAAGTTCAAGGACAATGTAGCAAAGATTGCAAATAAAACTCAAAAGGTAATTGCAATGCTGAAATGAACGTTCCCATGTAAAGATAAAGATGTCATTTTGCCTCTTTACAAGACCTAGTAAGACCTCACTTGGACTATTGTTTGCGGATCTGGTCTCCTAGTTTCCATTGTGATTCTGAAACAGTGTAGAGAGAGTGCAAAGGAGAGTGTTAAAAATGATAACAGGATTGTGGAATACTGATTATGAAGACAGACCTCTTTATCCTGTTTCTCCTGTTTCACTCTCTTTCTCCTGTAGACTGTCTGCAGTCTACAGGAGAAAGAGAGTGAAACAGGAGAAACAGGATAAAGAGGGTGATATGATTGAGTCTTACAAACTTCTGAAAGGGTCATACGGGATTTCAATTAATGGAATTTTTTATTTTATGGAGGGTGAGGAAAGAACAAGAAGGCATCCTTAGAAGCTGAGAATTAATGCTGTTAAGAAGCACGGTAAGAGCTAGATTTTTCTCTTATAGCGTTGGTGCATGATTGGAATGGATTGCCATTGGATGTTATTATTATTATTATTATGCCACATATAGACTGCTGTGTGCAGATCTGATACTTGGTTTTCAAGGGGATGAGGATATTTTAGAAATGATCCAGAGAAGATTCACTAAGGCAGTTACTAATTGTCTGCCATTAAGGCAGACCATTGGTAAGGAAAATTCACCATTTAAATAATAATAATTATTATTCTTAAACAACAAAATTACACGATAACCACAGAAATTTATTAAAGTAAAACAGTAATTAACGTTTATTACTTATTATATTCCTTTCACATTTTTTTCTTTTATTGCATTATATCACTAGTCATCCATTTAATCCCTTTTCTGATTGGGTATGCAGTTCAATACTGCTTGTCTCGAATACTCCCTGACCACTTTTCATGCACTACCGATATTCTTTCCTTGTAGTTTCTTATGTCATGGCACTGTTTCAAGCTGCTGCTTAAGTTTGTCATAATTCTCTTTGTAGTTACACATAAATTCTTAATACGAGGTATAAACCACACATAACAGATTGAATTGCTGATATTATTAACCTAAAGTTTCAATGATTTTTTAAATAATTATTTTTTATTTTTCTCAAACTAGAAAGTTGTAGACATTTATTGACTACGGCGATAGCTGATTGTCCTATCATAGCATAAATTACATTTATGAAAACTCAACTGCCTGGTTGGGGCAGGCATATCAATACTTTACAGGAAAATGAGATGGAATGAAACAGTGTTGTGTCGAAAACAATGATGAGTCCCCTTTTTTTCCCACCCAACATTAAGCTATCTCAGAAGGAGTGGATAAGGACATGCTTATGCCTCCAGATGGGAAATGTACCGACTAATGTCCCAAGAACATGTAAATATCCAAGTATGTAAGCTCTGAACAGTGTTAAAATAACCCATGAGTTCAATAGAGAATAGTTGTAAATGAATTAGAATTAAAATCATGTATAACTTGCCAAGTAAATATGTATAAGCTAGAGCATGTTTTAAGCCATGTAAAAACAGTCCATGGCCATGGCGTCCAATCGGCAGTCGCCGTATGCATGACGACACTGCCGAGTGAGGGAGCTGTTTTGAGGTATAAAGGTTTCGGCGGGGATTCGAATCGCTCTCTTGTCTCCGGATTTCGTCGGCACCTATGTTCCTGTCGGAGAGCTGTGTAGAGCTTGCCGCCAGGTGTAGCAAGAATCCCCCCCTTGCTATGTATGCGATGTGGGCCAAGGCTGCAACTACAATGTATTCAGATCCATAAGGGTGAAAGAAATGATTGTTGTGGCAGGTAGGAATGATTTGAAAGGAGATAAAATGGAAATGATAGAAGACCTGAATGAATTGTTTGAGGTAGCAAAAGAAAAGAGTGAGAGAGTTAGAATAATTAGTCTTTTGCCATGGTATGACAGTGAAATGTTTAAAAGGAGGGCTATAATTGCGAATGACTTTATGCATGGGTTATGTATGACGAGTGGTGTGGAATTTGTGGATGTGTGGAGTGAGTTTGATGGGCGAAAGGATCTATATAAGATGGACGGCTTGCATTTGAATGGTTACGGTGTAAGAGGACTTGAGAAAGTGTTGCTGAATGTAGTGGATGTGCAAATTCAGGGAAACTAGATTTGTTAGGGGGGGGGGGGGAGTAGAGATACAGTCCTTATGGAGGCAGTTGAATGTAAGAATGAATATAATATGCCAGAGCAAATAAGGACAACAAATCTGAGTGGGATAGTTAATATAAGGCATCAAGGTAGGGTTGGGGCTAATGGGGGTCTTAAATTCATGTACACTAATACTAGGAGTATTAGGAACAAGAAGGAAGAGTTTTGGGCTATGGTTGGCACTTCCAGACCACAGGTTATAGGTATTAGTGAAACATGGCTGACTGTAGATGATATAACTAGTGGGATTGAATGTGATGGGTATAGTGTGTTCAGGAATGACAGAGAGAATAAAATGGGGGGAAGGAGTATTGTTGATGATAGCTGATGAGCTCCAGCCAAGGAGAATAGAAGTTGAATTGCAGGATAGAGAAAAGAGTATATTTGAGGCCATTTGGTGTGAGATTGTGGCTAGCAGAACTAAATATACAATTGGGTGCTGCTATAGACCAGGTGATGGAAAAGATGGTGGTGACAGTATGCACAAGCAAATAGAAGAAATGGGTGGAAGGAGGGTGATTATTATGGGAGATTTCAACTATGGTCGCATTGATTGGAGTGAGGAGAGGACACATGGGAGGAAGGAACTGGATTTTATGCAGTTATTAAGGGATAACTATCTGCGACAGCATGTAATGGAAAATACTAGGGGTCAGAGAGTGCTTGACCTAGTAATTACATCTGAGGATTTGGCTGTAACAAATATGACCACATTGCCACCAATCGGTGAGAGTGATCATAGGGTCTTAACTTGAGAGGTGGCTAAAGGTGTAGAATTTTCAATTAAGACAGGGTACATGTGGAATTATCGGGCTGGAAAGTATGACAAGCTTAGGAGTTTGATTGGTTCAGTGCCATGGCATGTACAACTGCAAGGACTAGAAGTTGATAGTGCATGGGAGGTAGTTAAGAAGTGCTTGCATGAAGCAATGGCTGACTGTATACCTAGAGTCCGAATAATAAATCAAGTAGGGGTTAAATGGATGAATAACACCATTAAGCTTGAGTTGCAAAAAAAGAAACAACTATGGAGGGAATTTAAGGAGAAGGGTGACCGGCAGGCACATGAACGGTATAAAGCACAGGCCAGAAGGGTGACGAGTGTGGTAAGAAAAGCAAAAAAGGATTACGAAAGAACATTGGCCATGCAGGCTAAAGAGAATCCTAAACAGTTTTTTAGATATGTAGCAAGTAAAAGGAAAAATGTACATGGCAGATTGATTTTAAAGAATGCCGATGGTAGGGAGGTAACTGAATCAGTTGAGATAGTTGAGTTACTGAGTGAGCACTTTGCAAAAGTATATCATCCAGGTGGTGACATTGCAGAAACGAATAAACCAGTAGATTATACGGGAATTGTGGTTAATGAAGTGGAGGTGAGTAGTCTATTGCATAACCTCAATGTCAATACATCTGTGGGATTGGATGGTATATCAGCTCGTGTTGTACGAGAAGCAGCCAAAGAATTGTCAGTACCCTTGACCATTTTGTTTAATTTGAGTCTCGGGTCTGGGTTAGTCCTGAGCGGGTGGAAACAGGGGAAAACAGTTCCACTGCATAAAGGTGGTTCCAAGACTGCTGTTGTAAATTACCAACAGATTAGCATATCAGGAATCATTGTCAAGGTCTTAGAGAAATTAGTCAAGAAAAGAATACAGGATTAGATAGATGAAAATGGGATATTGTATGGGAGACAACATGGTTTTGTGAAGGGTAGATCATGCCTCAGTAACTTGCTCACGTTTTATAACACAGTGACGGCTGAACTGGATAGGGGTAATGGGTTTACAGTGATACTACTGGACCTTGCCAAGGCCTTTGATAGGATACCACATGGAACCCTAATCAGTAAACTGGAGCAGATGGGTATAGATACAGGGTTGGTGAGATGGATAAGAGGGCGGTTGAAGGAAAGATATCAAAGAGTGGTTTATTCAGGTGTGGAGTCTAAAATCGTCTTGTGACTAGTGGAGTGCCACAGGGCTCTGTTCTTGGACCACTGCTTTTCAATTTGTTCATCAATGATATTGGAAAGGATCTGAGAGGAAGTGTTCACTTGTTTGCTGATGATGCAAAGTTGGGTAGAGCAATTGTGAGTGCACAAGATGTCAAAATTTTACAGGATGATTTGGATAGTTTGGAGGACTGGGCTAGGAAAAATGGATGTCAATTTAATGTGCCAAAGTGTAAGGTTATGCACTTTGGGGTGAAAAGAATAGCAGCAGTATATCGCATTGGTGGAATCATACTCCAGGAGATTGATGAGGCCAGGGATTTGGGAGTGTTGGTGGATAGGGAGTTTAAGTTTAGGGGGAACATTGCAAAAGTAACTAAAACAGCTCACCAAATCACTTGGCTTCTGAAAAATACTTTAACATGCAGAGACGAACAAGTTGTTGTTCCTCTGTATCGAGCCTTGATAAGACCCCATCTGGACTTCTGTTCCCAGCTATGGGCACCAGGGTTTCTTCGTGATGGGGAGGAAGTGGAGAGGGTCCAGAGACGAGTGACCAAGATGATAGCAGGTCTGTGGAATGAACCTTATGAGAATAGGTTGAAGATTTGTGGGTTGCAGAAATTGGACGATAGGCGAAGGAGGGGTGATATGATTGAGACATTCAAATTACTGAAGGGTTTTTATAAGATTGATCCAGAAGATATTTTTGAAAATATGACTGGTGGTGGGAGGACTAGGGGCCATGCATGGAAGCTGGGCAAGAGCGTGGTTGACAAGGGTGTTAGAGCTAGGTTCTTTACTTGGAGAGTGGTAAATGAGTGGAATAAGCTTCCAGAGTCTGTTGTGGGTGCTACGACCGTGAATGAGTTCAAGGCAAGGTATGATAGATACTGTGTGAATGTTGAATAGTTGTTCTTGACATGATGTTAGGGCCTCCCTCGATGAGTCTGTCGACTCCTTGGAGTTTCCCGGAACAATAATAAGAAGAAGAAGAAGAAGAAGAAAGAGCCACTGATGAGATCAACGTCAGTGTTCAAAATCTGTGTATGAGTGTTTTCGGTTTGTATGGAAACAAAGGAATAGCAAGGCCGCCATCAGTGAAGACACTGTAAGCAGACCAGAATATCCAGTTCAAGGCAAGAACGGTAAGCGTAAGATTTTCTTATGTTAAACGTTGGATTAAAGTAACCGTGGGGTAAGGAAGCAGAAGTTAAGGAAACATGCTATTTCCGTGTGGTGCTATAAGAACAGTCTGCGATTTGCACGCTTTTGTCTGCGGTTGAGAAGAAAGCACATTAGGCTCCAGGCGAACAGGACGCCGAGGCCCGAACTGTTCGTGTGATTTAGGAACAGTAATATTATATGGTCAGAACGTAATTAAATGTTAGCTAAAACTTTTGGAGGGAGGATTAAGTAAGAATAAGAAGTATTACCCTAGAGAAGTTCATGTCAGATTTATTGAGTTGTCTTGTGTATATATGCAATATTACATGTGTGATAATATTAGGTAACTTAGTTATAAGAGTCTGAGAATAGATGTACGTATAGAAGTGAGAAATTTATGTCAAGTAAGGGACTATAGTACAGAAGTTTTTTTGTGATTAATTAAGTAAAGGGAACCCAGACTCTTTAAGATTAAGGATTTGATTAACATGTATACTTGTCTTTGTGCCATAATAAATGTGTTTCTTTATATACAATCAAATGAGTTTGTCATCTTTTCTGCGGATTGAGCTACCGTTTGAAAACTTACGTACTGTGCATTAAGGGGGAAACCAATAGTGGTATAAGAATCGGGACCACGACTGCATGTCTCATGATCCCTACATTTTCTTTAAGTATTCTCGGATAATGTATCAGAGTTTAGTAGCCGGCTGGCGCAGTCTTTAATCAGTACAAATTTGTCGGCAAACAAATATCTGATATTAAGTGATACAAAGAAACTTAATGTTAACTGTAAAGTTAAAGTAAAGACAGTTAGAGATATAACAATAAGGCAGTCACATAGTCACACAGACCACAAACATATAATATATAAAACAAAGAACATAATAACAGAAAGACAACTACTTACCTTTTTTTCTAAAATTGTGATTCCCTGATATTTGAAAGGCTTCGAAAACTCAATATCCTGGGATCTCTCAGGGTTGATAGTAAGTGGAGCAACCACCATATCTGCTCGTTCATTCACTAATTCTCCAACCATACCAGTCCATACTTTCTTTTCAGAACCATTTATCTATATAAAAGACAAAGTAATTATTGAACAGAATTATTGGTTTGAATACAGTCTTTCTAACAACAGCTTCTTTAAACAAAAAAATGAGAGATATGATAAAATAGTGCCTCCATAAAGCAATTGGGAGAACAATGGTACATTGCACCCTTTGATTGGAAAATAACTAAGTTCAATTCTTGTTGTGATGGAAGGAATCTTAATATGGATTTTTTTCAATTGAAGGAGAGTTAGCCGATTTCATATGGAGGTAGAAGGATTTTTCCCCCTGGAAACTTGGGTTTTTTCATCCTGTATACAGACAAATCGGCCTTTGGAACACACACACAATTTACAGACAAAAAATACTAGTGGTGGTGGGCAGGAGATGGTGTAGATGATGATGATGGTAGTGGTGATTTGGTGTGGTTGGTGGATTACATGGTGAACATGGAGAGTTGTAGAGTAGGTGTCCTCCCTTGAGTCTTTGGATTCCTTGGAGGTGTCACAAAATAATAATAATAATAAAATATTAATTATAAATAGGAATATTTTTATTATTTTTCCCTTGATTAGAGAGTAAATTATTATTATTATTATTATCCTAAGATCCCATGGAATCACAGACTCATCTAGGAAGTCCCTTTTGACATATACATAGCTCATCATACCATACCTTAAACACATTCAAATTCTCTGCAGACACCACACTCTCAGGCAATGCATTCCAATCATTCAGAACTCTCCATGCAAAAATCCTGCCTCTCACTCCCTTGCTCACACCCTCCTTATACAGCTTCCAGGGATGACCTCTTATTCTTCCCCAATCTCCCACCATTTTATAAAAAACCACTTCAATGTTAATCCTATAACAACCCCCTTACCAACTTGTACATCTCTATCATATCACCTCTCTTCTTCCTATCGACAAATCTATGCAAACTGTACTGTCTTCATATTTAACCTTTTTTCATATTCAGCATTCCAGAGATCAGAAACTATTTTAGTCAACTGCCTCTTAACATTCTCCAACATCTCCATCCTTTTGAAACCCAGGTGACCAAATCTGTGCAACAGTAGTCCATATGTAGTCTAATCAGAGCTTCCTTATACAATGGAACCAAAATCTCTTTAATTCTACAAGTCAGTGTATTTTGCATCATTGCCAGAATTCACTGTGTTGTCCTCACAATTTTTGCAATATGTCCTCTAAATTTCAGATCCTTATCCACCATCACCCAAAAATCTCTTATTTCCTCCACCTCCAATGATATATCCAACACCCATGCCAATTCACTCAGTCTATTCGAGTATGACCACATTTGCTCTACTCTTCATAGTTCATCCCAACTTTGCATCATCTGATTTCAAAATTCAAATCTTGCCCTAAATAATTAACATACAGGTTAAACAGGGGATACTGCCTCTCCTCCAATCCAATGCACTAATCTAATATCTAACCCCATCCACTCTAGTTTGACTATAAGCTTTTCATGCAGTAATCTATGAAAGCCTTTGCAAAGTTTAAGTATACTACTGTGTATTCATCTCCCGCATCCAATGCTGCTGTCACCTTATTGAAATAAGTAAGTAGATTACTAAAACATGACCTCCAATTAGCAAATCTGTGATATCCATCAAAGATAATACCATTGTTCTCAACCCAATTCTGGATCCTGATTCTCACCAGCCTCTCCAATGCTTTTATTACAACACCCAACACACAGATTGTCCTATAATTTGATGCTTGAATTCTGTCAAATTAGAACAAGTTAAATTAGAACACACCTCAGAATGGAAAAATATATCAAGAGGAGTACGACAAGGATGTACCCTCTCACCTCTGCTTTTCAATATATATATAAATGAAATATTAACAATCTGGAAACAGCATAACCCATTTGGTATACAAATGACCCCGCAAATGAAGATAGATACACTACTATTTGCAGATGATCAAATAGTATTAGCTACATCAGAAGATGACTTGCAAAGATCATTAAAATCATTAAATGATATCTCAAAGCAATATAATATGACAATATCCAAAGAAAAAACAAAAATAATGGCATTCAAAGGAGAAAACCCAATAAGAAGTAAAATAGTGATAGATAATATGATAGAGATAGATAATA
The DNA here is from genome assembly GCF_054136105.1 of Typopeltis vanoorti. Classification (NCBI taxonomy): domain Eukaryota; kingdom Metazoa; phylum Arthropoda; class Arachnida; order Uropygi; family Thelyphonidae; genus Typopeltis; species Typopeltis vanoorti. The sequence goes on from NC_143555.1 coordinate 155,398,466, forward strand.
AAAGATGGCTGACAGAAGATGATAAAGCTAGTGGGATTGAATGCGACGAGTATAGCGTGTTCAGGAGTGACAGGGTGAATAAAAAGGGGGAAGGAGTGTTATTGATGATAGCTGATGATCTTCAGCCAAGGAGTATAGAAGTTGAGGAAGTATAGGAGTATAGAAGTATAGCAAATTCGGATTGGTGTCGCACTGATTAGATCGTTGGCTTGTCGAGAGCTCCTGAAAAGATTAGTATTATTTTGTGCTAACATTAGATATTTTACTAGAATTTTGAGTAGTATTGTTTGCTTTTTGTTTCTTGGTGTGTCTGTGCAATTTTTGCGTGTTTTCTGTTATTTTAATTATTATTTTAAGAAAAGATAGCGTACACATGGCACCGATAAAGAAAAAAATGGCGGCCAGGTCGCCATGTTTGTTTAAGAGTTTTGATGTAAACAAATTTATGCAATGTGCTGTCTGTGAGATGTATGCTTTGCGAAGAGCGGTGGGAGTCTGGTTAGAAAGTGATAGTGGAGTTAATATGTGTAAAAAGTGTAAAGAGAATGAGGACTTCAAGCGTGTTAAGTGTGTCGAGAGCGATATTGTTAACGATAGTGAGAATGTAGAAAATGGCGGTGTGCTAGAGAATTGCATGGTAGTGCCAGATAGGTGTGAGAGCATCGCCAAAAATGTAAATGAAGGTAGAAACACAGAAAGAATGGGTGATTTGATCGATAATGAAAATGGTGAGATAAATGCGAGTAGCGAAATTGCCCGTTTGAATGGTGCGATACACAGAGCTAAAAGACAACTGGAGCGTATGGAAAAATGTGTGTTGAACGTACCGACAAATAACCGGCGGAAGTCTGTGACGGCAAATAATAGAATGTTCGCAAACGTCAATAAAATGAAGGAGCGAGTGCTGTATGGGGATTCGCTATTAAGAGGCGTAATAATTGAGAGTTTAACGAAGTCGTACCAGCCGGGTGCGAACATAAAGGACGTCAGCGAATCTATTTGACTGCAAAAACAGAGGGTGAAAGAGATGATAATCGTGGCAGGAATGAATGATTTGAAAGAGGACAAAATGGAAATGATAGAGGATGTGAGGGAATTGTTTGAGGTAGCAAAAGAGAAGAGTGAGAGAGTTAGGATGGTGAGTATCTTACCGCGGTATGACAGTGAAGTGTTTAGAAGGAGGGCCATAATTGCCAATGACTTTATGCGTGGGTTATGCATGGAGAGTGGTGTGGAATTTGTGGATGTGTGGAATGAGTTCGATGGGCGAAAGAACTAATATAAGATGGATGGGTTGCATTTGAATGGAATTGGTGTATGGAGACTTGAAAGAGTGTTGATGAATGATGTGGAAGTGGATGTACAGACTCAGGGAAACTAGATTTATTAAGAGGGGGGGAGTAGATATGCAGACTTTAGGGGGGTAGTTAAGTGTATGAATGAGTATATTATGCCCGAGCGAGTACGACGGACAACAAATCAGAATGGGATAGTTAGTATAAGGCATCAAAGTAGGGATGGGACAAATGGGCTTCTGCGATTCATGTACACTAATGCCAGGAGTATTAGGAACAAGAAGGAAGAGTTTCTGGCCATGGTTGGCACTTCCAGGCCACAGGTTGTTGGTATTAGTGAAACATGGCTGACAGAAGATGATAAAGCTAGTGGGATTGAATGCGACGGGTATAGCGTGTTCAGGAGTGACAGGGTGAATAAAAAGAGGGAAGGAGTGTTATTGATGATAGTTGATGATCTTCAGCCAAGGAGTATAGAAGTTGAACTGCATGATGGGGAAAAAAGCACATTTGAGGCTGTTTGCTTTGTTTGCTCACACTTGGATAAAGGATTAAACTAATTTTATTATACTCTAACCAAGTGAAAAAATAAACTTTTAACATCTTTCTCTAAATCCAGAGTAATTTATTAAAAAAGGGTGGCACACCATTTGGCAACTCCTATAGGTAGAGATGACCTGCTAATGCTTCTGCCTGGTATTTCCACTAGGGCCTGGCTCCCACTGAAGAGACCTCAATAAAGGTCGAAACTAGTCTGGGTAGTGGCCCTTCCTTTAATGCATAACATTAGACATATCCGCAAGGAGATGTGTTTTGCATTATAGGAGATACTGAGTTAGGAGTGTTGGTAGCTTTCTCCACCTTTGCAACGAGTTGCCCTGGTGTTGTATCACTTTACCCTAGTCCTGAAGATACTTCAGGCGCAAACTTTGTTTGCTCACACTTGGATAAAGGATTAAACTAATTTTATTATACTCTAACCAAGTGAAAAAATAAACTTTTACAAAAACCTGATATGAATGGAAATTTAATAAAGTGTGTGAAATTTTGATAAACCACACTAATCTTAATAATAATGGTGGCATAAAAATCCAAAAATGTGGATGGCACACATTCAGCCACTTAAGATTCCAGCAAACCCTGACTTTAAAACCTCAAAGCAAATTTCAGCTTTTATTGGCCACTACCCTTACCAGTCAGTTAGTTATAATTTATATAGATAATTATATAAATAATATTTTAGTTTTATCTATTATTTATTAATTTTTTTCCTTTTTGTAAACATGTTGCTCTTCAGCTTAATTTAATTTTGTAACTTAATATATAACAATAATAATAATAATAATAATAATAATAATAATAGGACTCTAGCTTTGATGTAGTAAGGTTTTTTTTTTCCCTACCAGAGGTCAGGCCAATAGTTGTAATGGTTGGTCAGTAACTTTAGCATGCCGTTTAGATTGTACTGCAGCTTGTTTCTTTGTATATATGTATACACCCAAGATACCTTAATGTGAAGGTCGAAACGTTGAGCGTTTATTTTGGTTTATATTAAACTAAAGTTTTACTCTAACACGGTAGTTGTTTCCATAATTTTCATTCTGTATTCTGATCGCCATGTACGCATAAAGGAAAGTAGACACATAAAAACGTTTGGGGAGAATTTGGAGAAAAGGGCAAAGCTAATAATAATGGTAAATGCCTGCTGAGTTTGTGTTCAGTACATGGATTAGTTATTATTAACACCATGTTCTAACATAAAACTGTGCACAAATTCACATGGAGAGAAGATGCAAGAAATAAGAAATGTCTCATTGTACCAAGTATGATATAGTTGTAGCGATGTTTACCCACTGGTTCAGGACACAAGTGTATACAGAGGATTTGAAGTAGGTAATGATCACTATTTAGTTTTGAATAGGATAAAATTAAATTTCGTATTGAAAAGAAGAGCATGTAAAAAGTTTTAAAACAAATCAAGGTTCAGCAGCCTTCAGAGGCAAACTGTAAACTGAAATACACAAATATCATTGAAGAAAAAATGAAGCAAACTTTGGAGATTCAGTGGCACTTATTAGTAGAGAAAGTTAAAGAGGCAGTGACACAGAGAAAGTTCCTGGCATGTAAGTCAACCTCTGCTCTTAGAAAATACAGAGAATAACATAAGAAAGCAAAGTAGTGTGTAAAACTAGCTAAAAAAAAGTCATGGGAATACTTTGGTAAGAGCATAGAAATAAAAATGACAATAAAAATGAAAAACATCTGGCAATCTGTCTGCGAGGGTGCAATAATAATAATAATTCTTATAATAATAAACATCAGGAAGGTGGCAAAATATTTTGCAGGCTATTGAAAAAGCTTAGAAATGGAGGAAAAAGTACTGTAAAAGGAATCAGAGATGATAAAGGAGACATGAAAACTGAAGATGAAGATATTCTAGAATCAGGAGTAATTATAAGCTGTGTCAGCATGGTGACAGAAAACTTACAACAGGAATACATATCTATACTTGAAGTAGAAAAGCGATCAAAAACCTGAAATGTAGAAAGGCAACTGGAGTAGATGAAATTCAGCCAGAAATGCTCAAATATGGAGGTATAAAAGTTTTACAGTGGCTTCATTGCATAATTCTGAGTGCCTGGTCAGAGAGTCGAATTCCAGATGATTGGAGCAGAGCCCTCATAGTACCCATTTAAACGGAAATAAAAGTGAATGTGAGAATTACAGAGGCATTTCTTTACTGAGTGTTCCTGGTAAGATATATACAATTATACTTGAGAAAAACAGCTAAGAAAAATTGTGGAAGAGAAGCTCGGTGAAGAACAAGCTGGATTCAGGCCAAATAAAGGTTGTCCAGATCAGATTTTCACTTTAAAACAAATAGTTGAGAAATCTTGTGAAAATAATAACCAGTATTTGTATTTAAGTTTTGTTGATATGGAAAAGGCATATGACAAGATGCCAAGAGGAAAACTCTTCAAAAAACTACAGTTATATAGTGTAAATTAACATCATCAATCAAAATTGGTGATATTAATCTTAGCTATTTACTTTATGCAGATGATGTTACACTTCTGAATAAATCCAGTGCAAGATTCCTCGACTAAATCGAATAACTGCTGTAATAAATTTGGTATGAAAATCAGCAATAAAAAAAAAAAGTAATAGACAGAAACATTGAAAACATGAACTGTATCCTGAATAGTGAATCTACTAAACAAGTAAAACATTTTGGCTATTTTAGCACAATTTTTAGTGAATATGATAAATTAAACATGAAAACGACAACAGAATTAGTAAAGCCGGTAACTGTTTTATAGGAAAATTTAAAGAAGCCTTGCAAATGCTTAGAATCTCTACAAATGCAATAAAAATCAAGGCTTAATTTTTCATCAAGTATGGTCTGCTTTCATCAAAAATTTAACTGCCACTGACCTAGGATATAACATATGTGATACCACAGAACATGATAGCAACATCTAGTAATGTTCCATAACGAATTTACCATTTGATTTCGGTTTATCAATTATATTTAGCAGCTGTGAAGTTATCAAAAACATCTAATTTGTGTAATTAATTGATAATAAGCTTTTGTTGGTAAAACTTTTATGTATCAGTACCCCTGATGATGCAAGTCTTACAACGTAGGAAACTTGTCGCATTTTAATTGCTTATTTTTATTAAACTCTTTCTTTACATCATAATGTGGTCTCAATACCAAAAACTTCTCAACGAACTGCTAAATGACAGAAACTTCCATAAAAAAGATATTAGTCAAAGCACTAAATTAGCTATATACAAGACAGTGTTCAAACCAATTTTAACTTATGGATCTGAGTGCTGCATTAGAAATACAATGCTTGATCAAAGACTGGAGACTATTATGTGAGCATTCTGAGAAAGATTAGTCGAGTGAACAGGTGACATCAGTGGCAGTGTCACGTTAAAAATGAGGATATTAGGAAAGAGCTAGCCATTCAGGAATGTGTTAATAAAGCTAATCTAAGGTATAGTCACTTGAACAGAATGGGAGAGGAAAGATTAGCAAAACAAGTGTTTTATGCCAAGTTGGCAGGGAAAAGACTCAGAGGAAGACAAACATATAGATGGATCGATACAGTAACAAGCACCTTAAAAGACAGAAATATAAGATAACAGATTAATCTGGAGGAAAACTATTGATTGGAAGTTAATGGCATAAATTTTTCATGTAGTACTATCAGAATTATGACTTGAATCCATCGATATGCTGCAAGTAAACAAAAGAATGAACATGAAAGAATAAATTCTTGTTGAGAAGCTTATACACTGGTTATACATGATAACTAATAATTAAGAAATAGACAGCACACACTAGAAATATAAATTAAATAAACTTTAATATATACTTTCCGATATTTCGGCAAACATCACGTTGCCATTAAATAAACTTTAATATATAATTTCCGATATTTCGGCAAGCGTCACGTTGGCATGTTAAATAAACTTTAATATATACTTTCCGATATTTCGGCAAACGTCACATTGCCATATTAAATAAACTTTAATATATACTTTCCGATATTTCGGCAAACGTCACTGTCCTACTTTGGCCAAACAGGCAGAACAGCAAATATCAGAATATCAGAACACAAGGATTACATCCGATTTCACAAGTACAGCCACTCTGGGCTTGCAGACCACGCTCTGGATACTCTCCACAGAATAAGATGGAAGAAAGCAACAATAATACACCGCAGCAAGTTCAAATATGAAAGACTATTCATGGAATCAGCCTCAGCCCTTAGGAACATGCCAAACCTCAACAAATTTGGATGCATGAGACTGCCCCAAATTTGGAAAACATGTATCAGAAGAACTTCAGCCCAAAGGCCAAGAACTACCAATATAGCCTGGCAGGGGGCACCATCAGGACTTTAGGAAAACATTAAATTCCTAGCTTCTGTTCTCATTTGCTGTTATGTAGTACTTGTGTGCACTTGTCTTTGTAATAAGTTCCCAAGAAGAAGGCAACGTGACGTTCACCGAAATATCGGAAAGTATATATTAAAGTTGATTTAATTTATATTTCTAGTGTGAGCTGTCAATTCCTTAATTATTAGTTATCATGAAAGAATAAATCTTCTAAATGCACATGGATGCAGATGCAGAAGTGGTTGTTCAATTAAGGAGTGCCCATTTTCTTAAAAGCTATTAACCTGGTTTATGTAACATTGAGCTCACTGCTACCGCTTCACTGGATGAAGAAACTCAGTTGTATGAAGACGAGGTACTAGAGTTGTTGTGCAAACTGAATAAGAATTCAGCAATAGGGCCTGATGGGATAATAGCAAGTGTGCTAAAAGAGTGTTCAGCTGAGCTGGCCGTTTCTTTCAGCAGATTGTTTAATATATGTCACAGAACAGGGAAGATTCCACAGGAATGGAAAGAATGTATGGTAATTACATTGCACAAGAGTGCTGCAAAGACTGATGTATGCTACTATCAACCAATTAGTATCTCAGTAGTGGTGGAGAAGATTTTGGAAAACTTCGTTAGGGCTCGCATTCACAAATGGGTTGAGAGTGAATCTCTATTTTTCAATGAGCAACATGGGTTTACTAAGGGAAGGTCATGTTTTAGCAACTTGCTCACATTCTATAACAATGTTACCATTGAACTAGACAAGGGGAATAGATACATCATGATACTTTTGTATTTTGCTAAGGCCTTTGACAGAATATAGCATGATAGACTGTGGCATAAATTGGAGAATATGGGTTTGGATTAGAGATTGGATTAGAATGGATAAGAGGATGGCTTACTAACAGATATCAAAAAGGAGTATATCATTATTATTATTATTTCCCAAGATCTCATGGAGTCAAAGACTCATCTGGGAGGTCCTTTTATCAAATCTCATCATACCATGTCTTAAACACACTCAAACTCCTTGCAGACACCACACTCTCAGGCAAGGTTCCAATCATTCACAACTCTGCACGAAAAAAACCTGCCTCTCACTCCCCTACTCACACCCTCTTTATACAGTTTCCAGAGATGACCTCTGGTTCTCCCCTGATCTCCCACTATTCTCTGTAGAACTTCTCCACCATTGATCTTATAACTACCCCATACCAACTTGTAGGTTTCTATCATATCTCCCCTCTTCCTTTTCTCCACCAGACTCTGCAAATTACATCTTCTCAATCTTTCCTCATACTCAACATTCCAGAGGTCTGAAACTACCTTAGTCAGTCGCCTTTGGACCCTTTCCAACATCTCTTCATCCTTCTGAAAACCCGGTGACCAAATCTGGGCACAATAGTCCATGTGTGCCTAATCAAAGCCTTATACAATGGAACAAGAATCTCCCTACTTCTACACGTCAGTGTTCTCCGCATCATTCCCAGAAGTCTTTGTGTTGTCTTCACAATTTTGGTGATGTGTCCCCTAAATTTTAGATCCTTATCCACTATCACCCCCAGATCTCTTATTTCCTCTACTTCCAACAATATATTCTCACCAAGCATAAATTCTGCATCCCATCTTTGTTTTCCAAATTTTAAAACCTTACATTTTGCAATATTGAACTCACATCCCCATTTGCTTGCCCAATCACTCAATTTATTCACGTCTTCTTGCAAGGCCACAACATCTTCACTACTCTTTATGGTTCGTCCCAACTTTGCATCATCTGCAAACAACTGAATATCTCCATCCAAATCTTCGCCAATATCATTAATATACAGTTAAATAGTAATGGCCCTAAAACAGACCCCTGAGGCACTCCGCTAGTGACTTTCCTTTCGTGGATATCGCACCCCCATACACAACTTGTTGATACCTATCGGATAACAAGTCTCCAATCCAATGCACTAATCTAATATACAAACCCATCTGCTCTAGTCTGACTGTCAACTAATCATGAGGTACTCTATCAAAAGCCTTTGCAAAATTCAAGTATATTACTGTGTATCCTTCTCGTCTGTCCAAGGACGCAGTCACTTTATTGTAATAAGTAAGTAGATTACTAAAACATGACCTCCCTTTAGCAAATCCATGCTCCATCAAAGGTTATACCATTGTTGTCAACCCAACTTTCGATCCTAGTTCTCACAAGCTTCTCCAACAACTTAACCACAACACCTGACACAGAGATAGGCCTATAGTTTGATGCTTGAGTTCGATCACCTCCTTTATGAAGTGGCACAATCTTGCCCTCCTTCCACTCTTTAGGAACTTGACCAAGTGCAAGACTCGTATTAAAAAAATATGTCAAGGCAGGTGTCAACTCTCTGGCACATTCCTTCAGAATACACGGTGATATATTATCAAGTCCCACAGTCTTATTTACATCTAGTTTACTCAACTCCCCAAACACCTCTTGCTCACGTAGAGTCAGTCTCTCCTCCCCATCATCAACTGCTCTTAATCTCTCCATGAAGTCACATTCACAAGAGTGAAAGATCTTTATGAACTGCTCATTAAGTATCTCCACCACACATTCTGCAACAGCTGTCTTTATACTATTTCCTCCAATCAATGTCATCCTTCCATAATCATTCTTTCTTTTGCTGGCTACATATCTAAAGAACTCCCTAGGTTTTTTTTTGGCTTCATTAGCTAACTGCTGTTCATACCTCTCTTTAGCTACTCTCACCAACCAAGTCACCCTCCTTGTCTGGTCTTTGTAGACCTCATGAAATTGGTTACTTCCACTTCTCTTATGCTGCCTCCACAATGCCCTTTTTCCTCTGTATCGCATGCTTAATCTCTTTATTCATCCATCTCACACCTACCTTATTTAACCTTCTCACCCTTGGAATACATTTAGACATTGCATCTACTAGATAGTTTTTACAAATCCCCCAAGCTGCATTGATCTCTTTTCCAGCTAACTCCTCATTCCATGCTACATCCGCAAGCTGTCTCCTGAGCTCTTCATAATCACCCCCCCTTGTAGTTCCACATGTACCCTTTTTTCACAGGGGTCCTTGCACTGCTGGCAATAACCCAGGTAATCACCTCATGGTCACTGTCACCAATTGGTTGATGATTTGACACCTCATTTATAATTACATCCTCTGATGAGATGACCAAATCCAAGACCCTTAATCCTGGTGTGCCCTCTGTTACATACTGTCTGAGGTAGTTATCCCTCAAAAACTCAAGAAACGCATTTTCTTTACTTCCAGTTGCTATCTCTTCATTCTAGTCTATATTGCCATAATTAAAATCACCCATAATGATCACCCTTTTCTTATTTGCTTGGCTAATTTGGCTATACATTTCACTATCACCCCATCCACATTACCAGGTCTATAACAACATCCCACCAAGTATTTGATTCTATTCACCTCTATCTGACACCATACTGCCTCAAAACCACTGGCCCTATTTCCCTCTTGCATCTCTACCTTGTATGGACATAACTCTTTTTCTATCATCAATAGCACTCCGCTCCCTTTTTACCCCTTCTATCCTCACAAAACATATCATACCCTTCCATCTCCATTCCTATCAAGATATCATCTTCATCTAACCATGTCTCACTTATTCCGACAATATTTGGGTGAACAGACCCAATTAGTGCAACCATTTCATCCACCTTGTTTCTTATACTTCTAGCACTGGTATACAAACACGACAGCTCATTTCTGGATCTACAACTAGTTCCACTGATACCACTCACTCGATGTGATCTCTCCATGCTGGACTGGGGCCATTTCCCTTTCTGCTTCTTCATTTTAGAACCCTTTTCAAAATTTCATCTGTTTCCACTTGATCCCTGGTCATCCCATTTCTTTCCTGCCTACACATGCTCTCACCTCCTCTTGGAGCATCCATCTTTCTCACGCTATGTACCCCTGTCTACCCTGAGCCTCCCCATTTCCCTGCTCCTCTTGCACACCCATTCTCTCATTTTCTATACTCATACCACTCACTTTCCCATTCATTTCCACTTCTTCAATCTCTCCTGTCTTACTCTCCTGCTCTTCCACATCACTCCCCTCTCGATCTGATTCATTCTCTCTATTCACTTCTCTACCTTCCAGCAGCAGTCTCTCCAAGCGAATCACACCACAATCACTCAAATGCAGTCCTATCCCTCCCATACAGCTCACTTCGTCCCTCAAACTCATTCCACACATTAACAAACTGTACTCCCATCTCCTCACACATTTCAGCCAGAATATCATTCATAATCCTTGCTCTCCACCTCATTTCACCACAATCATACCTAGGCAACACAGTGACTACCTTTCCTGTCAAACTATTCTCTTTTATCTTTCCAAGCAGCCTCCTGACATTCATTCTGATATGAATCTCTCAAATCATTTGTACCAATTTATACAATTAACTCTTTTGCTCGCTCCCGCCCCATATCCAATGTCTCAATCACACTACTCATTTTACCGCCTGGAAAACATTCCTTGTGCATTTTATCCTCTAGCACACCTTTAATAATGGAGTCGCCATACAACGCCACTCGCCACACATATGGGGGATGTGAGTCTGCAAGATTTAAGGTAACCAGTGGTGTACCACAAGGATAGGATCAGTGCTTGGTGCACTGTTGAACAATCTGTACATTAATGATATTGGGAAGGGTTTGACAAGCAACATACAGCTATTTGCTGATGATGGAAAGATAGGTAGGATAATCAGGAATGCTGCTGATATGAAGTATTCACAGAATTATTTGAATAGGCTGGAATTGTGGGCATCAGAAAATGGATGCTTGTAAATGTAAAGTCATTCACTTAGATATCCAATGTCGTATTATACTGGTGGGATTATACTACAAGAAACTGATAAAGGTTAGGGATCTTAGAGTGTTAGTAGATAGGAAGTTGAAGTTCAAGGGCCATGTAGCAAAGATTGTAAATACAATTGCAATGCTGAAACGAACATTCACATGTAAAGATAAGGATATTATTTTGTCCTCTTTACAAGGCCTTGATAAGACCTCACTTGGACTACAGGAGACCAGTCTACAATAGTCCAAGTGAGGTCTTATCAAGGACTTATCATTGTGATTCTGATATAGTGGAGAGAATGCCAAGGAGAGTGTTAAAAATGATATCAGGATTGCGAAATACTGACTATGAAGACAGACAGACTGAAATTTGTAGACTGCAGACACTAGCAAACAGGAGAAAGAGGGGTGATATGAATGAGACTTACTAACTTCTGAAAGAGTCATACAGGATTTCATTTGATGTCATTTTTCAATTTATGGAGCTATGGAAAGGACAAGAGGGCATCCTTGGAAGCTGATAATGAATGTCACTAAGAAAGGGGTGAGGGGTAGATTTTTCTCTCATAAGGTGGTGCAAGATTGGAATGGATTGCATTGGATGTTATGAGTGCAAGCGGTGTGAATGAATTCAAGAATAATTATGATAGCTGGTGCGTGTAGTATGTAGCCTCCCTTGATGAGTCCCTGACTCCCTGGAGGTCTCTCTTAATAATAATTATTATTATTATCCTATACTCACTCCCCCTTAGGGTATATATTAGGAATTTAATGATGATGAAAATTTGGATAATGTTAACATGTTTCATGAAACAGAAAATCAAATCTGCTGGAATGAAGTATTATTATTATTATTATTATTACGGGTATCTCCATGGAGTCAGTAGACTCATCGCGGGAGACCCAAACTAGCAAAACAATATCTGTCATATCTCTTCTTGAATTCATTTACAGATGAAGAGCTCACAACAAAGTCAGGCAATGAATTCCACTCATTCACCACCCTCCAGGCAAAAAACCTTGTTCTGACACCTTTGTTAACCACACTCTTCTTTAATTTCCAGAGATGACCTCTTGTTCTTCCATCACTATCACACAGCTGAAACATTTCCCCTGCATCAATCCTATAAAAACCTTTTAGTAATTTGAATGTTTCTATCATATCCCCTCTTCTTCGCCTATCAGCCAATCTCTGCAATCCACAAGCTCTCAATCTATCAATGTAGGGAGCATTTTTTATATCACTCACCAACTTGGTCACTCTTCTCTGAACCCTCTCCACAGCCTCCTCATCTCCAAGGAATCCAGGTGACCAGACCTGAGCACAGTAATCCAAATGTGGAAGTATCAATGCTTTATAAAGGGGAATAATAACCTCTTTATCTCTGGATGTCAGTGTGTTCCTCAACAACCAAGTAATCCTATGTGCAATCTTGGACACCTTAGCAATGTGTCCTCTGAACTTCATCTCCTTATCTACCAATACCCCTAAGTCCCTAGCCTCATCAATCTCTTGGAGTACCTTTCCATCTATGTAGTACACAGCTGGTAATCTTTTAATCCCAAAATGCAAGACTTTACACTTTTCCACATTGAACTGACATCCATTTTCTTTTGCCCATTTTACCAGCTTATTTAAATCCTCCTGCAAACTTTCAACATCAGCTTGATTTTTTATTGCACTACACAACTTTGCATCATCAGCAAACAACTGAATATCTCCCTTTAAGCCGTTTCCTATATCATTTATATACAAATTAAACAACATTGGCCCAAGCACAGAGCCTGAGGCACACCACTGGTCACCTGCCTCATTCTGGACTCGGCTCCTCCATACACCACCTTATGGTATCTCTCCCTGAGCCATTCTCCTATCCATATCACCAATTTAATATCCATTCCCATCTGCTCCAATTTGCGTAACAGTGTTCTATGGGGTATCCTGTCAAAAGCCTTAGCAAAATCCAGAAGTACCACTGTGTAGCCAGTTCCTTTGTCCAACTCTGATGTTATTCTATTATGGATAGTTAATAGATTGCTAAGGCAGGATCTACCTTTAACAAAACCATGTTGGCCTCTATAGAGTATCATATCCTGATCCACCCATTCTTGAATTTTGTCTTTAACCAACTTTTCCAATACTTTTACCACTACTCCTGAGATGGTGATTGGTCTGTAATTCAATACTGCAGTTTTAGAGCCACCCTTATGCAAAGGAACCACTTTGATCTTGGTCTACTGGCCCTTGGTATCTTGGTCTACTGTTCTAAAAAAATGTTGAGTCTAGTGTTAATGGCAAGGAATAGACTATCAAATTTCACTGTCTTTTCCTTGAAACATGCAAAACCTTACAACATCATCTAAGCCTTAACCACACTGATTGTATGCCAATTTCAAAGTTCTAGAAAGCAATTACTATTAATTATATTGAATCTCCATAGCTCAGTAGGTATATTATTATTATTATTAACATTTGACCTCCATGGAGTCAGAGGCTCATCACAGGAGGTACACACAATGCTCATCTAAATGTGCCTTAAACTGATTCAATGTGTCTATACCCACAACACACTTAGGCAAAGCATTCTACTCACCAACCACTCCCCATGCAAAGAACCTACTCCTCGTTCCTCTGCTTATTACATCCTCCTTATACAGTTTCCAGCGATGACCTCTTGTACTATCCCCATCTCCCTATTCTATGAAAAATCTCTTCCATGTCGACACGATAACAACCTCTGACTAGCTTATATGTCTCAATGATTCCCCCCCCTCCTCCTATTCACGAGGCTCTGCAACTTACATTCTCTCAATCTGTCCTCATACTCCACATTCCAAAGACCACCTTTGTGAAACTGACCACCTTTGTGAAAGATGAAACCCTTTGGTTGGAAAGACCTGGGTACGATTCCTGTCCATGACATGAGGAACCTTTATCTGGTATCTTTTGAGTAAAGGTGAGTTAGCTGGTCTGATATGGAGGTGGAGGGTTTTTCACCCAGAAACTCAGGGTTTTTTTTATCAATCAGAACAGTCAAACTGGCCCTGTGAACCTACATGGATTTATAGTCATAAAAATACATACTTAATCCCTTATTAAGAGGGCTCAACCCATCATAAGGGATTGGGAGGAAAGGGGGGGAGAACCCCATACAAAATAAATAAACTATTAAATATTCATAATTTTTAATGTTAATTAGATTATTTAATTTTTAGTAACAGAAACTATCCAACTTGTTCCTTTGAACTTTATTAATGCCTTCTCCTGTCAATTCAGATGCAACTGAGACAGGATGATCTCCATGTCAAATTGCATAAAATAATATTATTATATAACACCTCCAGGGAGTCTGAAGATTCATCGAGGGAGGGTGCCTACTCCACAACTTTCTGTCTCCACCAATCGCAACTACCTTCATCATACACCCACACTATTATTTTCACATACAATCACAAACATCCATGCCCACGGCGGGATTCAAACCGGCGGCCTTTTGGCTGGAGAGCAGATATGTTATCCACTTGGCCAACCAGACCGGCATATTGAGTTCAAAATATATTGAACTTTTTAATAAATAATTTATTTTTATATGAAGTGTTTTATATAAAGCTTTTGATTCAATCAATAGACAAAGGATGTTCAAAATTCTCAGTTATTATGGAATACTCCTGAAAACTCCTGAAAAGAAATATCAGAACCATACCAGAACTATCTTGCAAGGATAATCTCACGTACGACACGAGCTGGTATACCAGCTCGTGTCGTACGTGAAGCGGCCAAAGAATTGTCAGTGCCCTTGACCATTATGTTTAATTTGAGCCTCAGGACTGGGTCAGTCCCAAGGGGGTGGAAAGAGGGGAAAATAGTTCCACTGCACAAAGGTGGTTCCAAGGCTGCTGTTGAAAATTACCGGCCAATCAGCATAACAGGAATCATTATCAAGGTCTTAGAGAAAATAGTCAAGAGGAAAATACAAGATTGGATAGAAGAAAATGGGATACTGTATCGGGGACAGCATGGTTTTGTGAAGGGTAGGTCATGCCTCAGTAACTTGCTCACGTATTATAACACAGTGACGGCTGAACTGGATAAGGGTAATGGGTTTACAGTGATTCTGCTGGACCTTGCTAAGGCCTTTGACAGGATACCACATGGAATTCTAATCAGTAAATTGCAGCATATGGGAATGGACATAGGGTTGGTGAGATGGATAGGAGGGTGGTTGACGGAGAGATATCAGAGAGTGGTTTACTCAGGAGTAGAGTCCACAAGACGGCCTGTGACTAGTGGTGTACCACAAGGATCTGTTCTTGGACCACTGCTGTTTAATTTGTTCATAAATGATATAGGAAAGGATCTGAGAGGAACAGTTCATTTGTTTGCTGATGATGCGAAGTTGGGTAGGGCAATAGTGAATGCAGATGACGTCAAAATTTTGCAGGATGATTTGGATAGATTGGAGGTCTGGGCTAGGGAGAATGGATGTCAATTTAATGTGGCAAAATGTAAGGTTATGCATTTTGGGGTGAAAAGATGGGAGGCAGTTTACTGCATTGGTGGAACCGTGCTCCAGGAAATTGATGAGGCACGAGATTTAGGAGTGTTGGTGGATAAGGAATTGAAATTTAGGGGACACATTGCAAAAGTGGCCAAATCAGCTCATCAAATCACTTGGTTGCTGAAGAATACGTTGACAAGCAGAGACAAGCAGGTTATTGTTCCTCTGTATCGAGCCTTGATAAGACCTCATCTCGACTACTGTGCTCAGATTTGGTCACCTAGGTTTCTTCTTGATGGGGAGGAGGTGGAGAGGATCCAGAGGCGAGTGACCAAGATGATAGCAGGTCTGTGGAATGAACCGTATGAGAACAGGTTGAGGATTTGTGGGTTGCAAAAATTGGTTGATAGGCGGAGGAGGGGAGATATGATTGAGACATTCAAATTACTGAAGGGTTTCTATAAAATTAATTCAGAAGATATTTTTGAGAACAGGGCTGGTTGTGGGAGGACTAGGGGACATCCATGGAAACTGGGCAAAAGTGTGGTTAGTAAAGGTGTTAGAGCTGGGTTCTTTACTTTTAGAGTAGTGAATGAGTGGAATGCGCTCCCTGAGTCTGTGGTGGATGCTGTGACAGTGAATGAGTTTAAGGCGAGGTATGATAGATACTGTATGAATGTCGAATAGTTGTGATGAATATGATTTGGGGCCTCCCTCGATGAGTCTAATGACTCCCTGGAGTTGCCCGTAATAATAATAATAATAATAATAATAATAATGGTTAATGAAGAGATTACTGAGAGCTTTCTTATTTCCACTGGAGTTCTTCAGAGAGACTCTTTGGCACCATATCGTTTCATACTCTTGATTATGTATACAGACTCACAGGAAATGAGAATGGATTAACTCTCAGAGATTCACCAGAACATACCCACATAAGCAGTCTCTGTTTTACAAATGATGCTGTATTGATTGACTCTACAGACAGTCCCAAATCACTTAAATAATTTATGTAAAAATGGATCACTGATTGGGTTGGCAATAAATAGCAGTAAAACTAAGCATTGTGCCACAGACGATATCTTTAAATATTAGAAAAAACAGAATAGAAGGAATATTAGACTAAACAATCACATTCTTGAACAAGTAAATAATTTTCAATACTTTAGTTCCTACATCAATACCATAACCTAACATAGTGAAAAGAACACACAAAGCTCTTCAATTCCATTAACATGAAACTAATATTTGGAGAGTGGTATTTTAAGAGACAGAAGTGCTTGGCAGTGGAAACAGCAGTAGTATGAGAGATGAAGAGAGAATGGGAATACAGGAGGAACAGAGAAATGGGGGGAGCATGGGTGGACAAACAGACAGACATGGCATAGGGAGTGGATGTTGAAAGTAGCAGTGAAGGTGTATATGGAGATGTGATTGTGCAAGTGTAGGTGTGGTGGGAAAATTACAACCAGCAAGTGGCTTGGATAGGACTGGTTATAGACCTAAAATTTAACTGCTGTGTTTGTTTACGAATGCAGAAGTATTGGAAATTAGGAAGATGAAATGGTCTCACTCATTGAGTTTATTCACCCCAAAATCATTGGAATAAGTAAAGCATGGTTGAATGAAGATGATATCCTAAAAGGAACAGAAATGGAAGAATACAGTATATTTCACAAGGACAGAAAGAATAAGAAAAGAGGGTGAGTGCTGCTAATGATAACAGGGGAATTACGTCCACATAAGTGGACATGAAACAGGGAAATAATGGTAATGGTTTTCAAGCAGTGTGATGTGAGGTGGAGGTTGATAAGAAGAATATTTAGTTGGGTGTTACTATAGGCCAGGGAATGTGGAGGGTGGTGATGAAGAAATGTACAAACAACTTAGGTTACTGAACAAAGGAAGGGTAACTATTACGGACAATTTTAATTATGGTGGTATAGATTGGAATGAAGAGACAGCATTTGGGAATAAGGAAAATGAATTTCTTGAGTTCTCAAGAGATAACTATCTCAAGCAGCATGTGAAGGAGGCATGGCATGCAAGAATCGAGAGGTTTTAGATCTGATTATTTCATAACAGAATGTAACTGTGACTGGGGTTTGTAAATTTCCTGCAGTTGGCGAGAGTGATGATCAAGTGATCACCCGGGTTATGACTATCCATATGCATACTTCTGTAAGGAAAGGATATACGTGGAAGTACAAGGCTGGTGATTATGACAAATTTAGGAGAGGTAAGGAAATAAATGCTACTTGGAAATGGACAAAGAAATACATAACAGCATCAATGTGTGAATGTATTCTGAAGGCCAAAAGGATGAATAAGGTAGGTGTAAAATGGATGAATGAGGGACTAAAGTATGAAATCTGGAAAAAGGAGGTATTATGGAGGCAGTACAAGATGAATAATGGTAATAATCAATTACAAGACGAGTATAAAGAACAAGCCAAGAGAGTAACTCAGTAAGGAAAACAAAAGTGCAGTATGAGCAGAAATTGGCAAAGTAGGCAAAGAAAAACATAGAGAGTTTTTTTTAGATGTGTGGCATGCAAAAAGAAGATCATTATGGTAAGATGATGTTAATGGATGAAAATGGTAGAATGATAACTGCTACAGAAGACATTGTTGAAGGATTTAGCATCAATTTATAAGGGTGTTTCATCATCACAGGAATGAAATCATGAGGAACTCAAGTGTAGTGGACATAGGAGAGGATGGCTTAATTGTGAGTGAGCAGAAGGTATATGAGGAAATAAATAATCTTGATGTTAATGAGGCAATAGGATTTGATGACATATCACCACACAACTTAAGGGAATGTTCCAGGGAATTAGCAGAAGCATTGGCATGCCTGTTTAATAAGACTCTTACAACAGCACAGGTTCTAGGTGAGTGGAAAGAAGGTAAAATTGTTACATTGTGTAAAGGTGGTGATAAGGCTGTGGCTACAAATTATAAGCCAATCTGTATATCTGGAGTTCTGGTGAAGCTATTAGACAGAGAGAGAGATTGGTGAGAAGAGTGAGAAGCAGGATACGGAAATGGGTTGATAACAACAGTATTTTCTATGGTTATCAGCATGGGTTTATTAAAGGGAGATCATGTTTTACTAGCTTACTTAACAGAACAAGTTAACAAATACCTTGGACAGAGGAGATGCATAGTGGTGTACTTGGATTTTATAAAAGCTTTTGATAGACTGCCACATGACAAAATGTAAAATAAATTGAAATAGATGAGATTGGATAACAGAGCCTTCTGAGTTGGATCAGTGCAGGGCCGGCCTTCTCTATAAAGGGGCCCGGGTGCAAGAAACCTTTTGGGGCCCTAAAATATTTTTCAAAGGTAAAAATTAAAGGATTCAAAATAAACGTATTGTAAAACCTCTTACCTGCAAATGATTTTGGCACAGGAAAAAAAAAAAAAAACACATTCGAAATATAATACGTTTCCGCAAATGTGTACCGACTATGCCCACTCGATCGTGGGGCCCGGGTGCATTGCACCCACCACACTCCCGAGATGGCCAGCCCTGGATCAGTGACTGATTGTCAAATAGGTATCAGAAGTTGTACATGGGGGTGCAGTATCAAGAAAGAGGAAGGTCACTAGTGGTATGTTGCATTGGTCAGTTTTGGAATTATTGTTGTTAATTTGTGTATTAATGATATTGGGATGGGTTTAACTATGCAGCTGTTTGTAGGTGATGCAAAATTGGGGAGAGCAATGCAGAGTCAAGCAGATGAAAAGCAGGCCTTACAGGAGGACTTGAATAGATTGCATGAATGGGTAGGTAAGTGGAACTGAACTGCAGTTCAATGTTGAAAAGTATAAAGTTTTGAAATTTGGTAAGCAACGATGGGAATCAAACTATACACTTTGTGACAAAACTTTAAGGGAAGTAGAGGAGATGAGAGATCTGGGAGTGGTGGTGGACAAGGACCCAAAGTTCAAGGACCACATTGCACAGGTTGTGAAGATGTCACACTGGATAATGTCAATAATGCACAGGATCCTGACATGCAGAAATAAAGAGGTTATGATGCCATTGTATACAGCTTTGATTAGCCTCATATGGATTATTGTGCACAGATATGGTCATCGGGTTTTCATAGTGATGAGGATATGTTAGAAAGGGTCGTCCAGAGAAGATTCACAAAGATGGTCAGTGGTCTTTGGAATGTGGAGTATGAAAACAGATTGAGAGAATGTAAATTTCAAAGCCTCTTTAATAGGAGGAGAAGGGGAGGGATAACATTGAGACATATAAGTTAGTCAGGGGTTGTTATCAGGTTGACATGGAAGAGATTTTTCATAGAATGGGAGAGTGGAGTAGAACAAGAGGCTATTGCTGGAAACTGTATAAGCAGAGGAGTGAGGAAAAAGGTTCTCTGCATGGAGAGCAGCATTACCTGAATGTGTTGTGAATATAGATGTATTGAATTAGTTCAAGGCACGGTTGATGTGAGGATTGTGTGTACCTCCCATGTTGAGTCTCTACCTCACTGGAGGTCAGATGTTAATAATAATAATAAATTCAATCTCATCCCCATAAATACTAAAATTCATCTGTACTAACTACCAGTTGAGCCATATTTACATATGCTACCCATTAGTGGAACATCACCACTCAACAAGCAGTTATTATCATCAGTCGTATGACTTCAAACAGTAATATTATATACATTGCCAGATCACATTACTAATACTGTGATTCTTGAAGAAAGCCAGCAAAGATCCCCTAATAGAACCAGTTCAAAAAATAAAAATAAAATAACTGAGATGGTTTGGACATTAATTTAGATATCCACCTTTACCTACATTCAGTGCTCTTGCTCTCTACAAGCCATTTAATGGCCACAGGGGAAGAGCAAGACCAAAGAAATAGTTTTGAAAATAAATAAGCAAACTTCTTTTAATGCTGAGGCTTATGAACCATCTAACATTTACCATTTGGCACAAAATGAGACACCTAGCTCACTTTCATCTAATAAACTTTAACTCCAAGAGTTTTTGCTATATGACTATTTCTCTATATAATTCTCTATTCATGAATAAATAATGATGATGATGAGTGTTCTATGTCTAGTTCATATGTTGTTTAAAACTTCTGATTACTAAAGGCTGAAACAGGGATGGGTAATAACTCTTCATGTAATACATTGGAAAGAAAGAGTGCTATGAATTATGGGATACAGGCGCAATCTAATGTGAAGTCACCTGCTATATTCAGGTATGCCATTTTTTTTAGTTGTGCAGTTTTAAATATGGATAAAAGATAAAAACCAGAATATAATTTTTTTCTTAAGTGTGATACAGAAATATGAACAGATACTTAAAATTCATAAAATAAATTATCTTCAAGACACTTATACAGATTTTTATTCTTCATGATTGTCATGGTGTATTATTGTGATATGTCCATTGGAAGGAGTGAGTGTAGGAGTAGTATACATGAGATCTGTCAAAGACAGAAGCATGATGCATGCCACACACACATGCACAAAGAAGACGGTTCCATCGTCACGTCTCTCTTTCGAAAGCCTACATTCTCAGGTCGCTACATTCACAATTCTTAAACTTATCATCAATCTCAGAAATCTGGCATTATTAAATCACTAGTTTCCAGAGCAAACAAATTCTGCTCCTCTAAAGAATCTCTAAAACAAGAATTAGAAGTAATCAAAAATACAGCCATCCTAAATGGATATAATCCTAAAATAACTCAAAAAATCATCAGTCACTTTCCCACACATCAAACCAGACAAGAAGAAGTGCATAGGATTCCCATACCTTAAAGGCATCTCAGAACATCTTTCTAAAATTATGAAGAAATACAATTTTGCCACTACTTACAAACCTATCAACCAAATTTACAACTTGTTACTTTCTCCTAAGGACAAACTCTCACCTTTGATGTTGTCTGGTGTTTATGAGATTCCATGCTCATGCAAATTGTCTTACTTTGGACAGACAGGTAGGTCTGTTCAGAAACGCATCTCGGAACATCAAGACCACATTCGTGTTTTTTAAACCACAGAAATCTGGCCTCTCTCAACACGGAATTGAAAATCCAAGCCATAGGATCCATTGGGAAAAGTCTAAACTTTTATATAGATCTTTATATAAACATGAACATTTATATAAAGAAAGTTCTGAAGCCCTACTACACAGACCAAATTTAAAATGCAACAACGTTCTTACTATTCCTAAAGTATGGGAAATTGTCATACAAGATTGTGTAAAATAATTATTATTAGTTTTTTTTTTTTTTTTTTTTACTTCTGTAACACGTTACGCATGTTTAATGAGATTCTATTGTAATCATGCGCCATAACAACTGTATGTTATTCCTATTATTGTTTAAACTACTGTACTGATGATGTCCTAAGATACTTAGGATGAAGTATTTATAATTAAATAATTTTCACTGTGGTTAATAGGTGTGTTTCTTTTAATTATGAACTCACCACAGGTTTTGTTATTTAAAAAAAGCTTACAAATAGTAAACCTTCTAGCTAAGTTAGAAAGGATAAAGTGGGGATTAGGCTAATGAGTGCTAAAAATATATATATATCGGAGCTATACTACCATTGATATCTTATGCTGCACCTACCTGGAAACATACACTAAAATCAAAGAAAAACTGACAAAAGCTAAACAGCGTCCAACACCTTATAGCCATATGAATAATTAAAGGATACAGGACAATATCTTTCAAGGCAACTTGCATTATTGCTGGTCTAATACCAATCTACCTGAAAATGCAAGAATTCTCTCTTATATATGAATGGAAATTCCAACACTGATCCAAATTGCTACAGACATCCACTTCAAGGTGGCCTCCAGGGGAAAATGCTGGTCTTGAAATTCACGCTTGCTCTTGTTATCATTCAGGGAGTGAGAGGTGTGACTGAAGTCTGATTAGGGGAATAATGAATTACTGACCATTTAAAACTATGTATTTAGAAATTTATGTACATTTCATCATACAAATACAGTATCCCTTGCTTAATGCGGATTTGATTATCGCAGCAAAATTAATTGTGGCAATCCCTTGATATACACGGCAAGAGTTTTGATTAACGCGCCTTTAAATTTACCATGCAAAATCATGCTCACGCCATGACTAGCAGCCTCGTGGTCATCCAAATTCTCTTAATGATCTGTGTGAGAATGTGAAAGTTTTATTTTTCCCACCATGACTAGCAGCCTCGTGGTCATCCAAATTCTCTTAATGATCTGTGTGAGAATGTGAAAGTTTTATTTTTCCCACCAAATACAACATCATTGTTACAACCTATGGACATGGGAGTCATTGCAACTTTCAAAGCCATCCACTTCAAGGTGGCCTCCAGGGGCAAATACTGGTCTTGAAATTCACGCTTGCTCTTGTTATCATTCAGGGAGTGAGAGGTGTGACTGAAGTCTGATTAGGGGAATAATGAATTACTGACCATTTAAAACTATGTATTTAGAAATTTATGTACATTTCATCATACAAATACAGTATCCCTTGCTTAATGCGGATTTGATTATCGCAGCAAAATTAATTGTGGCAATCCCTTGATATACACGGCAAGAGTTTTGATTAACGCGCCTTTAAATTTACCATGCAAAATCATGCTCACGCCATGACTAGCAGCCTCGTGGTCATCCAAATTCTCTTAATGATCTGTGTGAGAATGTGAAAGTTTTATTTTTCCCACCATGACTAGCAGCCTCGTGGTCATCCAAATTCTCTTAATGATCTGTGTGAGAATGTGAAAGTTTTATTTTTCCCACCAAATACAACATCATTGTTACAACCTATGGACATGGGAGTCATTGCAACTTTCAAAGCCTATTTTCTTAAAAAAGACATTCTCAAAGGCAGTAGAAACAACAACGGGAGAAAATGCGATTACGGTCCACGAATTTTGGAAAAAATGTAACATTACACATGTAATTGAGAACATTCGTAACTCGTGGGAGCAAGTGTCTTCTAGTTGCATGAAAGCTGTTTTGAAAAACCTTCTGCCAGAATGCGCTAATGACTTAGGTTGATTTCAAAATCCTGTGAACAACGTGGTCAAAGAAATCATTGCAATTAGTGAAGACCTCGGTTTTGATGGTGTTGATGCAGAAGATGTTAAAGACTTATTGGATTCAAATCCAAAAGATTTCAGTGACAACAATCTTCTTGAAATTGAACAATGCACATATGAAGACAACGAACAAATGGAATGTGAAGATGAGGTTTTTTCCAAAGGAAATAACAGTCAAAGAACTGGATGGAATATTTTGCAGTTTAGAATCACTTAAGCAGCAAGTAATGGATATGGATTCAGATGTTAATCGAAGAATGCTTGTTTGCCGAGGTCCGGAGAGTCATTTTGCTTGTTATCGTAGAATTTATGCTGATAAGAAAAAAACTAAAACGGTTCAAACGACTCTTTGTAACTTCTTTTGATTAAAAAAAATTGCAGTAACTAATATAGGTACAAGTATTTATTAAACATTTACTTTGCATTCATTTTTTATCTTTCCTAAAAGAGTACCATATAAAATGAACTATTAGTACAGTAATTGATCAGGGACGAATTGTACTTTTTACCATTATTAGATTTGATTAACGCGATTTTGTTATACATGGTAACATCGAGGGATTAATTAACTACGTTAATCGAGGGATACCTGTACAACATTTATTTTACAAATGATATTCTATGTTTTTCAATTTAGCTGACATACTTGAATACAAATTTTACCCTATGGTTCTTCTTTATGAACTGGTCAATAACATCATCATAAAAAGTTGGCTGTATCTTAATTTTCCCAAGCAACATGCACACTTATAAAGGCTGGCTGAAGTTCACTGGTTAGAGCCACTTTGGCTGTGTATGGTGTGTGTTTAAGCAACAGAGTGAGACGACGTGAAGGAAGAGGAAATGGGTATGCGCATGAAATCACAGCACTGTAGCGAGGACCTGGAAGCTCCCACAACCGAGCAAGCCAAGGTAGCTTTGACTAGACGAGCAAGCATCGGCCTTCGATACAAAACGCAAAGCTCAATTATTGCCGTGCAAGCTTAAGACGTTTTCTGTCTACAAAAATAAAAGCCTAAATGGAATGCCTATAAATGGATGCATTTATTAACAACTTCTAACATTTATAAACATTACTTCTTTCTCAAGTAATGAGCTTGCACAGCAAGCATAGCAGGCAAGGAGAATTCATCCCTGGTGGCCTCACCCAGCAAAGAAAACAAATATTAAGAAGAAGGAAAGGCTCTGAAAGTGACAATTTCCATATATACATGCTGAAAGAAGCAAAACCAAAGGAACATCAGTTGTTCTTTCATTGCTTATTGCCGATAGCCCATTATACAAGAACACTGCTGTAGTTCATTCACTTACATATCTCCGGAAATAAGAACTCAACACCTATCATCAAAAGACAGCAACAATTTACAGTGAGAGTATAAACACTTTAGATGACAAAAAACCAGAACCACCATATACTGTTAATAAAAAAGATAAGAAATCTGGTTTGGAATCTCACTCTAGAGGGATGAGAAATCAAGTTCTGCTGGGTGAATGTGCATACTGGGATAGCAGGAAATGAGAGAGTGGATCAGCTGGCAAAAGAAGTGGCTATAAACAAACAGATAGAAACAAGTTACCAAAAGTACTCAAAATCTGCTATAAAAACACTTGCAGAAGAAATAACCCTAAACTTGTGGGAAGAAAAATGGTCAAAAAATGGATCAACAACAAAAGAATTCTTGTCAAATATTGGAAGGAGACTCTGGCCGTAAAAGCATGCCATCTCAAGTTTAACCGCTCACGCATTAATGCATCTGCTGCAGTCTCCCATAGGCTACCATGTTAAAGAACCAGCCGTTTGAAGGAAAAGAGTCCGATTTTCGAAATGGATTAATTCCCAAACCTGAAACGAGCCCCAATTTTAGTAAGTTATGTTATTCTCACTGAAAGGTAACAATTTGCATGACATGCTAATATCGGAATTTAGATTCGAGACAATCTTTCTCACGCTTTGTCTTTAATGTACTTACCGGATTTGAATAGTTGTGTTACTTTAAACAAAGTTATTATGGTTTAAAATATTAAGTTTTGTGTTTTATGAGGACATTCTCTTGTCGCTAACAGAGACGTGTCAGCCATTATACAGTACTTAGTTTCTCGCTTGGCACGGAGTGCGCATGCTCGCCAAGAGGTTTGATGTGTGATTGACTGTTGACAAGGAAAGCGTTTGGTATCTGAGTAACGGGAGAGTAAACAAGATAGCGTTCGGAAGGAATTTAGAACACAGGCCGGCAGATATTTAGGTTCGGAGGAACTTAAGTTTTTTTTTATGTGACAGTCAGAGGAAAATTAATAGTATATTCCGAAAAAGGAATAGTGGAACTATTAAGTTTTTAATGTGGAAATGGTATGTGGATAAATAAAAGGGAAATATTGCTATATGCGTTTTAAACGAAATATTGGAGGAAACACTAATTGAAAGATTTATAATAGATTCCGAAAAGGGAATTGTAGAACTGTATTGGAAGAGTTAAGACTGCCAATAAGCATTTAGTGAATAAAAGAAGAATTTGCTATTTACGTTCAAAAAGAAGTTTCGAGAAAACTCTGATTAAGAAGTTTCGAGAAAACTCTGATTAAGAAGTTTCATCTGTATTAAGGATGCCGGATCTAACTATTATTTGTACTAAAAAGAGACAGAATTAAGTCAGGAAGATTTTATGTGTGCTACATGAGTGATGAAAAAGGATCCTGTGTAAATGAAGAATAGAGTCATATATCTTTGGAAAAGGGCCTTGACAGAGAGAGAGAGAAACTGGCTATGAATATTTTGCCATTTTGAAAACAAAGTGTATAGTCTTAAGTGTAAGTTTAACTTAAAAAGACCTTGGATCCAATTAATTTGTAGTTAGTTATGTAAACTTGTTTGAAGTGTATATATATTGTTTTTGTTTTATTAAATGTGTTTATTTTGTATTTGGTCTTGAGTCAGTGATTATTTGGATTCTGAAAGAAAGAGTTAAGATCATTGCACCAATTGGAGTGAACCCTTGTGCATATAATAATATATAGGTACACTCGGAAATAAAAAAAATAATTGTTAGAAACAGAGATCATCTCTATGGTAGGATTAATATTTAAGATAATATATATGAATATCCTATATATATCTATATAAAAATCCACCAATTATTAACAAGGCCACATACTACAGACACCAGCTATCATACTTATTCTTTAAATCATCCACACTGCTTGCTTGCACTCACAACATCCAATGGCAATCCATTCTAATCACACACCACCCTCTGAGAGAAAAATTTAGCCCTCATCCCCTTATTAGCAGCATTCATTCTCAGCTTCCAAGGATGCCCTCTTGTCCTTTCCCCACCCTCCATAAATTGTAAAATTCCATCAATTGAAATCCTGTTTGACCCTTTCAAAACTTTTGTAAGTCTCAATCATATCTGTCTGCTAGTGTCTGCAGTCTACAAATTCTCAATCTGTCTTCACAGTCAGTATTCCACAATCCTGATATCATTTTTAACACTCTGCTTTGTACTCTCTCCAACATATCAGAATCACAACAGAAACCAGACTTGTGCACAATAGTCCAAGTGAGGTCTTATCAAGACCTTATAAAGAGGTAAAATGAAATCCTTATCTTTACATGTGAATGTTCGTTTCAGCATTGCAATTATCTTTTGAGTTCTATTTGTAATCTTTGCCACATGGCCCTGGAACTTCAACTTCCTATCTACTAACACTCCAAGATCCTTAGCCTCATCAATTTCTTCTAGCATAATCCTATTAATATAATACGACATTGGATATCTAATCACACTGAAGTGATGACTTTACATTTACTGACATTAATCTGGCACCCATTTTCCCATGTCCACAGTTCCAGCCTATTCAAATCATTCTGTAAGTACAAGTACTGCATATCAGCAGCATTCCTGATTACCCTACCTATCTTTGCATCATCAGCAAATAGCTCTATGTTACTTGTTGTCAAATCCTTCCCAATATCATTAATTTATAGATTGAATAACAGTTGACGAAGTACTGATCCTTGTGGCACACCACTGGTACATTAAATCTTGCAGACTCACATCTTATACCACTTTTTCATATCTGTCAGTCAGCCATTTTCTTCTTATTATTATTATTATGTGACACCTCCAGGGAGTCCAAAGACTCATCGAGGAAGAGTGTGCCAACAGCATCGAATGATTTATTCCCTTCCAACTACTAATCACGCTCAAACTTGCTTAACTTTTTGCACCAGCCATTAGTAGCAGAGGCTCTACCAATCGGCCAACCTTTCCATTCAAATATTCTATAACCCAAACCCATTTTCTCCAATTTATGCAACAGTCGTCCATGATGTATTCTGTAAAAAGCCTTAGCAAAATCCAAAAGTATCATGTTGTATCCATTCTCCTTGTCTAGTTCAATGATAACATTGTTACAGAATGTGAGCAAGTTGCTAAAACATGACCTTCCCTTAGAAAACCCATGTTGTTCATTGGAAAGTAGAGATTCACTGTCAACCCATTTCTGAATGCGAGTACTAACCAATTTTTCCAAATTCTTCACCACAACTCCTGAGATACTATTTGGTCGATAGTTGGATACTTCGGTCTTTGCACCACCCTTGTGCAATGGAATCGCCATACATTCCTTCCTGTGGAATCTTTTCTGTTCTGAGACTCATATTAAACAGCCTGGTCAAAAGAATAGCCAGTTCAGTGTTCAGTTGAACACTCTTTTAGCACACATGCTGATATCCCATCAGTCCATATGCTGAATTTCTTATTCAGTTTACGCAACCTCTAATACATCATCCTTATACACCTGCGTTTCTTCATCCAGTGAAGAAGTAGCAGTGTGCTCAATGTTGCGTACACCAGGTTGACAGCTTTTAGCAAAATGGGCACTCATCAATCTGTAATCCTCACGCGATCTGGATTTAGAAGAGCTATTCTTTCATATTCATTCTTTCTTTTACTTGCAGCATATCAACAGAATTCTTGTGGGTTGTCTTTAGCATGAAGAGCCAGTTTCTTTTCATACTCAGACTTTGTTTTCCATACAACAGTTGTGACTATTCTAGCCTGCTGCTTATAATGTTCATAACGGACTGATAATTAATTTCTGATATTGTTCAAATTATATAGTGTAAATATATGTATATATAAAAATATAAATGCGGATGTAAAGGGCAGAATATATACATATAGATGTAAAAATATAAATGTAAATATGAATATTGATACAAAAATATAAATATAAATGTTAATCAGTACTTTGGAGTTACATGTAATATATGCATTGTACACAGTGGAGCATGTAGTTAATAAATTACCTCTTAGTAGGATTACTATTGGGAGGCAAACACATGCACAACCACACACACACACACACACACACACACACACACACACACACACACACACACACACACAGTGCCGGTTCTAGGAGTCCTGGTACCCTGATGCAGTTTTGAGTTGAGCATCCCCTACGTTTTTTTTTTTAATGCAGTTAAAATTTTAAGGTTAAAAAAAATCAAAACACATATTTTACATAAAATTGTGTACTTTGAAAAATAAATATATATTAACAGCACAGCAAAAATTGCAAAACATACAAAAACGCACATGGACTAGAATTACACATACGCATATGCGATTATAACTAGAGATGCACAAACTAAAAAAATTGCACAATGACAAGAATCATTTAATTTTTAATGGAAAAAGAATGTATGAAAAAAAAAAAGTTTAAAAAGTTTACTTTTCTTGATTTTATGGAATGAATGCGTGCTGCATGTAAAAAAGAAAGTTGGTAGTGTAAAGCATCATCCTGTAATATGATGCCCTGGGCGAGTGCTTGACTCATCCAGTGCTTCCACCAGCTCTAGACTACACATAGTGAAAACAACTTGCAGTTTTGCTAAATATTATTAAAAGGCACCATATTTATTACACTATATTTAGTGCATATCCACATTTAATAAATGCTAATATTAAAATGTGTTTTTTTTTCCCACTCATTTAAGACTTCTTATGCAACACATCGCCTGCTTACCATGTTAAACTGGCTCTGCGTGCGCACACGCACACACATACACACACACAGAATACCCAGTTTCCACTCTGATGTATGACTTCAAAAGTCTTTCATCTATATTGTGTGGATAGGGAGATGAAGTTTAGGGGGCACATTGCGAAAGTAGCTAAATCGGCACATCAACTCACTTGGTTGTTAAAAAATACCTTGATGAGCAGAGACAAGCAAGTTATTGTACCTCTGTACCGAGCCTTGATAAGATCTCATCTTGACTACTGTGCCCAGATTTGGTCACCTCGGTTCCTTCTTGATGGGAGGAGGTGGAGAGGATCCAGAGGTGAGTGACTAAGATGATAGCAGGTCTATGGAATGAACCATATGAGAACAGTTATGTTGGAGGTTTAATGGATTTTTTACAACACTCAAAAAGAATTAAAATAGAATTTAATACTTCCTATATTTCGTCCTAGTCACTAGGACATCTATGGGGATTACAAAGACAATTAATGTAACATGCACACAAAAACTTACAATACTAAGCCCAACCACGTGGGTGACAATACAGTCCTATCTAGGTGGAGCGCCCTCTAAGGGCAGTTGTAGGTGGCCTGGAATGTAAGGTGGGACCTCTGGTGATGACTGTTTCCCAAATCTTTGGAAGCTTAATGCAACCGTATTTGTTAAGATTTGGTTGGTTTTTGAGAGCTGCTGCTGCTTCTAAGAAAAGTCTCTCTTTCTTGAATTTGCTGTGGTGGAGCATGGCGGTTTTCTTCCATGATACTCTGTGGGTGGTGTCCAAAATGTGGTCAGCCAAGCCTGAATGGCCATAGTTGTGTTTAACGATGTACGACTTGTGTTCCTCCAGGCGGATGGATGCTGATCTGCCTGTCTGTCCAAAGTACGCAAGCTTACAGGAACAGGGTACTTTGTAAACTCCAGGCAGAGAGAGAGGAGGGAGTTGATCTTTTGTAGAACGGATAAGGGTAGCCATTTTGCGGTAGGGCTTATATGCTGTGTGTAGGTTATACTTTTTTAGTATCTTGGCTGCTTTTTTTTCCGAAGTGCCACGGATGTAGGGTATGGTGATGGCATTTTTGAATTCTTGTTGAAGAGAGGGACGGGGAATGGGGGAGGAATTTATTATTTTTTGATGCTGTGTTCACTGTAGCCATTGGAGAGGAAAGTTCTGTGTATGTGGTTAAGCTCAGTAGTGAGGGCGGTTCCACTGGAACAAAGATTGTGGGCTCTCTAGGTAAGGGTTTTAATGATGCCATATTGTTGTGAGGGGTGGTGGTGGGAGAGTTTGTGAATGTATCTGCCTGTGTGTGTGGGTTTTCTGTATATTAGTAAGCTTTGATATCTCCTCCTTGTTTACCAATATTCCCTTAACTGACACTTTATCTCTCTTAGAAAACGTTTTTCCCTCTGACATCTTAGATCTCTTTTCCTTTGCCATCAACTCTGGGTATTTCGCTTGGAATAACAAAATCTACAAGCAGATAGAGGGAACTGCCATGGGCTCCCCCCTCTCACCCCCCCTTGCCAATTTCTATATGGAAGATTTCGAAAAACGAGCCATAGACTCAGCCCCACTCAAACCGTCTATCTGGCTTAGATATGTAGATGATGTGTTCTCTATTTGGCCTCATGGCCCAGACACGTTAGATTCCTTCCTTGGTCATCTCAATAGCCTACATCCAAGAATCCAGTTTACTATGGAAAAGGAAAAGAACAATTGTTTACCCTTCCTAGACACCTTAGTCACGCGCCTGCCTAATGATACACTTGCCTTCACTGTATACAGAAAACCCACACACACAGGCAGATACATTCACAAACTCTCCCACCACCACCCCTCACAACAATATGGCATCATTAAAACCCTTACCAAGAGAGCCCACAATCTTTGTTCCAGTGGAACCGCCCTCACTACTGAGCTTAACCACATACACAGAACTTTCCTCTCCAATGGCTACAGCGAACACAGCATCAAAAAAATAATAAATTCCTCCCCCATTCCCCGTCCCTCTCTTCAACAAGAATTCAAAAATGCCATCACCATACCCTACATCCGTGGCACTTCGGAAAAAATAGCCAAGATACTAAAAAAGTATAACCTACACACAGCATATAAGCCCTACTGCAAACTGGCTACCCTTATCCGTTCTACAAAAGATCAACTCCCTCCTCTCTCTCTCTGCCTGGAGTTTACAAAGTACTCTGTTCCTGTAAGCTTGCGTACTTTGGACAGACAGGCAGATCAGCATCCATCCGCCTGGAGGAACACAAGTCGTACATCGTTAAACACAACTATGGCCATTCAGGCTTGGCTGACCACATTTTGGACACCACCCACAGAGTATCATGGAAGAAAACCGCCATGCTCCACCACAGCAAATTCAAGAAAGAGAGACTTTTCTTAGAAGCAGCAGCAGCTCTCAAAAACCAACCAAATCTTAACAAATACGGTTGCATTAAGCTTCCGAAGATTTGGGAAACAGTCATCACCAGAGGTCCCACCTTACATTCCAGGCCACCTACAACTGCCCTTAGAAGGCGCTCCACCTAGATAGGACTGTATTGTCACCCACGTGGTTGGGCTTAGTATTGTAAGTTTTTGTGTGCATGTTACATTAATTGTCTTTGTAATCCCCGTAGATGTCCTAGTGACTAGGACGAAATATAGGAAGTATTAAATTCTATTTTAATTCTTTTTGAGTGTTGTAAAAAATCCATTAAACCTCCAACATAATGTCCTCACAGCACTTAAGCCTCTACACAAGCATATGAGAACAGGTTGAAGATTTGTGGGTTGCAGAAACTGGTTGATAGGTGGAAAAGGGGAGATATGATTGAGACATTCAAATTGCTAAAAGGATTCTATAAGATTAATTCAAAGGATATTTTTGAGATCAGGACTGGTGGTGGGAGAACTAGGGGACACCTATGGAAGCTGGGCAAGAGTGTGGTTAGCAGTGGTGTTAGAGCTGGCTTCTTTACTTTTAGAGTGGTAAATGAGTGGAATAAGCTGCCAGAGTCTGTTGTGGGTGCTATGACAGTGAGCGAGTTCAAGGCAAGGTATGATAGATATTGTGAGAATGTCGTATAGTTGTGTGGACATGATGTTTAGGGCCTCCCTCGATGAGTCTAAGGACTCCCTGGAGTAGCCCGAAAATAATAATAATAATAATAATAATAATATTAAATACTCCTTGAAGAATAGTGGCAGGAATTAGGAATTTGATTATGATGATGCTTACCAGAAATTACCTTCTTTTGCTTAATGACACTTATTTTCTGTTTGCCCTAACTGCTATCACACTAAACATCTTATTCTCTGTAAGTTAGTGGTCTCATACAGAGATTGGGGGGGGGGGGGGATTCCACCCAGAAACTCAGGTTTTTCGTCCCCCAGAACAACACCAGCCTCGTGAACACACACAAATTTATAGTCGTGAAGTGAAATACATACTTGAAAAATCCCTCATTGGACGAGCTCAACTAGTCCTAAGGGATAGTTGAGGAAAACTGGGGAGAACCCACACACACGAAAACAAACAACAACATCTTATTCTCTTCACTCCCTTTTACTTTCTGTTTGTAATTCACTACTCAATCATCACTCATATTCATTATCATTCACAAGAATATCATAGCCAAGAAATCACTTCAATAGGAAATGCTTATGAAATGATATGATGAATAATTATTATTATTGCATGACAACTTCAATATTTATGCTTACATAATCATAGCTACCATACTGGCCATCTTCAACTTGTGTGAGACTATATGTGAAATTGAGGGACTCCGCAAGAATCTTCAGCAAATCCATGCAATATCCACGGCAGCAGTAATTATAAACAATTCCTAAGAAAAATAAAAATCTGCTAAAATTTCTATTAAAATAAAGCAGACATTTAAATAAATATAATTAACCCATTGAGCAGTGAATTATATATCTCACTTTCTGTGGTGTACAATTATATGAAAAATATTGGGAAGATTGATGAAAGATTATAAGGCTCTCAAAAACCTGCAAAACCTCAAAATTCAATGATGGCTTTACTGTAGTTAAAATTTGAGCATGTGTATGTGTCTGCGTTTGTGGACACATACGTTAATGCTGTGTTGAGGATGGAAGCATGGTGACATGTATATACATTGCTTTGCTGCTCAAAGTTTAATAGCAATTAATCTTATGACAAAAGCCTCTATGACTATTTAAAACATTATTTAACATTTTACTAATCATAAACAGTAATAATATTCAATAAGAAAAAAAACATAATATTTCATTATTATTATTATGATTATTATTATTATTAACATCGCACCTCCATGGAGTCAAAGGACTCATCTCAGGAAGTCCATACTCTGAAGCAAAAAAATCATCAAACCAAGTCTTAAACCCATTCACAGTTTCCACACTCATCACACTCTCAGGCAATGCATTCCATTTACAAATTAAAAATCTGCTTCATTCCTCTGCTCACTTGGCTTATACAGCTTTCAGGGATGGCCTCTAGTTCTACTCTTGCCTCCCTCTACTCTATGAAAAATCTCCTCCATATTAATCTGATAATGACCACTCAGCAACTTATATGTCTCAAGCATATCCCCCTCTCCTTCTTCTAGTCAAAAGTCTCTGCAACTTATGCTCCCTCAATTTCTCCTCATATCTGACACTGACTTAGTAAACTTTCTCTGGATCCTCTTCAATACATCCCCTTGAAAACCAGGTGACCAAATCTGTACACAGTAGTCCATATGCTGCCTCATCAAAGCCTTATACAAGAGAACCAAAATCTCTTTGCTTTTCATAAAACTGGGGAGGGCAATAATTGATAAAGGTAGTGTAGATATCCTGTAGGATGATTTAAATAAAATGGCATTGTTATTAAGAATCCTTAATAACCTGAGCACAAACAAGGCATCTGGTCTTGATGGTATTCTACCAGTGTGTTAACTTGTGTCCCAGACACCTATCCTGTATCACCTCTTCAATCTAGATTATTTAACCGGCATCTACCCTACAACATGGAAACAGGCCCACATCCAGCCCATTCCAAAGAAAGGTGATAAAAGTCAACCAATAAACCACCATCCAATTGCTCTCACTTCTGTTCTCTCTAAAATTATGGAAAAGGTCATCAAACACCCAGGAGTTTATCTAAACAAATTTAGATAAACTCCTGGGTGCCGTCGAAATCTCTAAGGCAGGGGTTCCCAA
Organism: Typopeltis vanoorti; assembly: GCF_054136105.1. NCBI lineage: Eukaryota > Metazoa > Arthropoda > Arachnida > Uropygi > Thelyphonidae > Typopeltis > Typopeltis vanoorti. The sequence goes on from NC_143555.1 coordinate 155,433,343, forward strand.
CCTTTTTGTTTCCTAGAGCACATTCTAAAATACGGGAGGGCGACGGGCACCATCTATTTTTTCAAGAAATTTTTTGAATTCTTTTGTTAAATGAATACATACAAAGTTTACATTGTTATCAAATGTTTTGTTGCTTAAAAGTTTACATTATATAAAAATTTAAATATATATATGTAAGTTAGTGTGATCTTTGGCATTGCATTTCATTGGCCAGTGCTTCATAATTAGGAGAATATGATGATATTCCAGTTTAAACTATTAAACTGGAATAAACAACTTCGAATGCGTGTCTACTTTATATTGTATGCGTTTAATACTCGTCATGTGTCATTAACGCATGCATCATATAGCATGCAATGAATTGTTGCATGATTATTTCAAACTATACGGCACACAGTTGAACAGTGGCGGGCACAGACAAATTGGTCAACGGGCGCCATGGTGCTCGCAGGCATAGGGTTGGGAACCCCTGCTCTAAAGCATTTGACTAGTTTTAACACATGGCCCTACTTAGCAAACTACTATCCTTTGGTCTGCTTTCCACATTCTGCAACTGGAATCACCAACTTTCTCATTGGTTGCTCACTACATGTCATTGTGGATAATTTCCTCTGCTCAGATTTTCCCACAAAAGCAGGAATAACCCAGGGTTCTGTTCTTTCACCCACTCTCTTCGTCTTGCATGTAAATGACCTGCTCTCACAGACTTCCAATCTTATCCATAGCTTTGCCAATGACAGTAGACTCCATTCCCCCTTTTAATTTGACAAGCATTGTGGTGCTCAAGTATTAGAATCCCCAAGATCCACCACAACCAGTGGCCTGAAAATTGATCTCCTAGCAATATCCCAATGGACAAAGACAACCGTGTAGACTTCAATGCCACCAAAACTCAGATCTGTCATCTCTCGTAAAAAAGACTGGCATCCCTCCCACTTTCTTTCAATAATACTCAGGTATCCAAACATGATTATATTTCCCTAATTGGACTGATCCACACCTCCAATCTTTCCTACCACAAACACATTTTAAATAAAGCTTCCGCAGCTGCCAAAAAAAAATTGTTGTACTTTTTTTGCATAAGACACTACTTCACACCTTCACAGCTGCTAACTCTTTACAAATCCCAAATCTGTCCAACACTGAAATATTGCTTTCATATTTGGGGTGGTGCACCAAAATCCTCTAAGATTGTTCAATTTTATCCAGAAAAGGATAATCCAGTTAATTAATTATCCTTTTCTCACATACCCACTTGCTGGCTTGGTTGGCCGAGTGGTTAGCATATCTGCCCTCTACTCAAAAGGCTGCAGGTACGAATCCAGGCGTGGGCATGGATGTTCATGATTGTCAAAATACTAGTGGTGGTGGGCAGTGGATGGCGTTGGTGTAGTTGTGGTTCATTGCACTTAGTGGATTAAGTGGTGGAGATTGAGTTGTAGAGTAGGTGCCCTCCCTTCATGAGTCTTTGGACTCCCTGGAGGTGTCATGTAATAATAATAATAATAATTATTATTATTATTATTATTCAGCCGTTCAAGGAGTCAAAAGATTCATCGCGGGAGGTCCTTCCTAAGAAACACAAAGTCTATCAAGACTCATCGTGGGAGGTACCTCCTGGGAAACACAAAGTCTATCATACTACTCCTTAAACTCGTAGACCGTTCTTGCTCTCACCACACTATCAGGCAATGCATTTCATGGTTCAACCACCCTCCATGCAAAGAAACCACTCCTCACACTCTTGCTCACAGTTTCTAACTTCCAGGGATGGCCCCTTTGTCATCACTCCTTCCCGCTGTTCAACCAAGCGAAAGAACTCCCCAGTGTGAACTCTGTAACCACCTCTCAACAGTTTAAAAGTCTCAATCATATCACCTCTCCTCCTTCCATCCACCAAACTCTGCAGTCCACATTCCCTTAGCCAATCCTCATAACCAAAATTGTACAGTTCTGAAACCATCTTTGTCATCTGTCTTTGTACCCTTTCAACAGTTAATTTATCCCCTTCAAATCCTGGGGACCAAATCTGAGAACAATGGTCTAAGTGTCGTCTGATCAGAGACTTATACAACAGAATAATAACCCTTTTATCTATGCAGGTCAGTGTCCTTCTCATTATTGCAGCAATCCTCTGTGTTACTTTCACCACCTTTGCAATATGTCCCCTAAATTTCAGATTTCTATCAATCATCAGCCCCAGATCTCGTCTCCCCTACTTCCTGTCTCATCTTCCTCCGGTATAGCTTCTCCAATAGAGTATCCATCGGCCATCGATGTGTCCCAAATCTCAAGACCTTACATTTTGCTGCATTAAAATGACATCCCCATTCATTTGCCCATCTATCTAGCTTATTCAAATCCTCTTGCAGGGCTACCACATCTGCACTATTACTAATAACCCTTCCCAGCTACGCATAATCTTCAAACAACTGAATATCTCCCTGCAACCCACTGACAATGTCACTGATATAAGGGTTTAGCAATTATAGGTCCCAGTACTGAGCCCTATGGGACCCCACTTGTAACCTTCTGTCTCCTTGAAACTGCCCCACAATACACAACTCTCTGATACCTATTGGATAGCCAATCCTGAAATCAATTGACCGACCTGACATCCAGACCCATGTACTGCAACTTAAATATCAGCTTATCATGTGACACCCTGTCAAATGCCTTCGCTAAGTCCAAGAAAGTGGCAGTATATGCTTTTCCCTCATCTACTGCTCTTGTAACTTTATGATAAAAAAATAAGCATATTACTAAAACAAGAGCACCCCATTCATAAATCCATGTTGACTCTCACAGATAACATTACCCTTATCTGCCCAATGCTGTATACGGTCCCTCACTACTTTCTCCAAGATCTTAACAACTGCTGATGACACAAACTGGCCTGTAATTAGACACTTACAGTCTGCTACTACCCTTATGCAATGGCTCTATCTTACCTTCCTTCCATTCCCTGTGCACCTTTCCTGCAGTCAGACTTTCATTGAAAAGCCAGGTTAAAGGCACTGTCAGTTCCCTAGCACATTCTCTCAAAACTCGTGGTGAAATACCATTCACTCCCATCCAGAGTACTCAGTATTTGGAACACACTCTCCTCCTCCTCCTGCACCTCTAAACCTCCAACCTGCCCTATCCCTCTAGTATTAAAATTTACTCCTCCAGGATGAAATACTCCAATAAAGTGTTCATTGAACAATTCCACTATGTCCTCTGCATCAGAAACTCTATTCCCATTTTTATCCAACAATGTCATTCTTCCACAGTCATTTCTCCTCCTAATTGCCACATAGCTAAAAAATTCTCTAGGATTTTCTTTGGATCTTAGGACGAATTTTTTCTCATATTCCAGTTTCGCCTTCCTTACCATGCTAGTCACTCTCCTGGCCTGAGTCTTATATTCTTCATGCATCTTCTCTTCACCTGTATTCTTATATCTCTTCCACAGTCTCTTTTTCGCATGCAGTTTCTGTATTGTTTGGTACACAATAAATAATGGAAAAAACTCACATAGAAAGATTATTTATTAGTATAATTTTCGCCTGTGTGTCACAGGCATCTTCAGTACATTAAGCTCAAAATTAAACACTAACTGACAATTCCAAAAAGCGCCACCTAAGTAGCTGGTGTAAGATAACTAAAAAGGTCAATAACTTTCCTAAAAAAAAAAAAAAAAAAAAAAAAAAAATTAATACAATAAAAAGTTAGGAAAGATTAGCTGATTTGTAAAGTACTATCTCCCATAAAGGGGATAGACGTAAGCCGTCGGATCTGTTTAAGTTGGGAGAATGAAGTAGAGTTTCACATGTTTCTTTATAAAGGCGTTCCATGAGAAACTGACTTTTGTGAAGAACTCTTGTCTTTCTCCAATGAACTCTGTGTCTAGTGAAGATGGCATATTCAGAAAGTCCAGACTTTTCAGGTTTAAAGTATTCAATATAAAATTGGTGTTCTTCTAGCAGAATAGAGGCAGATCTTCCCGTATGTCCGAAATAAGATAATCCACAAGAGCACGGAATCTGGTAGACACCTGGATGATTAAGATGTGGAAGTTTGTCTTTAGGAGAAGTGAGAAAGGTGGAGTTTTTCTAAACGGTCGAAAGGCAACAAAAATATTCAGTGGTTTTAAAACTTTTGCTATACGTTCACTGATGCCTTGTACATAAGGGATAGTAATGCGCGTTATTTCCTCTGTGTTTGAAGAGGAAGACATATTAAAACTACTCAAAGTTCTTTTAATGAAGCAATTCTTATAACCATTAGATAGAAAGGAAGAAGTTATGTATTGTAGTTCTTTCTGTAAAAGATCGTCTGTAGAACAAAAGGAGTGGGCCTGATGAACCAGTGTTTTAATAGTTCGAAACACAGGCGAAAATTATACTAATAACGTGAGTTTTTTCCGTTATTTATTGTGTACCGATATGTCTATTCACGGTTTACCTCTTTTAAAACTTATTAATATTGTTTGTCATCCACTTTACTCCAAATTGTGTCCTCTTCTTCACTTGTGAAATACAGCTTACTATTGCTGCTAACAAATATTCCTTCACAATTTCCCAAGCACTATTGATATATTCTGGCCTTCAATTCCTTTGTCCATGAAACTTCCCCAAGTTGACATCTAAGACTATTATAATCACCTGCCTTATGGTTCCACATACATTCGCATCTCTTTGGTTCTCCTGCATGTCTATTCATCTTCCATGTCAAAACCACATGGTCGCTCTCCAGCTGGTGGGAGAGATGTCATCTCAGTTATTATCAACTCTTCTGATGCTATGATCAAATCTAAAACTCTTGAACCTCTTGTTCCCTCTATTACATGTTACCTAAGACATTTGTCCCTCAAGAATTCTAGAAATTCCATTCCCTTATTGTTACATGCAACTTCCTCTCCCCAATTTATATTGCTGTAGTTAAAATCTCTGATAATAATCATTCTTCTTGCACTTGCCAAGCTCAACTGTCTAAACATTTCCTGGTCCCTACCCTCTGTGCTCCTTGGTCTGTAGCAACATTCCACTAAATATCCTGTCTTGCCCACCTCACACCATATGCTTTCAAAATCATTATTGTCACTGCCTTCCAAAGCCTCCACTCTTAGAAGACATAAGTCATCACTTACAATAAGCAATACTCCACCATCATGCTTTCCCTTCCTATCCTGCCACTTCTATTCCTGTTATTATATCATCTTCTGCCAACCACGTCTCGGTGATCCCAATAATCTTTGGCCAGGCTGATACTATCGGCGCGACCAATTCCTCTCCTTTATTCCAGATACTCCTGGCATTAGTATAAAGCATAAAAATGCTATTGTTTCTATACTCTGCATTATCTCCTCTAGACTCACTAGGCTCAGCAGTACCTGATTGATGTCTTCCCCCTTCTACCAAGTACCGATTCCCACAAGAGGCCACCTCTTGTGGGAATTGGTACACACCAACTCGTTCAGAACAGCAATCTCTCCAGATGCCTGTGTCCTTCCTCATTCAAATGCAAGCAGTCTCTTGTATACAATTCCTCTCTGTTCTCAAATACCCTCCAAGCATCCACACATTCCAATCCTCTCTTCTGGCACATTCTAGCTATTATGTTATTCAATATTACTGCTCTTCTGCTCAGCTCATCACTATCATACCTAGGCAACATGCACACTATCTTTCCTCTCTGTGTCTTCTTTCGTACAACCTCAAATTCTAAATAAATTCTAAATATAATAATAATAATAATAATCTCTCTCTCTCACAGATGTTGAGTTTCTGCCTTGTACCTCTTCAACAGACATTTTCATGGACAGTGCTTTCCACGGATCTCAACATATATCTGTTATAGTCACTACAGGAACACAAATCCTGATTATACAATCTGTCGAAAGATCAAGATGGAATTTTCGCAAAGCTGAGAACAGTACTCTAAACAAATTGAATCTAACATCCATTGGGTCAACCTCGAGTTGAAAATTACAAACGTTTTGTAGGAGTGCTGATAAGTGCTGTGAAACGATGTATACCAGAAGTTTCTGGAAACAGTACACCCCCATGCTGGTCTCCTGAACTATTCACTATTCAAAAAATACAAAAAAAAAAAAAAGATCCAGATCCTGAAATTGGAAAAAGAATTTTAGAAATGCTTAATGAAGAATGACTCCAACATTGGAAAACCACAACCAAAATTTATTAGACTTCACCCACTCTAGCTGCAAGGCCTTGATATGAAAACTTGGAACCACATCAGTTTCTAAGCATAAAGAAGTCACGAAGATCACTCCTAAAGATATAGCAACTAGAATCCAGCAAACATCTAACAACGCAAAGATTAGTGCATCCTATTCTAAAGAAATTAGGATCAAATATATCCATGTTTATAGAAGTGTCAAACAAAATAACCACCTCTCAATGCCATTAACTGAAAACGAACTGATTCAAGCAATTAAATCACTGAAAAATAACAAAGAAGCAGGCCTGGACGGTTTATACCCAGAGTTCATCGTGGAAATAATGCTCGTAAGTGGATTTTGCAGTTTTTCTGTAAAATTCTAGAAAGCGGGAACATCCCAAAGGAATTCTCGAGGAGCAAAGTTATAGAACCTAAAACCTAGAATAGAGCATACTGATGTAGCAAACTATCGACCAATATTTTTACTAAGTATTCCCTATAAACGTTTTGAATGATTACTCTATAATTGAATTTACCCATTGATTAATGCTATAGTACCAATGAACAAGCCAGATTCAGAGACTCTCACAGCTGCTGCGATCAAGTACTTACCAGCTTCTATATGTGTAGTAAGGGTAAGTACTTGATCGCAGCAGCTGTAAGAGTCTCTGTAGTATTCATAGATCTGTCCGCCGCATACGACACAGTTTGGGTGAATGGACTCATATTGAAATTTGCAACCGTAGTACAAGACCCAAAGATGATTAACATCCTAAGTGCATGACATCAAAATTCAATTCAAGGTACAACTGGATGGTAAAAACAGTCAATTTAAAGTAATAAAAAATGGACTACCACAGAGCTCTGTGCTAGCTCTGCTCCTCTTTAATTTATACATTAGTGACATGCCACAAACCTCATCCCAAAAGTTTGCATACGCAGCCGATCTGGCATTGGCAACTCAGACTAAACACCTGAAAGAGGCCAAGACTGTGCTCAGTTCTGACCTTGAAGTTCTGTACAACTATTACACCAAATGGCGTCCCTGCCCAAATCCCTCTAAAACTGAAGTTTGCACATTTCTCTTGAACAATCATCAAGCTGATCAACAGCTAAAGGTCTTAATCAAAGGAAAAATATCGAAGCACAACCTCAACCCAAACTATCTCGGAGTCACCTTAGATCACTCTTTAACCTTCAGGAAACACCTGGAAAATGTCCGCCAAAAGCTAAAATTTAGGAATAATATCTTATCAGGAAGCTTGTGTGTTCGGGCTGGGGGGGACGTGACATGCCACAAACCTCATCCCAAAAGTTTGCATACGCAGCCGATCTGGCATTGGCAACTCAGACTAAACACCTGAAAGAGGCCAAGACTGTGCTCAGTTCTGACCTTGAAGTTCTGTACAACTATTACACCAAATGGCGTCCCTGCCCAAATCCCTCTAAAACTGAAGTTTGCACATTTCTCTTGAACAATCATCAAGCTGATCAACAGCTAAAGGTCTTAATCAAAGGAAAAATATCGAAGCACAACCTCAACCCAAACTATCTCGGAGTCACCTTAGATCACTCTTTAACCTTCAGGAAACACCTGGAAAATGTCCGCCAAAAGCTAAAATTTAGGAATAATATCTTATCAGGAAGCTTGTGTGTTCGGGCTGGGGGGGGGAACAGGAGCCAACACTTTAAAATCTGCTTCCCATTGTTAAATCTTGAATTAAAGGTATTATATTGTAAAATATTTCATTCAGATTTAACAGGTACAAAAATTCCCAGAGAAAATGCTTGTATATAAGTGAAATTGTTGACAGAAGTAACGAAATAATCATTTAATTGTAAATTCTCCTATGTATTATATTGTTAAGTGTCCTTGTAAAACTGATAAGGGTTGGAATTTAGTGAAAGTTATGTTAATATGAGAAAGTTAGATCTAAGTATACGAGATAATCGACTTAAAGAAACGACCCCCAGGCAGTCACGTACGCGAGGTCCAAGTTGCGTGTGTGTGGAGAACGCAACAAGGAGAGAACGGTACCGAGTGCACACAAATTTTAGGTGGCAGCCGGAAAAGAGTGACGTAAGAGGGAGAACAGCTCAGCAAGGATATATAGAGCTTGGCGATGCCAACTCGGGGTTCTTTTTTCGTTCAGGATTCCTTTCAGTCATTCCTGGGAAGTTGCGTGAGAACAGTCGAAAAGAACAATGTCCAGTGGCAGCCATGCGGCCAATAGCGATCCAGTGCAATCATAATCATCGGTACAGCGGAAAGGCCAGCACAAACCGATCAACATGCAGAACCACATGGACCGAACTGGCAGAGCAGCTTCGCCCACATCAGAAAGGGTGATTCGTGATCGTAATCACTAGTTTGTCCTACCTGAGGACAACTGACCGTAAGAGAGGGTAACAAGCCATGTGAATTTTTTTCGGGAGATCGAGAGAAAAGGCAAGAGAGAGATTCTGATGCTCGGTAATGTAAAACAGTTAGTGTGCAAATTTGTGCGGATATGCTCAGTGATTGGACTTACAAAACTGAACCAGGACTTTAGTATCTAATCAATTGGTAGATTGTCTTAGCTCTCAGTAAGAATTCATGTACAGTGTGGAATTGAATTGCTAAAGTTTGTTATAGCCTGATAGTTCTTGAATCTAGAATAAGATAAATGCTTGTACAAGAATGTTAGTTGAATAGGATCAAATCAGAAATTTAACTGGAAGTAGATATTGTCTCATATTGTTTATGACTAGGAGTATTAAGGTTATGTCTGGTTAATCATTTTAAATTTTGTAGGAAAGATTCAGTTTTGTTAAGTGATCTTAATATTTGTGCATCGTATTAGCGTAATAAATAAACCTTTCTTTTTCTTATCTAACAAATTGCCTGATCTGTCAACTCAATGCACCACTCATAAAAATAGAACCAGTGCAAGCTAAATTGTGGGAATACCTACGACTGCAGTAAGAGTAAAGATATATAAAGTTTTTTTTGTAATTGGGAATTTTAATTGCTTGATTATCGAAGAGTGTGTCATTCTGAGTGTTAACTCCCTGACAAGGAAGATTCTCTTGTCTAAGAATTTGGATGGCACAGCTTTAACAAACAAATTTTTCCATAAGTTACTTAAGTATAAAGAGCTAATAAGCTTTAGTAATTTTAGTAAATTTTTCCATATTCTGACACGGAGTTAATTCCAGATTTGTATCAAAGAAATTTGGCTGTAGGCATGGACAATTTCTTTGTCTAAAAAGTTTTGCACACATGAGCAATTTAAGTAGTGGTCACAGAGCAAAAAGGGTGAAAGCAAGTGTGAGAAATTATATCAAGTAATAGGGATATTCACTAAAGATAATAATCGTAAGTTTCAATAATAACAAATTATAAACACAACAAACACACACACAAGGTAAGAATTTAAAATAAAGTAAAGAGAAATTTAACACCATGCCCTAGTGTACTCTTGTGCAGAATAATGTGCTCCAGTGTGGTATTCGAGTCATGATGTCAGCAAGGTCGATGTACAGCTTAATAATATCATGAGAATTATCATGGGTTGCATAAAGTCTACACCTGTTGAATGGCTACCAACACTCTCTAACATCATACCACAAGACATAATGAGGAAAGTTGCCACTAACAGGAGTGGATAAAATGTATGGAAATAACAACTACCCATCCATGAGGACCTCCAAAATCTACCTCCTATTCACTCAAAGTCCCATAACCTGATCTGGAAAAACCAGCAACCAGATACATATTCTCCTGAAACTGAATTGAAGAAATTACTGGCTTACTTCAACAATAAAAAACGTACACCTCATTACAAACCTACAACAGAGGCCAGGCCCTTGCCTTTGACCTGCCCAGACAACAATGGAGCACACTCAACCACCTGAGGACAGGCCATGCCAGATGTGTTACCATCATGTACAAGTGGGGTTTCCATCAATCCCCCACATGTGACTGTGGTGCTGATCAACAGATCATCGATCATATTATCCAGGACTGCCCACTGCAGAGTTTTAAGGGCACAATGATGGACCTGTTCCAGGCTACCCTGGACACAGTCCAATAGATTAGAGACACTCTGAACTTAAATTTGTGATTTTTAGTATATAGTTTTGGCATATATATATATATATATATATATATATATATATTGTTGAAATTAGGATTTACTCGGGATGTATACATTTATAAAAATAAATTTAACTGACTAGAACCCGAGAAAGTATAACAAAAACCTTTAATACATCACAACTAGTTTCATCGGTGATCCGACTTCTTCAGGTGAGAAATAAAAACATAAAACATAAAATAACACGGTAAAAAAAGAACTTTACAGCTTAATAAAAAGCAGAATAATAACAGTCATATTTGAATAGGTGACCGCGTGCTACCGTTGGCATGAGTAGAATGTGTGCGACAGCTAATTTTTGAGCGCCAGTACTGGATTACTGCGCTATGGGAATCGGGTAAATTGTAGCTAAGATTATTGTTTAAATGTGAAGGGTCCAGAACTATTTCTTTTGATTTGATAATTCTTCTTTCTAATTCATCCTTGCAAATATATAAATTAGTAGTGCGTTCCCAATCAACTTGATGTGGCTGTTCTTCAAGGTTAGAGTTTGCCGAGAAAAGGACATGACTGGAAAGGGCGCTCGCTCGTGCTCTACTGTAGGAGATGTCACGTCTATGTTCCTCAAGACGAAGTGAAACAGATTTGTCTGTCTGGCCAAAATAAGGTCGACCACAGTTGCACAAAACTTTATAAACACCAGGAAAATAGGTTAGTTTTTCTGAAAAGATGCAAATTTTACTCTGTCATCCCAAAGTTTTTAGATTTCAAAGAATTGATTTGCACTAAACGTGCTCATAATATCTATCACAAGGCTAAACTTGATTTATTATATGAAAGAATCGCAGATACCAAGTCCACATTAGCTTCTTTGTTCTGCAAAAGAGATTCTTTAGAAAATAACTTAAACTCATCTTTAGACAACAGGTTCTGGATTGATATTAAAAACACGAGCTCTCTCCGTGCTTCTAGATCGCAACTCTCCAACAAATTAATTCTTATCAGAAAATTCAACCAACTCAAACAGGAACAAACTCGCCAATCCAATATCAACTCACAAAATTTAAAAAATGTTGTGATTAACAAATCCTCTCACACACTTTCTCCTGCAGAACTTAGTGTGCTCTCAAAGGGCCTTAACTTCGTTCCTTCTCCGACCTTCATTCCTAAAGAACTCTTTCTTACGAAAGTTGAGAAGGCAGCTGGACAATTACCAAAACAAACTGCGAATCTACTTAGGATCGATGCCATCTTTACCATTAACAACAGTCATCGTCCTACAGATAATCTATCGCCGACAGAAAGGAAAGCAATACACCAACTTCGTAACAACAATGACATTATTATCCTACCTGCTGATAAAGGGAATGCAACTGTAATCTTAGACAAAGCTGACTACCGTTATAAGATGAACAACTTGTTAAGTTCTAATACGTATTCTATGGTAGAAAGTGATCCCACAAGAGAACTTCATAACCGTACAAACAATCTTCTGAAATCAACTTCTGAACTTCCTAGACATACAAGACTATCTCTCCGCTCTCTCCATCCCCTCATTCCTCGGTTGTACGGCTTGCCTAAGATCCATAAGGTTGACACCCCTTTAAGACCTATTGTGGAAGGGATTGACTCACCTACATACAATCTGTCTAAATATCTTGCAGCTTCTTTAAAACATTTAGTTGGCAATTCTTCTTCCTTCATCAAAAACTCTGAAGATTTCATCTCAAAAATAAAAAATTTGAATCTTTTAGACTCGGACAGAATGGTGAGTTTTGACATCGTATCATTGTTTACGAATGTTCCTACAGATGAAGTTCTGAGTCTTCTTAAGGACAAGGTTTCTAAAAAAGTGTTCGCTCTTCTAACTCACTGCATCAATTCCGGCTATTTCTGCTACGAAGAGAAAATATACAAACAAACTAGCGGTTTAGCTATGGGCAGCCCTCTATCTCCAGTCTTAGCTAATTTTTTTCTAGAAGATTTTGAAGAGAAAGCTATTTCCTCAACTACTTTGAAACCTAAACTGTGGTTACGTTACATCGATGACGTCTTCCTTATTTGGGGACATAGTTTAGAGGAACTGCAAAACTTCCTAAACCATTTAAATAACCAACATCAAAACATTAAATTCACATCTGAACTAGAGGTTAACGGCGTTCTCCCCTTCTTGGATCTAAAGATCAGTAGATTTCCTGACTGTCTTAAATTTTCAATTTTTCGAAAAACCACCCACACTGATAGATATTTACATGGTTCTTCTCATCACTTCCCACCTCAGAAACTGGGCATCATCTCCACCCTTGCCCATCGAGCAAGATGTCTCATTTCCACAGAAGAAGACCTTCAAACAGAGCTTAACTTCCTGAAAAACACCTTCTTAAATAATGGATATTCGTCTCGTAACATCACTAAACGCTTGAGACCACGCCAACATCCTCGACAAGAAGATGACTCCAACCCTATCACTCATATACAGTTGCCTTTTATCAGCACTCTTACCCCAAAACTAGCTAAGATTCTGAAAAAATTCAACATAAAGACCGACTATACTACGCTGCCAAAACTTCGTTCTTTTCTGAGTCGACCAAAACCAAAACACAACCATCTGCATTTTCCTGGTGTTTATAAAGTTTTGTGCAACTGTGGTCGACCTTATTTTGGCCAGACAGACAAATCTGTTTCACTTCGTCTTGAGGAACATAGACGTGACATCTCCTACAGTAGAGCACGAGCGAGCGCCCTTTCCAGTCATGTCCTTTTCTCGGCAAACTCTAACCTTGAAGAACAGCCACATCAAGTTGATTGGGAACGCACTACTAATTTATATATTTGCAAGGATGAATTAGAAAGAAGAATTATCGAATCAAAAGAAATAGTTCTGGACCCTTCACATTTAAACAATAATCTTAGCTACAATTTACCCGATTTCCATAGCGCAGTAATCCAGTACTGGCGCTCAAAAATTAGCTGTCGCACACATTCTACTCATGCCAACGGTAGCACGCGGTCACCTATTCAAATATGACTGTTATTATTCTGCTTTTTATTAAGCTATAAAGTTCTTTTTTTACCGTGTTATTTTATGTCTTATGTTTTTATTTCTCACCTGAAGAAGTCGGATCACCGATGAAACTAGTTGTGATGTATTAAAGGTTTTTGTTATACTTTCTCGGGTTCTAGTCAGTTAAATTTATTTTTATAAATATATATATATATATATATTCATTTTTTCTGTTTTTATCTTTTTATTTGCACAAATCCGATCCATATGAAATGTATGTATGTATTTATGGAGAGTGATCTGCTGAATTAGCAACTGTTATTATTATTATTATTATTATCATTATTATTATTAAACAAGACCTCATGGAGTCAAAGACTCATCTAGGAGGTCCTTTTATCTCACACACATCTCATCATAACGTAACTTAAACACATTCAAACTCCTTGCAGACACCACACTCTCAGGCAAGGCATTCCAATCACTCACAACTCTGCACGAAAAAAACCTGCCTCTCATCCCCTACTCACACCCTCTTTATACAGTTTCCAGGGATGACCTCTGGTTCTCCCCGGATCTCCCACTAATCTCTGTAGAACTTCTCCACCATTGATCCTATAACAACCCCTTACCAACTTGTAGGTCTCTATCATATCTCCCCTCTTCCTTCTCTCCACTAGACTCTGCAAATTACATCTTTTCAATCTTTCCTCATACTCGACATTCCAGAGGTCAGAAACTACCTTAGTCAGTTGCCTTTGGACCCTTTCCAACATCTCTTCATCCTTCTGAAAACCAGGTGACCAAATCTGGGTACAATAGTCCATGTGTGGCCTAATCAAAGCCTTATACAATGGAACAAGAATCTCTCTACTTCAACACGTCAGTGTCCACCGCATCATTCCCAGAAGTCTTTGTGTTGTCTTCACAATTTTGGCAATGTGTCCCCTAAACTTTAGATTCTTATCCACTATCACCCCCAGATCTCTTATTTCCTCTACTTCCAACATTATATTCTCACCAAGCATAAATTCTGCATCCCATCTTTGTTTTCCAAATTTTAAAACCGTACATTTTGCAATATTGAACTCACATCCCCATTTGCTTGCCCAATCACTCAATTTATTCAAGTCTTCTTGCCACAACATCTTCACTACTCTTTATGGTTCGTCCCAACTTTGCATCATCTGCAAACAACTGAATATCTCCATCCTAATCTTCGCTAATATCATTAATATACAAGTTAAATAGTAATGGCCCTAGAACAGACCCCTGAGGCACTCCACTAGTGACTTTCCAGGATATTGCACCCCCATACACAACTTTTTGATACCTATCAAATAGCCAGTCTCCAATCCAATGCACTAATCTAATATCAAACACCATCTGCTCTAGTTTGAATGTCAACTTATCATGAGGTACTCTATCAAAAGCTTTTGCAAAATCCAAGTATATTACTGTGTATCCTTCTCCTCTGTCCAAGGAAGCAGTCACTTTATTGTAATAAGTAAGTAGATTACTAAAACATGGCCTCCCTTTAGCAAATCCATGCTGTCCATCAAAGATTATACCATTGTTATCAACCCAACTCTGGATCCTAGTTCTCACAAGCTTCTCCAACAACTTAACCACAACACCTGAGATAGGCCTATAGTTTGATGCTTGAGTTCGATCACCTCCTTTATGAAGTGGCACAATCTTGCCCTCCTTCCGCTCTTTAGGAACTTGACCAAGTGCAAGACTCATACTAAAAAAATATGTCAAGGCAGGTGTCAACTCTCTGGCACATTCCTTCAGAATACGCAGTGATATATTATCAAGCCCCACAGCCTTATTTACATCTAGTTTACTCAACTCCCCAAACACCTCTTGCTCACTTACAGTCAGTCTCTCCTCCCCATCATTAACTGCTCTTAATCTCTCCATGAAGTCACATTCACAAGATTGAAATATCTTTATGAACTGCTCATTAAGTATCTCCACCACACATTCTGCAACAGCTGTCTTTATACCATTTCCTCCAATCAATGTCATCCTTCCATAATCATTCTTTCTTTTGCTGACTACATATCGAAAGAACTCCCTAGGATTCTTTTTGGCTTCATTAGCTAACTGCTGTTCATACCTCTCTTTAGCTATTCTCACCAACCAATTCACCCTCATTGCCTGGTCTTTGTAGACCTCATGAAATTGGTTATTTCTACTTCTCTTATGCTGCCTCCACAATGCCCTTTTTCTCTGTATTGCATGCTTAATCTCTTTATTCATCCATCTCACACCTACCTTATTTAACCTTCTTACCCATGGTATACATTTAGACATTGCATCTACTAAATAGTTTTTGAAAATCCCCCAAGCTGCATTGATCTCTTTTCCAGGTAACTCCTCATTCCATGCTACACCTGCAAGCTGTCTCCTGAGCTCTTCATAATCACCCCTCTTGTAGTTCCATATATATCCGTTTTTCACAGGGGTCCTTGCACTGCTGGCAATAACCCAGGTAATCACCTCATGGTCACTGTCACCAATTGGCGGATGATTTGACACCTCATTGATAATTACATCCTCCGATGAGATGACCAAATCCAAGACCCTTAATCCTCGTGTGCCCTCTGTTACATACTGTCTGAGGTAGTTATCCCTCAAAAACTCAAGAAACTCATTTTCTTTACTTCCAGTTGCTCTCTCTTCATTCCAGTCTATATTGCCATAATTAAAATCATCCATAATGATCACCCTTTTCTTATTTGCTTGGCTTATTTGACTATACATTTCACTATCACCACCATTCACATTACCAGGTCTATAACAACATCCCACCAAGCATTTGATTCTATTCACCTCTATCTGACACTATACTGCCTCAAAACCACTGGCCCTATATCCCTCTTGCATCTCTACCTTGTATGGACATAACTCTTTCTCTATCATCAATAGCACTCCTCCTCCCTTTTTACCCCTTCTATCCTCACGAAACACATCATACCTTTCCATCTCTATTCCTGTCAGGATGTCATCCTCATCTAACCATGTCTCACTTATTCTGACAATCTCTGGATGCACAGACGCAATTAGTGCAACCATTTCATCTGCCTTGTTTCTTATACTTCTAGCATTGCTATACAAACGCAACAACTCATTTCTGGATCTACAGCTAGTTCCACTGATACCACTCACTCGATGTGATCTCTCCATGCTGGCCTGGGCCATTTCCCTTTCTGCTTCTTCATTTTAGAACCCTTTGCAATTCCATCTGTTTCCTTATCCCATTACTTTCCTGCTTACACATGCTCTCACCTCCTCTTGGAGCATCCACCTTTCTCACGCTATGTACCCCTGTCCACCCTGAGCCTCCCTGTTTCCCTGCTCCTCTTGCATACCCATTCTCTCATTTTCTATACTCATACCACTCACTTTCCCATTCATTTCCACTTCTTCAATCTCTCCTGTCTTACTCTCCTGCTCTTCCACATCACTCCCCTCTCGATCTGATTCATTCTCTCTATTCACTTCTCTACTTTCCAGCAGCAGTATCTCCAAGCGACTCACACCATAACCACTCAAATGCAGTCCATCGCTCCCATACAGCTCACTTCGTCCGTCAAACACATTCCACACATTAACAAACTGTACTCTCATCTCCTCACACATTTCAGCCAGAATATCAGTCATAATCCTTGCTCTCCGCCTCATTTCACCACAATCATACCTAGGTAACACACTGACTACCCTTCCTCTCATACTATTCTCTTTTATCTTTCCAAGCAGCCTCCTGACATTCATTCTGACATGCTCTTTGTTCTCTCTCAAATCATTTGTACCAATTAATACAATTAACTCTTTTGCTCGCTCCTGCCTCATATTCAATGCCTCAATCACTCTACTCATTTTACCACCTGGAAAACATACCTTGTGCATTTTATCCTCTAGCACACCTTTAATAATGGAGTTGTCATACAATGCCCCTCGCTCATCTTTCGTTGGCTCTTTCATGTCATCATGATTTATTTTAATAGCTTTGACCTGAATTCTCTTAATTTCATTCCGCATCCATTTCATTTCTTGCTTCATCCAATCCAATTCACCTTCCGAACCTCGCGACACATTCTCTCTATCATTAAATCTTTCTAACTTTCTAACTCTCGACCCCCTCTTTTCACTTTCCCTCTCATTCATCTTGCTTTGTTTCCGTACTTTCGGTCCAACATATGTCCAACTTTCACTATCATTCTTCTCAATTTTACTCTCATTTATCTTTCTTTGTTTCCGTACTTTCGGACTAACATGCATCCAACTTTCGCTATCATTCTTCTCACTTTTACTGTCATTCATCTTTCTTTGGTTCAGTACTTTCATTCCAACATGTGTCCAACTTTCGTCATCATTCATTCTTTTTTCGCTATCATTTATTCTTTCGATTTTTTTTACTTGCGATTTCTGCATCATGCCATTTCTACTTTCATTCGTTCTCTCAATTTCGTTTCTTTCCGCCTCACTTTCGTCCCTTTTAACATCCGTTACGGTTGCCAAATCGCTCTTTTTCTTTTTTCCTGATTTTTTAACATTTTTTCGCCTCTCTTTCAAACATGCACTCGCGACACAATCGGTACTAGCACTTTCTGTCATCAATTTCATATTCGCATTCATCAGTTCCTCGTTCAGGTCACACTTCGCACACACCGTTCTTCCATCTGCACTAAACATCCACAAATCATTTATGTAATCGAAGGAATACATATAACAGACCTCACACTTACCGAAACGACTGAAATCTAAATTAAAATCATGGAATGACAATGCCGCTGCCATTTTTTTTTTCTCTGCAGGTTACTAGGTCTAATAATAACGATTTTGTAATTTAGTTTAGGCAAGAAAAAACCCCCACACTAATAATATCAGTAGTGTACAACGTTTACAGCCGCTCTTACTTAAACAATTACACATATATATTTAATTATTCCTAGTAAAACTTATCTGAATCAGGAGCTCTTCAAATCGCGTCTGCAGCGCATTATTCCTCCACTCTCTTGCAAAATTATTAGAACAAGAGCCACTGCTAACCAACACCCTTTTACAATCCATCTTGAAACTCAATGAACCAACTTCACTGCCTCCTCTTTCATTCCATCTACTTCTATTCTTTGGAACAGTCTCCCCCTACTCTGCCTTCCTCAAAGAATATAACAACCTTCAGCTGTTCAAACAAAATATGAACAGATTCTGCTTTACTTCTTATTCTCCTGCCCACACGCATGGTACTAATCTGCTTATAGTTCATGTGACCTTCCATGTGTAGTAAAATATATATATATTTAAAAAAACAGTTGGATATCTCAGTCAAACCTGCCCTAATCATAGTAATAATAACAACTTGCTAATACCTATGTGACAGCCCGTCATCTGTCCAATTCACTAGTCTAGCATTTAATCTCCATCTCCTCAAATTTAGTACCAACTTGTTGTGTGGCAATCTATGAAAAGCCTTTGCAAAATCTAATTATATCACTGTATATGCACATCCCTTGTCCAATATATTCATAATCTTATTATAGTACATAAGTAAATTGATAAAATGTGCCTTTAACAAACTCATGCTGACAATCACAGAAAACACTTTTGTTATCAATACGCTTCTATACTCTAGCTCTCACCAGCTGCTCTAACTCCTTAACTATAACTCCAGATATACAGATAGTCCTATAATTTATAACCTTAGTCTTATCACTACCTTCATGAAGTGGAACAATTTTACCTTCCTTTGGAATTTGTACTCTAGAAAGACTCGTTAAACAGGTAAGCCGAGGTTGATAACATATTTGATATCAAGCTTAACTCTTCATATAACTTCTATTTTCTCACAATTAAGCCAACCTCTTCTATTTCCTCTACACTTGAGCTTCTCATGATTTCACACTATGAAAGACCATGATGAACTGTTCATGAATGAATACCTCAACTATGTCCCCTTAATCATTCTTCTCTGTACTTTTCACATGAAAAAACTCTGTATGATTTTTCTTGGCCTTATTTACTCATTTCTGCTCAGATGCATTTTTGCTCTCTTACCAACTGGCCTGCTCCTAATATGCTTCATGCAACTGTTTATCACCATTATTCATCTTGTGCTCCTTCCACAGTGTCTTCTTCTTCTTCTTCCAGATTCATGTTTAATTCCTTCGTTTATCCATTTGATACCTACCATATTCCATCTTTTGACTTTCAAAATACATTTGCATATTGATTCATGCTGTTAAATATCTGTTTCACCACACAAAAAAAAACAAAAACAGTAATTGACAGATCCTTATCTTTTTTTTTTTTTTTTTTTTTTTTTTTTTTTTTTGCACACACATGAAATCTACCTACACTAGTGACACATCCATCATCTATCACGCCATTACCCCTCTCAGAAGATTGGTGTTATCAAAACCTTTGGAAATCGAGTAAGAATCATCTACTACTGGACCATACCAATCTCTTGGTTTTTCTGCTGAAATTAATGACATATGGTATACTTTTTTTTAGCCAGTGGCTTTCCCCTTGAGGGTGCTTAAGGGTCAAAGCTGTATAACTGAGAGGAGACCTCCATATAGCCTTTAAAGGAATGCGGAGAACCGACCAGGGCTTCTGACCTAATGTCCAATCCTCACCTTCTCGTGGTGCACCCTGTTGGGTATCTACTTTGATACTGAACGAACGAGGATGGGCTGGCAATTTGGGATTTAGCCGACCAAATTGTATTCTTATTGGTTAAACCAAAATAAAAAATGATGGTACAACATGACAAAATTTCATGCCGGCTGGGGCGTCGCCCGGTTAAACAAGGCCCCCGTTGTTTTCGCCAGGGAACCAGGGCGAACAGCGAAAAGTCAGCTACTGGAACAAATCTGAAAACAAACCCCAACTCAACATCACCAGAGTTAAAGATCGGTACTATCAACGTAAGAAGCCTGAATGGCAAAGAAATGGAGCTAGCTGAGGAATTAGATAAGTACCAGATCGACATAATAGGGGTGACTGAAACAAAAAAGACCAAAACTGGTGAGATCTTTCTGAGCAATAAATACAAAATGTTATATTCAGGCAATAACAATCAAGGAAAAGAAGGAGTAGCCATAGTATTCAACACAAAATACGAGGCTAATCTTCTTGAATGGCAGTCAGTCTCAAGTAGAGTAATGTGGGCAAATATGAGAATGGGGAACTGGACAATGAGACTTATTTGTGCCTATGGTCCCACAGAAGGCTCTACTAAGGTAGAAGTGGAGGAATTTTTTGAGGCTTTAGAAAAAGCAACTGACACAATGAAAAAAGAAAAGTTGGTCCTTGTTGGGGATCTAAATAGCAGAGTAGGAAATGATTGTGAGACATACAAAAATATTTTGGGAAAATTTGGAGAAAAGAGCAAAGCTAATAATAATGGCAAATATCTGTTGGATTTCTGCTCAGGACATGGACTGGTTATTACTAACACCATGTTCCAACATAAAAATGTGCACAAATTCACATGGAGAGAAGAGGCTAGGAATAAGAAAAGTCTCATTGACTATGTTATTGTTGATAGTGATGTTTTCTCCCTGGTGCAGGACACCAGAGTGTACAGAGGATTTGAAATTGGAAGTGATCACTATTTAGTCTTGAGCAGGATAAAATTGAATTTCATATTGAAAAGAATAACATGTAAGAAAGTTTTAAAGCGAATAAAAGTTGAGCAGCTCTCAGATGTAAACTGTAGACTAAAATACAGAAATATTATTGAAAAGAAAATGAAAGAGTTTGAGAACAGGAATCAAATCTTGGAGATTCAGTGGCAAACTCTGAAGGAAACATTGATTGATTCTGCCAGAGAGGCATGTGGTGAGGTTGTGTGCAAAGATAAAAAAATCAGAACTCCCTGGTGGACACAGGAAGTTAAAGAGGCAGTGAAGGAAAAGAAGAAAGCATATCAAAAGTTCCTGGCAAATAAGTCAGCTTTTACTCTTACAGAATACAGAGACAAATGTAAGAAAGCTAAACAGTGTGTAAAACTAGCTAAACAAAAGTCATGGGAGGACTTTGGCAAGAATATAGAAAATAAATATCAAGAAGGTGGCAAAATATTCTGGAGGTTGTTGAAGAAGCTTAGGAATGGAGGAAAGAGTGCTGTAAAAGGAATTAGAGATGATAAAGGTGAAATGAAAACAGGAGAAAAAGATATCCTTGAAGTATGGAGTAATTACTTTGAAAAACTGCTAAATGAAACAAGCAGTGATGACAGCACAGTGATAAAAAACACTGACCAGGCATGCAGTCAGGAATACATATCCATACTTGAAGTAGAAAAAGCCATCAAAGGCTTGAAATGTGGAAAGGCAGCAGGAGTAGATGATATTCGACCAGAAATGCTGAAGTATGGTGGTATAAGAGTCTTACAGTGGCTGCACTGCATATTTCAGAAAGCCTGGACAGAGGGACGAATTCCCGATGATTGGAGTAGAGCTCTCATAGTACCCATATATAAAAAGGGAAATAAAACTGAATGTGAGAATTACTGAGGTATTTCCCTACTGAGTGTTCCTGGCAAGATCTATGCAAGTATACTTGAGAAACGGTTGAGAAGAATTGTGGAAGAAAAGCTTGGTGAAGAACAAGCTGGATTCAGGCCAAATAGAGGCTGTCAGGATCAGATCTTCACTTTACGACAAATAGTCGAGAAAGCATGGGAATATAACAAAGATCTGTATTTAAGTTTTGTCGATTTGGAAAAGGCATATGACAAGGTGCCAAGAGAGAAGCTATTCAATACGCTGCAGTTATATGGTGTCAATGGGGCATTATATCAAGCAATACTTAGTCTTTATTTGAGTTGTGAGTCAGCAGTTAGAATTCAAGGAAGTACAGGAAGATGGTTTAATGTTAAATCTGGTGTGAGACAAGGATGTACATTATCCCCTCTGTTATTCATTATCTATATGGATCACATTATGAAGGAATGTGGTATTAAACCTGATATCAAAATTGGAGATGTTAATGTCAGCTCTTTGCTTTATGCGGATGATGTTATACTTCTAAATAAATCCGCTACAAGTCTGCAAGATTCTCTGACTAAATTGAATAGCTGTTGTAATAGATATGGTATGAAGGTCAGCAATAAAAAGACAAAGACAATGAAAATAGGCAGAATCATTGAAAATGTCAACTGTGTTGTGAATGGAGAACCTGTGGAACAAGTAAAACATTTCAGCTACTTAGGCACAATTTTTACTGAAGATGGTAAACTAAATATAGAAATAGACAACAGAATCAGCAAAGCTGGTATGGTGGGAAGTCAATTGAATAAATTCATATGGAATAAGAAAGAAATTAGTCGGAACACTAAATTAGCTGTATACAAGACTGTGTTCAAACCAATTTTAACTTATGGATCTGAGAGCTGGGTCAGAAGTAAAACACTTGACCAAAGACTAGAGACCGCAGATATGAGAGTCCTGAGAAAGATTAGAGGCGTGAACAGATGGCATCAATGGCAATATCATATTAAAAATGAGGATATTAGGAAAGAACTTGACATTGTCAGCATCCAGGAATGCGTTAGCAGAGCTAATCTCAGATGGTATGGTCACTTAAATAGAATGGGAGAGGAAAGATTAGCAAAACAAGTGTTCTCTGCCAGGTTGGCAGGAAAACGACCCAGAGGAAGACCAAGATATAGGTGGATTGATACGGTACAAAGTGCCTTAGACGATAGAAATATAAGATCTGATAATGTTGGAGTCTTGACAAGTAACAGACTGATTTGGAGGAAAATTGTAGATAGGAAGTTAGTAATGATGTAATTTTTTCATGTAGTACTGTCATATCCTGTACACCCCTTGAGGGTACATGGCAGGAATTTGATGATGATGATGATGATGGCTTTCCCCTTTAGAAGATCAACAGAACTTCATCGATCCATTCCAACCCAATTCTCTCCCCCCCCCCTCAAAAAAATCAGATCATAAAAATCTGCTGCCATCCCTTACAGCTAATACACCTCAAAAAAAAGTATCCTAAAAGAGACATACAAACTTCCTTTAAACCATATCCAAAAATTAGCTACCCTTAACTGTTGGCCAAAAGAACCTAATCGTCATTTAGATTATTTTGGGTCTATAACACTTTCTGCTCTGCAAAGTGACATACTCTGGACAAACTGGAAGAACAGCCAAAATCTGACTTAATTAACATAGGAACTATATCCATTACCTTCAACTACAGCTGTTTCGGAACAAACTATGCCATCAATACAGATCACCAAATATAGTGAAGAAAAATCCTCCTTATTATACAGAAACAGATATAAATCTGAGAGACCATTTCTGGAATCCCACAACTCTACAATAGTCTGCATTTAAAGAAATATTGCTACCTCTCCATTGGGATGAAGTGTCTTGATTCCGATGGACTCGATACAATCACGACACTGTAGACATCACTGGTTAAGACTTGGTGATAAAAGTAACTAATTATGATCCTGAACAGCTGTTTCTATTCTCCTCTAAATAACATATATGATAATCCTCATTTAAGCATCCTTACCAGAAAATGTGCAAAAGGTGATACATACCATCTGTCCTATTCTTTTTTGGACATAAGATTTCATCATCTCTACACTGTGTGTCATCATCCACTTGTTTTGTCCAGACAAAGGGTTTCTCCTCTATGGTAACAACCTACAAATATAACCACTGTTTTTTTTTATTTATATAAAAATAAATTTACGTATAAAACAAACTGATGCAGTGCCATCCCTTACTATAAGCATATATGGTATTAAATTTGAGTTCCAAGCATGCAAATATTTGTTATAATTTATTATGGTGAATATTTTATACCATTTTATTTAGATGCATTTCACAAGATTCACAGGTTGGTTTGATATTCCTGCTGGATGGAAATTGACAATTGGGATTGTTACAAAAATTTGTCAAACGATCTTGATTTTTGCATAAATACAACAATTTTTAGTGGAAAACAATTTAAAATGTAACAAATATATGTTTAAAAACATTACTGTAAAACCATATACAAAGGAAAAGCCAAAAGAGTTTTAAAATTTTTCAATTACTGGAAAAAAAATCACTTTATAAGAATTCTACTGAGAAATACAACTTTATTAATGATTGTCTAGGATCTTTTCATACATAGCTATTTTATTTATATATAAAGATATTAATGTAAAGATCCTTGAAGGTGGAGGAGATAAGCAAATATATATATATTTCCTGGTTTCCATTGTGATCCTGATATATATATATATATATATATATATATATATATATATATATATATTGGATTGTTGGCCCCTTAAGCACCCCTCCAATATATATATATATATATTGGAGGGGTGCTTAAGGGTCAAAGCTGTATAACTGAGAGGAGACTTCCACATAGCCTTTAAAGGAATGCGGAAAACCGACCAGGGCTTCTGACCTAATGTCCAATCCTCACCTTCTCGTGGTGCACCCTGTTGGGTATCTACTTGGATACTGAATGAACAAGGATGGGCTGGCAATTTGGGACTTAGCCGACCAAATTGTATTCTTATTGGTTAAACCAAAATAAAAAATGATGGTACAACATGACAAAATTTCATGCCGGCTGGGGCATCGCCCGGTTAAACAAGGCCCCCACTGTTTTCGCCAGGGAACCAGGGCAAACAGCGAAAAGTCAGCTACTGGAACAAATCTGAAAACACACCCCAACTCAATATCACAAGAGTTAAAGATCGGTACTATCAACGTAAGAAGCCTGATGGCAAAGAAATGAAGTGAGCTGAGGAATTAGATAAGTACCAGATTGACATAATAGGGGTGACTGAAACAAAAAAGATAAAAACTGGTGAGATCTTTCTGAGCAATAAATACAACATGTTATATTCAGGCAATGACAATCAAGGAAAAGAAGGAGTAGCCATAGTATTCAACACAAAATACGAGGCTAATCTTCTTGAATGACAGTCAGTCTCAAGTAGAGTAATGTGGGCAAATATGAGAATGGGGAACTGGACAATGAGACTTATTTATGCCTATGGTCCCACAGAAGGTTCTACTAAGGTAGAAGTGGAGGAATTTTTTGATGCTTTAGAAAAAGCAACTGACACAATGAAAAAGGAAAAGTTGGTCCTTGTTGGGGATCTAAATAGCACAGTAGGAAATGATTGTGAGACATACAAAAATATTTTGGGAAAATTTGGAGAAAAGAGCAAAGCTAATAATAATGGTAAATATCTGTTGGATTTCTGCTCAGGACATGGACTGGTTATACTAACACCATGTTCCAACATAAAAATGTGCACAAATTCACATGGATAGAAGAGGCAAGGAAAAAGAAAAGTCTCATTGACTATGTTATTGTTGATAGTGATGTTTTCTCCATGGTGCAGGACACCAGGTTGTACAGAGGATTTGAAATTGGAAGTGATCACTATTTAGTCTTGAGCAGGATAAAATTGAATTTCATATTGAAAAGAATAACATGTAAGAAAGTTTTAAAGCGAATAAAAGTTGCGCAGCTCTCTGATGTGAACTGTAGACTAAAATACACAAAGATTATTGAAGAAAAAATGAAAGAGTTTGAGAACAGGAATCAAACCTTGGAGATTCAGTGGCAAGCCTAGAAGAAAGCTCTGATTGATTCAGCTAGAGAGGCATGTGGTAAGTTGTCTGCAAAGATAGAAAAATTAGAACTCCATGGTGGACACAGGAAGTTAAAGAGGCAGTGAAGGAAAAGAAGAGGGCATATCAAAAGTTCCTGGCAAATAAGTCAGCTTGTGCTCTTAGAGAATACAGAAACAAATGCAAGAATGCTAAACAGTGTGTAAAACTAGCTAAACAAAAGTCATGGGAGGACTTTGGCAAGAATATAGAAAATAAATATCAAGAAGGTGGCAAAATATTCTGGAAGTTGTTGAAGAAGCTTAGGAATGGAGGAAAGAAAAACGGAAAGAAAAGGAAGAAAAGATATCCTTGAAGTATGGAGTAATTACTTTGATAAACTGCTAAATGAAACAAGCAGTGATGACAGCACAGTGGTAAAAGACACTGACAAGGCATGCAGTCAGGAATACATATCCATACGTGAAGTAGAAAAAGCCATCAAAGGCATAAAATGTGGAAAGGCAGCAGGAGTAGATGATATTTGACCAGAAATGCTGAAGCATGGTAGTATAAAAGTCTTACAGTGGCTGCACTGCATTGTTCAGAAAGCCTGGGCAGAGGGACAAATTCCCGATGATTGGAGTAGAGCTCTCATAGTACCCATATATAAAACGGGAAATAAAACTTAATGTGAGAATTACAGAGGTATTTCCCTACTAAGTGTTCCTGGCAAGATATATGCAAGTATACTTGAGAAACAATTGAGAAGAATTGCAGAAGAAAAGCTGGGTGAAGAACAAGCTGGATTCCAGCCAAATAGAGGCTGTCAGGATCAAATCTTCACTTTAGGACAAATAGTGGAGAAATCATGGGAATATAACAAAGATCTCTATTTGAGTTTTGTCGATTTGGAAAAGCCACATGACAAGGTGCCAAGAGAGAAGCTATTCAATATACTACAGTTATATGGTGTCAATGGGGCATTATATCAAGCAATACTTAGTCTTTATTTAAGTTGTAAGTCAGCCGTTCGAATTGAAGGAAGTACAGGAAGATGGTTTAATATTATTATTATTAAACAAGACCTCATGGAGTCAAAGACTCATCTAGGATCTGGTGTGAGACAAGGATGTACATTATCCCCTCTGTTATTCATTATTCAAGGAAGGATTATGAAGGAAAGTGGTATTAAACATGATATCAAAATTGGAGATGTTAATGTCAGCTCTTTGCTTTATGCAGATGATGTTATACTTCTAAATAAATCCGCTACAAGTCTGCAAGATTCTCTAACTAAATTGAGTAACTGTTGTAATAGATATGGTATGAAGGTCAGCAATAAAAAGACAAAGACAGTGAAAATAGGCGGAATCATTGAAAATGTTAATTGTGTTGTGAATGGAGAACCTGTGGAACAAGTAAAACATTTCAGCTACTTAGGCACGATTTTTAGTGAAGATGGTAAATTCAGTATAGAAATAGACAACAGAATCAGCAAAGCTGGTATGGTGGGAAGTCAATTGAATAAATTGATATGGAATAAGAGAGAAATTAGTCAGAACACTAAATTAGCTGTATACAAGACAGTGTTCAAACGAGTTTTAACTTATCAATCTCTGAGCTGGGTCAGAAGTAAAACACTTGACCAAAGACTAGAGAACACAGATATGAGAGTCGTGAGAATGATTAGAGGCATGAACAGATCGCATCAATGGCAATATCATATTAAAAACGAGAATATTAGGAAAGAACTTGACATTGTCAGCATCCAGGAATGCGTTAGCAGAGCTAATCTCAGGTGGTATGGTCACTTAAATAGAATGGGAGAGGAAAGATTAACAAAACAAGTGTTCTCTGCCAGGTTGGCAGGAAAACGACCCAGAGGAAGACCATAGGTGGATTGATACGGTACAAAGTGCCTTAAGCGATAGAAATATAAGATCTGATAATGTTAGAGTCTTGACAAGTAACAGACTGATTTGGAGGAAAATTGTAGATAGGAAGTTAGTAATGATGTAATTTTTTCATGTGGTACTAACATATCCTGTACACCCCTTGAGGGTACATGGCAGGAATTTGATGATGATATATTGGAGAGAGTACAAAGGAGAGTGTTAAAAATGATATCAGGATTATGGAATACTGATTATGAAGACAGATTGGGAATTTGTAGACTGCTGACACTAGCAAACAGGAGAAAGAGGGGTGATATGATTGAGACTTACAGATTGAGAAAGGGTCATATAAGATTTCAATTGATGGAATTTTTCAATTTCTGGATGGTGGGGAAAGAATGAGAGGGCATCCTTGGAAGCTGAGAATGAAGGCTGCCAAGAAGGGTGTGAGGGCTAGATTTTTCTCTCAGAGGGTGGTGTGTGATTATAATGGATTGCCATTGGATATTATGAGTGAAAGCAGTGTGAATAAATTCAAGAATAAGTATGATAGCTGGTGTGTGTAGTATGTGGCCTCCCTTGATGAGTCTCTAACTCCCTGGAGGTCTCTCTCTTAATAATAATAATAATAATAATAATAATAAGAGATCTTGGAGTGATAGTGGATAAGGATCTAAAATTTAGAGGACACATTGCCAAAATTGTGAGGACAACACAACAAATTCTGGGAATGATGCAGAGGGCACTGACTTGTAGAAGTAAGAAGATTCCTGTTCCATTGTATAAGGTTCTGATTAGGCCACACATGGACTACTGTGCACATATTTGGTCACTTGGTTTTTAAAAGAACAAAGAGATGTTGGAAAGGGTCCAGAGGCAACTGACTAGTTTCTGATCTCCGGAATGTTAAATATCAGGAAAGGTTGAGAAGATGCAATTTACAGAGTTTAGTGGATAGGTGGAAGAGGGGTGATATGAAAGAGATGTATAAGTTTGTAAGGGGTTGTTATAGGAACAATGTTAAAGAGGTTTTACAGAAAAGAGTGAGAGATCAGGGGAGAACCAGAGGTCATCCCTGGAAGCTGTATAAGGAAGGTGTGAGAAGCAGGCTTTTTGCATGCAGAGTTGTGAATGATTGGAATGCGCCTGAGAGGGTGGTGTGTGCAAAGAATTTGAGTGTGTTTAAGGCATGGTATGATGATGAGTTATGTGTATGATAAAAGGACCTCCTAGATGAGTCTTTGATTCTATGGGGTCCTGGGGTAATAATAATACCTCTAGCTAATTCTATTCATCACCACTCTCCAAGAAAAAAATCTAGTCTTCGCACTCTTACTAAACACATTCATACATACTTTAGAGGTGACCCCTTATTCGTTCCCTACTTGTCACATGCTGAAAAATTTCATTTCTCTCAATCTTATAAAATACCTTTCGTAACTGTCATTGTCTCCTCTTTCTCACCTGTCAACTGAAAGTGTGTAAGTTGCAAAGTTTAGCTGATAGGTGAAAAAAAGGGGGCATGAACACACCATAGTCATCTCATCACTGGATCCTCTCTGCATCCTCATTCATAGAAAACCAGGGCAACTACTGTGCACAGCAGATACACCCATATCAAAGTCTTATAAAGGGGGGAAATCTTCCCTATCTGTGCTTCTCAATGTGTTTCTCAATCCAAATTATCCTTTCAGCAATTGAAACATGCGCCGAGTGATTTGAGTGGTGGTAGGAAAAAGCGTTTTTTTAAACGGTGTATGGTATGAATTCTTTTGTGAATTGTGCTGTATTTTTTTCTCAGTAAACAAGTGCTATTTAGTGGCTCTGCTTTTGAAGTTTTGTTGTTATATATTGTGTTATTTTTTGGGTTACCGAGAAGGAGAGGTCACAGTCGGCAGCATTTGCAGTGGAAGAGAAGATAAGTTTTCGCTATCTAGTATAGTTGAATATAGCATTATATTTATATATATATATATGTATGTTTATATTTAGCATTTATTTATATATATATATCAGCGATATATATATAAATAAATATATATATATATACGATACAGTGTTCGTATATATATTTAGCAAATAGTTTAGTAGTTATTTACTTGGCAATAAAGAATAATGGCGGATGCAATCACAAATGGCCTGTCACCAAGTAATCCACCATTTAAGAACTCTATGATACGTAATATAATAAAGGACTTTGTGGCATGCAGTGTTGGTGGCATGTATGCTTCCCAGGAGGCGGATATGTGGCATGTGAGAGAAGAGGGAGAGCGTATATGTGCAAAATGCAGACAGTGAGAGGAAATCAATGAATTAGATATTTCGATAACCGATCTAGTTGCTTCAGGGATGGGAAATGAATGTTGGGAGATGAGAAGTGTGATAGGAGAGAATGACGAGCGAAATATGAATGAGAAAATAAGAGTCGGGAGTGTGGAAGGCTTCAATGACTGTGAAGTTTATAGAGATGGTTTTGATCGGGTCAATGAATGGCAAGTAAGAGTGACTAACTTGCAGAGAGGGATAGATGAGCTGAAAGAGGAGGTGGAATGTCTTGTGAACGAGATTAGAAGTATGAAAGATGAGATTAGGAGAATGGAAGAGATGTGTGCAAGGCGAATCAGAGTAAGAGTGAGAGAAAGTTTTGGGAAAGATAGAAGAGGAAAGAATAGAAGCAGTAGGGGAGAGAGAGGTTTGGGAATGATAGAAGAGAAGAGTATAGAAGCAGTAGGAGAGAGGGAATGAGAGAGAGTTATGTGAATGATAGAAGAGGAGAGAATGGGATAAGTGGAAGAGAGGGAATGAGAGAGAGGTATAGGAATGATAAAAGAGAAGAGAATGGGAACAGTAGAAGAGAGCAAATGAGAGAGTTATGGGAATGATAGACGAGAGAATGGAAACAGTAGGCGAGAGGAATGGTAAGAGGTGTAATGTATGGTGACTCAATGATCCCTGGTGTGCAGGATAGGATGCATGAGGAATGTTTGCCTGGAGGAATGATAGAAAGTGTGGCTATGGCAATTAAGAGGGGTGAAACGGTGGATGAGATGATTGTGATGGTAGGAATAAATGACTTGAGAGGTAATGTAAATTGGGCAGCAAGAGATATGAGATTCTTACTTGAGGTAGTAAGAAAGAAGATGCAGAGAGGAAAGATAGTGTGCGTGTTGCCTAGGTATGACAGTAACGAGCTGAGCAGAAGAGCAGTAATATTGAATAACATAATAGCTAGAATGTGTCAGAAGAGAGGATTTGAATATGTGGATGCTTGGAAGGCGTTTGAGGAAAGAGAGGAATTGTATGCGAGAGACTACTTGCATTTGAATGAGGAAGGACGTAGACATCTGAAGAAATTGCTGTTCTGAACGAATCAGTGTGTCAATGCAGGGAAACTAGAATGCCCAAGGTGGATGGTAGCAGGGGTGGCCTCTTGTGGGAATGGGTACTTTGGAGAAGGGGGACAACATCAGGTAACGCTGAGCCCAGTGGAGTCTAGAGGGGATAATGTTGGGTATAGAAATAGTGGCACTTTTATGCTTTATATGGAATAAAGGAGAGGAATTGGTGGTGCTGATAGCATCAACCTGGCCAAAGATTATTGGGATCACTGAGACATGGTTGAGAGAAGAGGTTATAATAACAGCAATAGAAGTAGCAGGGTACAGCATTTTTCGGCAAGATAGGAAGGGAAAGTGTGTTGGTTTATGAAAAGTGATGACTTATGTCCTCTAATGCAGTGACAATCATTATTGTCACTGCCTTCCTGATTGGAAGGCAGTGACAATAATGATTTTGAAAGCATATGGATATTTAGTGGGGTGCTGCTACAAACCAAGCAGCACAGCGGGTGGGGACCAGGAGATGTGTACACAGTTGAGCATGGCAAGTGCAAGAAGAATGATTGTTATGAGTGATTATAACTACAGCAGTATAAATTGGGGAGAGAAAGATGCATGTAGCAATAAGGGAAAGGAATTTCTAGAATTCTTGAGGGACAAATGTCTTATTCAACATGTAATAGAGGGAACAAAAGGTTCAAGAGTTTTGGATTTGGTCATAGCATCAGAAGAGTTGATAATAACTGAGATGACATCTCTCCGACCAGTTGGAGAGAGTGACCATGTGGTTTCAATTTGGATGCAGGAGTATCAAAGAGATGGGAACGTATCTGGAACCATAAGGCAGGTGATTATAATAGTCTTAGACGTCAACTTGGGGAAGTTTCATGGAGGAAGGAATTGGAAGGCTGGAATATATCATTAGTGCTTGGGAAATTGTGAAGGAATATTTGTGAGCAGAAATAGTCAGCTATATTCCACAAGTGAAGAAGAGGACACAATTTGGAGTAAAGTGGATGACAAACAATATCATTATTATTATGGGCAGCTCCAAGGAGTCCTTAGACTCATCGAGGGAGGCCCAACATCACGTCAAGAACAACTATTCAACATTCACACAGTATCTATCATACTTCTCCTTGAACTCATTTACAGTCATGGCACCCACAACAGACTCTGGCAGCTTATTCCAATCATTTACCTCTCTCCAAGTAAAAAACCTAGCTCTAACACTCTTACCAAGCTTCCATGGATGGCCCCCTAGTCCTCCCACTACCAGTCCTATTCTCAAAAATATCTTCTGAATTACTCTTATAGAAACCCTTCAGTAATTTGAATGTCTCAATCATATCACCCCTTTTCCGCCTATGAACCAATTTCTGCTGCCCACAAATCTTCAACCTGTTCTCATAAGGTTCATTCCATAGTCCTGCTATTATCTTCGTCACTCGTCTCTGGATCCTCTCCACCTCCTCCTCCCCATCGAGAAGAAACCCTGGTGCCCATATCTGGGCACAGTAGTCTAGATGGGATCTTATGAAGGCTCTATACAGAGGAATAATAACCAGTTTGTCTCTGCTCGTTAAAGTGTTTTTCAGCAACCAAGTGATTTGATGAGCTGATTTTGCAACTTTGGGGATCAAAAAAAAAAAAATAATAATAATTAGCTAACGCCTTTTTATTCCCGTATATGGGGAGTAGGCGAGGCCATTTAGCCCTATCTAACTTTGGAGACTGAGTGGGCAGTTCAATCTCCACTGGTACCAATCAGAGATAGATGGCCCAAGGCTATCACTAATTAAGCTGTACACAGTGAAGAGAGACTGCTCAAATGTGCCGCCATCTCGTGGTCCCTAACCCTAACACAATATATTTAATGTCTGAAATAATGTGGGTTCTACGGTCAATTTTCTTGAGTTTACAGGAAGAAAAACCTGAGTTTCCGGGAGGAAAAACCTGTTTGCCTGTGCCAGAGATCGACTAACTCGGGAACCGGTCGAAAAAAAGCTTAGAAAAATTTCCTCTAGTCGCCGACTAGACTCGAAACCAAATCTTCCTTCGTGCGGCCAAGCGCCGTGGTGTGCAAACGCCACATCCACTGAGCTACACAGGTTCTCAGAAAAATTTCCTCTAGTCGGCGACTAGATTTGAACCACCAAATCCTTTCTTCATGCGGTCAGCGCTATAGAGTGCAAACGCCACTTCTACTGAGCTAAACAGGCTCTTCACTTTGGGGATGTGTCCCCTAAACTTCAACTCCCTATCCACCAACACTCCCAAATCCCTGGCCTCGTCAATCTCCTGGAGTAGTTCCACCAATGTGATATACTGCTGCTAATCTTTTCACCCCAAAATGCAAAACGTTACATTTTTCCACATTAAATTGACATTCATTCTACTTAGCCCAGTCCTGCAAACTACCCAAATCATCCTGCAAAATTTTGACATCATGAGCATTCACTATTGCTCTTCCTAACTTTGTGTCATCCGTAAACAGATGCACAGTTCCTCTCAGATCCTTTCCTATATTGTTAGTAAACAAATTAAACAGTAGCGGTCCAAGAACAGAACCCTGCGGCACACTGCTAGTCACAGGCCGTCTTTTGGACTCTACTCCTGAATAAACCACTCTCTGATATCTCTCTTTCAACCATCCTCCTATCCATCTCACCAACCCTATATCCATTCTCATATGCTGAAGTTTACTTATAAGAATTCCATGTGGTATCCTATCAAAGGCTTTAGCAAGGTCCAGTAGAATCAATGTAAACCCGTTACCCTTATCCAGTTCAGCCATCACTGTGTTATAGAACATGAGCAAGTTACTGAGGCATGATCTACCCTTCACAAAACCATGCTGTCCCCCATACAGTATCCCATTTTCATCTATCCAATCTTGTATTTTCCTCTTGACTATTTTCTCCAAAATCTTGACAATAATTCCTGATATGCTGATCGGCCGGTAATTTTCAACAGCAGTCTCGGAACCTCCTTTATGCAGTGGAACTATTTTCCCATCTTTCCACACCCTCAGGACTAACCCAGACCTGAGACTCCAATTAAACAAAATGGTCAAAGGTATTGACAATTCTTTAGCCACTTCTTGTATGACACGAGCTGGTATACCAAATCCCGCAGATGAATTGACATTGAGGTTTTGTAATAGACTATTCACCTCCACATCATTCACTACAATTCCCGTATAAGCTGTTTGTTCTTCCATTTCTGCAATGTCACCACATGGATGATATACTCTTGCAAAGTGCTCACTCAGTAATTCTACTATATCAACTAATTCGGTTACCTCCCTACCATCAGGATTCTTTAAAGTCAATCTGCCATATACATTTTTTCTTTCACTTGCAACATATTGAAAAAACTGTTTGGGATTGTCTTTAGCCTGCATTGCTAATGTTCTTTTATAATCTGCTTTTGCTTTTCTTACCACATTTGTTACCCTTCTGGCCTGGGCTTTATACCGTTCTTGTGCCTGCAGGTCACCTTTCTCCTTAAATTCTCTCCACGGTTGTTTCTTTTTTTTCAGCTCAAGCTTAACGGTGTTATTAATCCATTTAATCTCTACTTGATTTATTCAGACTCTAGGTATACAGTCAGCCATTGCCTCCTGCAAGCACTCCTTAACCACCTCCCATGCACTGTCAACTTCTAGCCCTTGCAGTTTTACATGCCATGGCACTGTACCAATCAATCTCCTAAGCTTGTCATACTTACCAGCCCAATAATTCCACATGTACCCTGCCTTAATTGTATAGTGTTGTATACTGCCTTAATATTCAACTGATAACAAACACCCTTTGCTCATGCTGGCAATTTATTTAAATTATTCCACAAGATCTCTGTGTCACCTTTATTAAGTCTGGTAGTAAAACTTAAACTGGCTATTCGTAACTGTATTTTTTAAGGAAATTACAATGTAGAAAATATATTAACTAAAATAAATTTAATTAAATTTAATTCCAACAAATTGCCATTATCAGGGAACCAAATATAATAAGATATGTTCATGGATGCAGTATGCTAAATAAAGAAGTTGAAGCAGGATAACTGAGAGTAAGCCTAAATTTCTAAATAGTGCCCCCTAGTGGGCTATTTTGGGCATCCTTGGCTGTTGGACTTGAATCTGCAGAAGCAGATTCAAGGAAAATTCTTTCATATTTATATTTGCTGCAATGAAGTAGAGTAGCCTTCTTCCAGATTATCTTATGGTGGGCATCCAAAACATGGTCAGGAAGTCATGAGTGACTGTAGTGGTGGAAACAGTACTACTTATTTTTAATAATTGTAATGTTAGCTGTGTTACCTGTTTGGCCATAGTAGGATAGTTTAAAGATTGCTCAATGCATCTTCCTTAGACTCTAACGCCAACAATACACAGATCAGATTACTTCATCAACTCCTTAAAAAGGTCACCTCCTGGCCTGTCAAAGTTACTAATAAAGTATAACCATATATCCATAAACAGAATGTGCCATTATGCCCAATTGTAGATACCATTCATTCACCCACATACAAATTAGCTAAATATTTAGCTAAGTTGCTTTCTCAATATACGGGCAACACTCTCTCACACATAAAAAAACTCAGCCCACTTTAAAGCTAGTATATGAAACCTTACAATCCAACACAATGGCATTATTATTATTACTATTGTTATTAAGGGTATCTCCATGGAGTCAGTAGACTCATCGCAGGAGATCCAAACTAGCAAAACAATATCTGTCATATCTCTTCTTGAATTCATTTACAGACGAAGAACTCACAACTAAGTCAGGCAATGAATTCCACTCATTCACCACCCTGGCAAAAAACCTTGTTCTCACACCCTTGTTAACCACACTCTTCTTTAATTTCCAGGGATGACCTTTTGTTCTTCCATCACTATCACACAGCTGAAACATTTCCCCTGCATCAATCCTAAAAACCATTCAGTAATTTAAATGTTTCTATCATATCCCATCTTCTCCACCTATCAACCAACCTCTGCAATCCACAAGCTCTCAATCTATCAATGTAGGGAGCATTTTTTACATCACTCACCAACTTAGTCACTCTTCTCTTAATCCTCTCCACAGCCTTCTCATCTCCAAGGAATCCAGGTGACCAGGCCTGAGCACAGTAATCCAAATGCAGAAGTATCAACGCTTTATAAAGGGGAATAATAACCTCTTTATCTCTGGATGTCAGTGTGTTCCTCAACAACCAAGTAATCCTATGTGCAATCTTGGACACCTTATCAATGAGTCCCCTGAACTTCATCTCCCTATCTACCAACACCCCTAAGTTCCTAGCCCCATCAATCTCTTGGAGTACCGTTCCATCAATGTAGTACACAGCTGGTAATCTTTTAATCCCAAAATGCATAATTTTCCACTTTTCCACATTGAACTGACATCCATTACCTTTTGCCCATTCTACCAGCTTATTTAAATCATCCTGCAAACTTTCAACATCAGCTTGATTTTTTATTGCGCTACCCAAATTTGCATCATCAGCAAACAACTGAATATCTCCCTTTAAGCCATTTCCTATATCATTTATATACAAATTAAACAACAATGGCCCAAGCACAGAGCCCTGAGGCACACCACTAGTCACCTGCCTCATCCTGGACTCTGCTCCTCCATACAACACCTTCTGGTATCTCTCCCTGAGCCATTTTCCTATCCATATCACCAATTTAGTATCCATTCCCATCTGCTCCAATTTGCGTAACAGTGTTCCATGGGGTATCCTGTCAAAGCCTTAGCAAAATCCAGAAGTACCACTGTGTAGCCAGTTCCTTTGTCCAACTTTGGGATATGATAGAAATCAGAGTCATTCTATTATAAAAAGTTAATAGATTGCTAAGGCAGGATCTACCTTTAACAAAACCATGTTGGCCTATATAGAGTATCATATCCTGATCCACCCATTCTTGAATTTTGTCTTTAACCAACTTTGCCAATACTTTTACCACTACTCATGAGATGGTGATTGGTCTGTAATTAACTACCACAGTTTTAGAGCCACCTTTAAGCAAAAGAACCTCTTTGCCTAACCTCCACTCTCTAGGGACCATATCAGAGTTCAAACTTAAGTTAAATATCCAAGTAAGAGGGGTTGACAATTCCTTTGCACACTCATGCAACACCCAAACTGATATTCCATCTAAGCCTACAGCAGTGTTTGCATTTAAATTTTGCAATATATTAAATACCTCCGATTTCTTAACTTCAATTCTCACATTTATTACTACAGGTACAGAGATATCCTCACTTGGGTGACAGACTTTTGAAAAGTGATCACTCAGTAACTCGACTATTACATTGGATTTTGTCACCACAATACCATCAGCACCCACTAAAGTTATCCTTCTGAAATCATTCTTCCTTTTATTTGCCACATAGTGGAAGAACTCTTTGGGATTACCCTTGATCTCATTGGCTAAGGTTTTCTCATAATCTGATTTAGCTTTTCTTACTATGCTGGTAACCTTCCTAGCTTGAGCCTTGTACTGTTCATGGGTGTACTGATCACATTTCTCCTTGTACATTCTCCATAACATTTTCTTTTTTTTTTTCAGATCAAGCTTGATACTACTGCTCGTTCATCTAACGCCTACCTTGTTTGTCTTCCTGACCATGGGGACACAATCTGATATTGCTTTCCTCAGATACCCACTGATTTTATCCCATGCACTGCTAACATCTTTATGTTCTGCCATGGTCAGATATGTCTCCTCTCTATTCACTAATGTCCCAATTAAAGATGCTTTAGATTTTATTCAAGCTGAATATTCCTGGAACATTCAGCCTAAAGTTCACTATGAACTCAGGCTATTTTGTTTGGCAAGGAAATATTTACAAACAAATAGAGGAGATACTCATGGGCTCTGCTTCCCCCCCCCCCCAACTAATCATTTTTATTATTATTATTTTCCTAATCCCCATGGAGGTCAGCACTAGGGAACACTAAGTCTATCATACCATTGCTTAAAATCATCCACAGTCTGCATGTTCACCACCCTCTCAGGCAATGCATTTCATGTTCCTACCACTCTCCATGCAAAAAACGTACTTCTTACCCTTTTCTCATTATGTCCTTTTGTAACTTCCAGGTATGGCCCCTTCTCCTTGCTCCTTTCCCTCATTCTACCATAAGAAAAATCTCCTCAGTGTTAATACAATAATAACACTTCAACAGCTTAAATGTCTTAATCATATCCCCCTTTTCTTCTATTCACCAAACTCTGCAGTCCACATATCCTCAGTCTATCCTCATAATCAACATTGTACAGTCCTGACAATTTTTATTATTCATCTGTGCACCCTCTCCAAGGTTACTTCATCCCCTTTAAATCCTTGTGACCAAGATCTCAGCACAGAAATCTGATCTGATCAAAGCTGCAGTTCTCTGAGATGTCTTCTCAAAGTCTGCAATATGTCCTCAGAATTTTAAATCTTGATCCACAATTACCCCAAGATTCCTTGCTTCCTCCAATTCTTCCAGTATAACTCCACTAACTGAGTATGAAGCATTCCACCTGTGGATCCCAAATTTTAAAACCTTACATTTAGTTGCATTAAACTGACATCCCCCCCCCCATGCCTTTGCCAACTCTTCCAGCTTATTCAAATCCTCTTGAAGAGCCAAAAACATCAGTGTTATTATTAATAATCCTCCCAAGCTTTGCATCATCTGCAAACAACTGAACATCTCCCTGTTGTCCTGTGACAATATCATTGACCTAAAGATTGAACAGCAATGGTCCCAGGACTGAATCTTGTGGAATTCCATTTGTAACCTACATACTCCCTGATACTGCTCCCCCACATATACAACTCTCCGATATCTATCTCAGAGCCAATTACTAATCCAATCCACTAACATGATATCCAAACTCATATGATGCAATTTAAAAATCAACTTGTCATGTGGCACACTGTCAAATATCTTGGAAAAATAAAAAAAAGACAGTGTATGCTTTACCTTCATACACTGCTCTTGTTACTCCATTGTGAAAGGTAACCACATTACTAAAATAAGAAATCCCATTAACAAATCCATGCTGGCCTGCATAAATAATATTACCCTCATCTGCCCAATTCTGTATGAGTTTTTACCAATTTCTCCAACATCTTAACAACTGCAGAAGAAATACAAACAGGCCTACTTGATACCTCCATTCTACCACCCACCCTTATGCAATGGTACTATCTTATCCTCTTTCAACTTTCCAGGAACCTGCCCCATTACAAGACTTTTATTAAACAACAAAGTTAATGGCACAGTCAGCATAGCACATTCCCTTAAAACACATGGTGAAATTCCATGTTATAACCCTGTCCTTATTGACATTTAGCATACTCAGTATTTGAAATATATCTGCTTCATTCACTTCTTACACTTCACTACTCATTGTCCTTCTAGAAATAAAGCCTGTAGTACCAGGATGGAACACTCTAATAAAATGATCATTAAATAGCTCAATCATGTCATCTGCATTGGTCTCCTGATTCCCATCTCCATCCAGCAAAGTAATCCATCCACTATCATTTTTCCTTTAACTTGTCACATAGCAAAAAAACTCCTTGGGATTCTCCTTGGATTGCAGTGCAAGTCTCCTTTCATATTCCAATTTTTCCTCTCCTTACAATACTAGTCACTTTCCTAGCTTGAGTCTAATACTCCTCATGCAACTGTTCACCACCTCTCTCTTTATGTGCCTTTCATAATTTATTTTTCTTCTGCAATTTCCCTTTCATTCTTTTTGTCATCTATTTGATTCCAAATTGCTCTATCTTCTTCACTTGAAGTAGACAGTCTGTCATTGCTGTCAACAATTTTTTCTTAAGTATCTCCCATGCACTAACAACCCCTCTTCTTTTAAATTCTTTCATCCATTGCACTGCTGCAAGCTGGTTTCTATGCCTTATAATTCCACATAATTATAATTCGTTCACCTGCCTTATAATTCCACATAACTTCCTTCTCTTATAATACCTCTCCATGTCTATTCATCCTCTAAGTCAGGATTACATGGTCACTCTTGCCAATGGGGGTCTCAGTTTCAATCATCATGTTCCCTCCACTACATGCTGCCTAAGACAATTGTCCCTCAAGAAATCAAAAATTCAGTTCCCTTATTACTGCATGCTGTCTCCTCTGCCCAGTTTATATCAGTTGAAGTCCCCGATAAATGATATCTTACTTTGTGCTTGTCCAACTAATTTGCCTAAACATTTCTTTCTCATCACCATTTATATTTCCTGGTCTGTAGCAACATCTAACTAAATATTTTGTCCTATAATCATCCATCTCAACAATTTTTCTTTCAATTTCTCAACATAGCCATTAGTGTTATTTTCACTGAGATTCTCCACCCCGAGAGCACAGAATTCATCTCTTATCATGAGTAACACTAGGAACATTTGAAATAAAGGGAATGAGTTTGTTGCAATGACTGACTCATTCTCTCCAAAGGTTGTTGGTATCAGTGAAACTTGATTAACAGTTGGTTAACTAAAGACAATGTTCTAACATGGATAGAAATTGAAGGGGGGTATAGCATATTTCAGCAGGATAGGGAAGGTAAATTTACCAACACCCTACATTTACCTTCCCTATACTGCTGAAATATGCTATACCCCTTTGATTTCTATCCATGTTAGAACATCCTTTTCAGTTAACCAACTGTTAATCAAGTTTCACTGATATCAACAACCTTTGGAGAGAATGAGTCAATCAATGCAATAAACTCATTCCCTTTATTGCACATGCTCCTAGTTTTTGTATACAGAAAAACCAGTGTTGTTTTGCCAGCATTCTTATAACCATTATTGCTCCCCTCATACTCCACCTAATAGAGTGTACACTCCCCCTCATTTCTCAAGCCACTATCCCCCACATGAGGCCATTCCTGCAAGATTCCACCTATGCAATTATAGTTTCCCTGTCTCCACACACTCATTCGCCCATAAAACACAGCCTCTCCAAATGTCTGCATTCAAATGCAATCTGCATTCAAATGCAATCCATCTCTTGCATACAGCTCCCTTCTATCCTCAAATGTACTCCATGCAATCCACATATTCCAAACCCCTTTTCCTGCACATTCTCATTATCATCTCATTCATCATCACTGCTCTTCTCCTCTACTCTATATTATCATCAGACACATTCCTGCTGCACTATGTCTTATATCAATCTCAAATTGCATGCCACATAATTCATGCTACCTCTCAGGTCATTCATCCCAACCATTACTATCATCTTCTCCATGCTCTGACCCCCCCCTCTTCACTACCATTGCTACATTCTCAATCATTTCACCAGGCAAGCACTCCTCTTGCACTCTACTCTGCACTTGAGTCTCCATACATTACACTTCAAATAGATTCATTCATCCTTTCATTGGCATCCTGACTTTTACAGCTTCCAATCTATCTCTCTCTCTTTCTCTCCCTCCTCCCTCTCACCTCTCTATCCCTTTCTTCCACACTCTCTTGTCTTTCTTCAATTTCCTCTCTTTCCCTGACTCTCTCATTCTCTCACCTTCTCCTCTCTCTTGCTCTCTGATGCTGTTCTCTTACACCTACTCTTGTTCCTCTCACACTAGTAAACCTCTCTCTCCTCACAAGATCATCATTCACCCTCCAACTCAGTCCTTCCATCTCCTTTCTCAGTAGTTCTATTTCTTTCTCCACACATTCTGCTTGCAACTGCCATTTACACCCACAATCATGGCCATCAGACAAACCATCTCCATCCACTAAACTACCCAAAGATAAATCTCTATGTAGGTATTTAACATTCTTTCCATCTCCCAACACACTATTGTAGTCCACAAAATGAAAATCAC
The DNA here is from genome assembly GCF_054136105.1 of Typopeltis vanoorti. Classification (NCBI taxonomy): domain Eukaryota; kingdom Metazoa; phylum Arthropoda; class Arachnida; order Uropygi; family Thelyphonidae; genus Typopeltis; species Typopeltis vanoorti. Next base: position 155,475,305 of record NC_143555.1, read on the forward strand.
CCATCTACAAAGCACTATCTCTGCCATCATTAAACCCAAGATCAAGACACTCATGTCTCCAGTGCCTCCAACTCCATTTCATGCACATATACATGTTCCTGTCTTGCACCTGCTGCATTCTTCAACAACAGGATGCATGCATACTACATATGTAGTAAGCTACAAAATCATCAACTAGGCTACAAATAAAGTTGTCTTTAAATGGTGGAGGGCTAGGGTGAGTAGTAAAACTGATGAGAGTCGTATTGAGTATAATCATTACACGTGGAGACAATACTGAGAATGTAAAATCCTAACTAAATACCCCATAATAAAAAAAAATCATCAATTCGAATAATGCAAACAAGTATTGCCACAAAATAAACACAATAATATCTTTCCTCACTACTAATTAACAGCTCATGCCACTCATTGTATCCATCTTCATGAGCTTTTACACTTTCTCTTCAAACGTTTCTATAAACGTTTGAAGAGAAAGCTTTAAATTCAAGTCCTCTATAGAGCAACTGTTTGGCTATGCTTTGCTAATGACGTTCTCCATTTGGCCACATGGCATGAATGCTCTCAACATATTTTTAACACCTAAACAATCAACATCATGTTATCCACTTTACATTAGAAAATAACAAGTCTCCCCTTCCTAGACACTTTAATTGCACACCAGCCTAAAAGAAATTAGAGATGATAAAGGTGACATGAAAACTGAAGAAAAAGATATCCTTGATGTATGGAGGAATTACTTCGAAAAATTGCTAAATGAAACAATCAGTGACAGCACCGTGGTAAAAAAACACTGACCAGGCATGCAATCAGGAATACATATTCATCATACTTCAAGTAGAAAAAACCATCAAAAGCCTGAAATGTGGAAAGGCAGCTTGAGTAGATGATATTCGACCAGAAATGCTAAGTATGGAGGTATAAAAATCTTACAGGACTTGATGACCATGCTTTGGACACCCACCATAGGATACACTGGAAAAAGTCTACTCAACTCCATTGTAGTAAATATAAATATGAAAGACTTTTCCTTGAATCAGCTTCTGCCTTAAGAAACTACCTAACCTCAACAAATTTGGTTGCATGCAACTGACTGAAATTTGGGAAGTTCTCATTCTCTGTACTTCACCCAACAGCCAATGATGTCCAGGTCAGTCCACTAGGGAGCACTATTTAGGACTTTAGGCTTACTCTGAGTTGTCATGCTTCAACTTCTTTATTTAGTGTACTGCATGCATGCATACAGCACACACATATTTTATTATATTTTGTTCCCTGATGATGGCAATTTGACTTTGCTAAAATACTGGAATTATTAATTACATTTATTTTAGTTAATATATTTGTCTACATTGTAATTTCCTTAAAAAATACAGTTATCACCTTTATTAACTACTGCCTTCTCCGGTTTCGCATTATCAGCATGAAATCAACACAGCCAGATACCTCCCCCTCCCAAATCATTCAATATATTATGACTATACAAATTAAACAGCGGTGGTAGAGGGTACAGAGCAACTTGGCACTCCACTAGTCAACCTGATTCTCCTATATAATACTCCATAATACACTGTAATGCTTTTTAGTAGCTATCTGTTGGCCTCCCTCCTATACATGTCATTTGCTTCATATCTATTACCATTTGATCCATAACATAACAGATTCCTATGAAAGATTCTCTAAATGCTTTGCAATTTCTTTCAGTTAACATGAAAAATACAAGGAATAAGTAATACAATTTCTTTAAAGCCATATATTTGGAATGAGGAGTTAGCTGGAAAAGAGATAAGGGCAGCTTGCGGGTTTTGCAAAAACTATTTAGTAGATGCAATGTCTAAATGTATTCCAAGGGTGAGAAGGCTAAATAAGGTAGGTGTGAGATGGATGAATAAAGAGATTAAGCATGCGATACAGAGAAAAAGGGCATTGTGGAGGCAGCACAAGAGAAGTGGAAGTAACCAATTTCATGAGGTCTACAAAGACCAGGCAATGAGGGTGACTTGGTTGGTAAGAGTAGCTAAAGAGAGGTATGAACAGCAGTTAGCTAGTGAAGCCAAAAAGAATCCTAGGGAATTCTTTCGATATGTAGCCAGCAAAAGAAAGAATGATTATGGAAGGATGACATTGATTGGAGGAAATGGTATAAAGACAGCTGTTGCAGAATGTGTGGTGGAGATACTTAATAAGCAGTTCATAAAGATCTTTCAATCTTGTAAATGTAACTTCATGGAGAGATTGTGAGCAGTTGATGATGGGGAGGAGAGATTAACTGTAAGTGAGCAAGAGGTGTTTGGGGAGTTGAGTAAACTAGATGTAAATAAGGATGTGGGACTTGATAATATATCACTGCGTATTCTGAAGGAATGTGCCAGAGAGTTGACACCTGCCTTGACATATTTTTTTAATACGAGTCTTGCACTTGGTCAAGACCCTAAAGAGTGGAAGGAGGGCAAGATTGTGCCACTTCATAAAGGAGGTGATCGAACTCAAGCATCAAACTATAGGCCTATCTCTATGTCAGGTGTTGTGGTTAAGTTGTTGGAGAAGCTTGTGAGAACTAGGATCCAAAGTTGGGTTGACAACAATGGTATAATCTTTGATGGACAGCATGGATTTGCTAAAGGGAGGTCATGTTTTAGTAATCTACTTACTTATTACAATAAAGTGACTGCTTCCTTGGACAGAGGAGAAGGATACACAGTAATATACTTGGATTTCGCAAAAGCTTTTGATAGAGTACATGATAAGTTGACAGTCAAACTAGAGCAGATGGGGTTGGATATTAGATTAGTGCGGATTGGAGACTGGCTATCTGATAGGTATCAACAAGTTGTTTATGGAGGTGCGATATCCAGGAAAAGGAAAGTCAATAGTGGAGTGCCTCAGGGGTCTATTTTAGGGCCATTACTATTTAACTTGTATAACAATGATATTGGCAAAGTTTGGATGGAGATATTCAGTTGTTTGCAGATGATGCAAAGTTGGGACGAACCATAAAGAGTAGTGAAGATGTTGTGGCCTTGCAAGAAGACTTGAATAAATTGAGTGATTGGGAAAGCAAATGGGGATATGAGTTCAATGTTGCAAAATGTAAGGTTTTAAAATTTGGAAAACAAAGATGGGATGCAGCATTTATGCTTAGTGAGAATATATTGTTGGAGGTAGAGAGAATAAGAGATCTGGGGGTGATAGTTAATAAGGATCTAAAATTTAGGGGACACATTGCCAAAATTGTGAAGACAACACAAAGACTTCTGGGAATGATACGGAGGACACTGACGTGTAGAAGTAGGGAGATTCTTGTTCTATTGTATAAGGCTTTGATTACGCCACACATGGACTATTGTGTCCAGATTTGGTCACCTGGTTTTCAGGATGAAGAGATGTTGGAAAGGGTCCAAAGGCAACTGACTAAGGTAGTTTCTGACCTCTGGAATGTCGAGTATGAGGAAAGATTGAAAAGATGTAATTTGCAGAGTCTAGTGGAGAGAAGGAAGAGGGGAGATATGATAGAGACCTACAAGTTGGTAAGGGGTTGTTATAAGATCAATGGTGGAGATGTTCTACAGAGAATAATGGGAGATCAGGGGAGAACCAGAGGTCATCCCTGGAAACTGTATAAAGAGGGTGTGAGTAGGGGAGTCAGAGGCAGATTTTTTTTGTGCAGAGTTGTGAGTGATTGGAATGCCTTGCCTGAGAGTGTGGTGTCTGCAAAGAGTTTGAATGTGTTTAAGACACGGTATGATGAGATGTGTGTGAGATAAAAGGACCTCCTAGATGAGTCTTTGACTCCATGAGGTCGTGTTTAATAATAATAATAATGATGATGCAGAGGACACCAACGTGTAGAAGTAGGGAGATTCTTGTTTCTTTGTATAAGGCTTTGATTAGGCCACACATGGACTATTGTGCCCAGATTTGGTCACCGGGTTTTCAGAAGGATGAAGAGATGTTGGAAAGGGTCTAAAGGCAACTGACTAAGATAGTTTCTGACCTCTGGAAATGTTGAGTATGAGGAAAGATTGAGAAGATGTAATTTGCAGAGTCTGCTGGAGAGAAGGAAGAGGGGAGATATGATAGAGACCTACAAGTTGGTAAGGGGTTGTTATAAGATCAATGGTGGAGAAGTTCTACAGAGAATAATGGGAGATCAGGGGAGAACCAGAGGTCATCCCTGGAAACTGTATAAAGAGGATGTGAGTAGGGGAGTGAGAGGCAGGTTTTTTTCATGCAGAGTTGTGAATGATTGGAATGCCTTGCCTGAGAGTGTGGTGACTGCAAGGAGTCTGAGTGTGTTTAAGACATGGTATGATGAGATGTGTGTGTGTGTGTGTGATAAAAGGACCTCCCATATGAGTCTTTGACTCTATGAGGTCTTGGGAAATAATAATAATAATAATAATAATAATAATAATAATAATAATAATAATATATTTCAGCCTGAATATTACAGGCCATCATGATGTTATACATAAAACATGGCAATGGTATAACTGAAGGAATATTGCAATATTAATATTTCATTAACTATTTTAAAAAAATAATAAAATAAATGAACCTCCCACAATGAGTCTGTCAACTCCATGGAGGTTGTAATAATAATAATAATAATAAATAATCAATAATTAATATTGCAATATTCCCTCAGTTTTCAGTATAACATCAGCAGCTCTTCAAATCGGTTCACTGTTTGCATTCTACCTTGTAATTAACTATCATGTAATATTCAGGATGAAGATACAAAGAAAATCCAACGGAATTTTTAGCTATGTGGCCAGTAGTAGGAGACATGATTGTGGAAGACTGATATTGTGAGATAAAAATGGGAATAGCGTGACTGATGCAGAGGACATAGTGGAGTTGTTCAATGAGCACTTTATTGGAGTATTTAATCCTGGAGAAGAAGGTTCTAATACTAGAGGGATAGGGCAGGTTCAGGGTTTAGAGGTGCAAGAGGAGAGTATTTTCCAAATACTGAGTACTCTGGATATCAGTAAAGCTGTGGAACTGGGTGGTATTTCACCATGGGTTTTGAGAGAATGTGCTAAAGAACTGACAGCTCCATTGACCAGGCTCTTCAATAAAAGTGTAGCTGTGGGAAAAGTGGCCAGGGAATGGAAGAAAGGTAAGATAGTGCCACTGCACAAGGGCGGTAGCAGACTGGAAGTGTCTAATTATAGGCCAGTTTGTGTGTCATCACTAGTTGTTAAGATCTTGAAGAAATTAGTGAGGGACTATATACAGCATTGGGCAGATGAGGGTAATGTTATCTGTGAAAATCCACATGGATTTGTTAAGGTGTGCTCTTGCTTTAGTAATATGATTGCATTTTATAATAAAGTGACAACAGCAGTTGATGAGGGAAAGGCATATAATGCCATGTTTTTGGATTTTGCACAGGCATTTGACAGGGTGGCACATGATAAGCTGATATTTAAGTTGCAGCACATGGGTTTAAATGTCGGATTAGTCAAATGGATTCAGGATTGGCTGTCTGATAGGTATCAGAGTTGTGTATGGTGGGGCAATATCAAGGAAGCAGAAAGTTACAAGTGGGGTTCCACAGAGCTCAGTACTGGAACCTGTATTGTTCAATCTTTAATTCAATGGATTGCATTGATATAAAGGTTGTAAATGGATTGCAAAGGGATATTCAGTTGTTTGCAGATGATGTGAAGCTGGGAAGGATTATCAGTAATAGTGCAGATGTGGCAGCCTTGCAAGAGGACTTTAATAAACCTAGACAGATGGGCAAATGAATGGGAGTTTCAGTTTCATGCAGCAAAATGTAAAGTCTTGAAGTTTGGGATTCATCAATGGGAGGATGAATACTCGATTGGAAGAGCTGTACTGGAGGAAGAACAGGAGACAAGAGATCTGGGGGGGTGATGATTGATAGAAAACTGAAATTCAGCGAGTAGACATTGAGGATTTCTTTCGCTTGGTGGAATGACAGAAGTAGTGATTACAAGGGGCCATCCCCTGGAAGTTACGAAAGGAAGCTGTGAGCAAGAGGGTGGTTTCTTTGCGTGGATTGTGGTTGAACCATGCAATGCATCCTGAAAGAGTGGTTAGAGCAAGTACAGTCAATAAGTTCAAGGAGTGGTATGATAGACTTTGTGTTTCCTAAGAAAGACCTCCCACAATGAGTCTTTTGACTCCATGGAGGCCTGAATAATACTAATAATAATTATTACTATGATTATTCCTCGTGTTTTTCATGTTAATAAAATGAAACCTCTCATGGTACAAATCTTCTCCTTTATTTCTGATATTTTGGGATTTCGTGTACATGTATTTCAACATCAAAACAGTTGCCATTGCATTCCATTCAGATTCAAAATCTGGGAACCTGCATCCAGATGTTATTGGTCATTCTTGCACTCATACTCATTTATCCCAAGAATGGCTATTTCCAAACATTCATTTCTGCATTTATATGCTGGTAAACTTTCTCATGCATCAGCTGAAACAATTTCTAATGATGGCTTTTGGTAAAACAAAATATGGTGTGTGGACTTGTTGGTATCCCCAAAAGTGTACACCATATTTTTTTTGTCATTTTTTTCCACTTGGTTAGACTATAATAAATTTAGTTTAATCCTTTATCCAAGCTTAAGCAAACAAAGTTTGCACCTAAAGTATCTTCAGGACTGAGGCACCTCGTGGTTAAGGTGGACCAAGCTCTCATCACTCCTTGCCTCAGTATCTCCCATAATGCAAAGCACATCTCCTTGTGGACATGTATAATGCTATGCATTAAGGGAAGGGCCACTACCCAGACTGGTTTCGACCTTTATTAAGGTCTCGTCAGTGGGAGCCAGACCCAGAGGTAGTGATACTAAGGCAGAAGCAATGTAGAAGTCATATTTACCTAATTATACGAATTGTCAAAAGGTGTACCACCTTTTTCCTCATATACTGCTCTTGTAACTTTATTATAAAAGGCTAGCATATTACAATAACAAGAGCGCCTCCTTCACAAATCCATGTTGACTCTCACATATAACATTACCCTCATCTACCCAATGCTCTATACGGTCCCTCACTAATTTCTCCAAGATCTTAACAACTACTGATGACACACAAACTGGCCTATAATTAGACACTTCCAGTCTACTACCAGGGGCTTCCAGTTGCTCTCAGGGGCTCACATTGGTGAGTATGGGCATGGAAAACCCGACAAGCTAGACCTGATCTTACTTCATACAATATACACTTGGTATATCATATCTGGAGACTGGTCTTCTACTCTTCTTTCCCTCTACTCTCTTACTTCTTACTCCTTCACCCCCAGTGCTATTAGAGCAACTTGAGGGCGAGGGGGTGACTCTTTCCTCTCAAACTGTAATTTCCACTATCTACTAAAAAAGCTGCTGAATTCAGGTCAAGGAGTGGTGGTTGACAACTTAACCATTGAAACTGAATGAACTCTAATCAACTTAAAGATACATGCCGGCGACGGTCGAGCCGGCATGTATCTTTGAGATTAGCTTAGATTTGGTAGGTGAATTATACAGGGAAAAAATAATTAAATATGAAAAAAGGAAACTATACATAACTTATATACAATAAATATGGTCAGATGTTCTTCCAGTATCTTGTACAATCAACAGCCCCTTCTGTGCAGGATATAAGGTCCTCTTTTGTGCAAGGTGATGGAAGAAATGGGCAAGCAAGGTGTTCCATGGACTGGGTTGTCCCACACTCACAATTGTCTGGGCCAGTGAGGTAGCCCCATTTGATGAGGTTTTGTTTGCAGCGTCCTGTCATTCGCAGTCTGTTGAGGCTTTTCCAAGTATTCCAGTCCAAGTGAGCACCATGTGGAAGATGTTCAGCTATTGGAATACCGGTATTATTTTCAGGATATAGTGCAAGCCATTGTTGAAGTCTTGTCTCTGGAGGTTTTTAGGTGGTTCAAGTTGCCAGGAGGCTATGTTGGGACCTTAGTCTTTGGGGTACTGAGGTCTGGCTGAATAGTGGGTGTTGTTCATCATTCATTTGTCTGCTTCTTTCATCAGTTGAAGTATCTTCCCTCAATGAGTCCAAAGACTCATCGAGGGAAGGCACCTACACTACAACTCTCATTCTCCATTACTCAATCCACCAACTACAATGAACCACAACCACTATCATCATCTACACCAATGTCATCACTGTCCTCCACCACCACCACAAGTTTTTTTCATAAACAATCACAACATCCATGCCCACAGTGGGATTCGAACCCACAGCCTTTTGGCTGGAGAGCAGACGCTAACTACTCAGCCAACTAACCAGGCTGTGAAATCAAGAATATAATTTTTTGACATCTTCAATTTACTGTGAAATGCTCATCAACCAACCAACCAACCAACCAAATCTCAACAAAAATGATGATCTGAAACTGCCAAGGATCTAGACTGTTCACCTATGACCCACATTAATAACAAAAGAAAAGAAATTTAATTGATAACAAGAAAGCAACTATTATTATTATTATTTTGTGATACCTTCAAGGAGTCCAAAGAGTTATTGAGAGAGGGCACCTACTTAACAACTCTCCATCTCCATCACTTAATCCACCAACTACACCGAGCTACCATTACCACCATCATCTACACCAATGCCATCTACTGCCCACCACCACCACCACTAGTATTTTTTATCTGTAAATTGCAAGAATTCTGAAGGCCAATTTGTCTCTATGTGAGATTAACAACCAGAGTTTCTGGGAGAAAAAACCCTGCTACATCCGTATGAGATCGGCTAACTCACCTATAACTGAAAAATTCCCATATAAAGATTCCTCTCATCACCACTCTGATGCTTGATGATGTGCCACACCAGGCCTCACCATGCAGTCCTGTTGTATGCTTTTCTGGAGGCTTCTACTCTCTGAAGATCAATCACTTCACCACACGATCCATCTCCTTGACAGTCTACTCCTTCCTCTTTTTCCAGGAACTTTACCTTCTGTTACTGTTCTGAGAAGTCCTCCTTCCATCCTTTCAATGTGTTCAAAATATTTTAACTTTCTTCTGTCAATATCCTTAAGGAGCCTTAAAGTTCTACCAATCTTTCTTAACACTAATTTATTTGTACACCTTTCAGTATACAATATCCTCAACAGTCTTCTGTAACACCACATCTCAAAAGCAGTTATCCTTTTCTTATCTGACTTCTGTAGGGTCCAAGTCTCACATCCATAAGTAGCTGTTGGAAAAACAACTGCATCCAAAATTCTCAACTTTGTTCCCATGGAGATAGATCCATCCTTGCAGACTTTAGACAAGTCTCTGACTGTTGTCTTCTTCTGGCATCTTCTGAAGAGCAATTCTTCACATTAATAATGGCTTTTGGGTACTCAAGCTTGCTGACTTCCTCAATTCTTTCTCCATTAAGGTACATTTGTTTCTCAAGAGCTTCCCTATTTGTATTTCCTTTGAGAACCATAATCTTTGTCCTGCTAGGATTGAGTTAAAGTCCTCTGTTATTACTGATCTTGTTAACTTCAAGAATTTGTCCTAGTTCTTCCTTGTCATTACAGAGCAGTACGCTATCATTAACATACCTCAGATTACTGATCAATCTACCACTTATCCTAATTCCTGTCAAGAGCTTATCCGATGCTTCACGCATGATGTCCTCCGCATATATACTAAACAAGTGAGGAGAAAGTAAACATCCTTGCCTAACTCCATTTTCCAACCTGAAGACAATCAGTCAACCCAACACCTGTTCTTACTGTGGCTTCTTACTCCATGTACAAGTTGGCTATCAACCTGATAGTGTGTTGAAGACAATCCATTCTTTTCATTACTTCCCACAGTTTCACATGCTGAGGGAAGTAAATATAAATAGAAAAACAGATCATAGAAAAATATAAAGAATTCAGACTCCCTCTGGTAATATGTTTCTTGTAACTCTAAAGCATATTACCAGAGGGAGTCTGAATTCTGTATATTTTTCTATAATCTGTCTAAGGCAAATGATTAGATCCCTGGTGCCCTTACTTTCCTAAAACTTGCTTGTTCCATGGACATCTCTGCCTCAATCCTATTTAGCATGATCTTCAAAAAAATTTCGCTTGCATGAGATATTAAACTAATAGTTCTATAGTTCTTGCAAGCCTTGATCTCTCCCTTCTTATGTAGTGGTATGAAAACTGACTTCTTCCAGTCTCCCATATCCTTGTGATCAAAGATATGAGAGACAGGTCCCTCCCCATCCCCTGTGGCCTTAATTAACTCTGCTGGGATTCCATATGCACTTGGGGCCTTACTGCTGTTAAGCTGTTTATCTGCTCTTTCAACTTCATGCCTAAGTGGAGGAGGTTACAAATTGGAATTTTCCTGGTGATAGGGCTCCTGCAAATTTTCTTTATCCACTCTATTGCACAGTTCCTCACAGTATTCATTCCATCTGTTTTTGATTTCTAATTCTTCTGTTAGTAATGTGCTATTTCTGTCCTTGAGATTCAATTTGTGCTTAAACTTGTGCTTTAAGTCATGAACTAAATAAAGCATCCTTTTATAATTGTGCCTCCTGATCTGGAACTTTATCTCTTCATATTTATTAGTATAAAACTTTTCCTTGTCCTGCTTGATGGCTCTTCTGACTTCTTCAATGTAATCTCTTATATTCTTCAGTCCCTGTCTCTTTATTTTTCCAACTGTCTTCTTTTGATTAGTTCCCCATGTCGAATATGATATCCATGGGTCTCTTGGTCTTCATCCAACCGAGTTGATGTTTCTTCTGTGAATCCACAAGAAATTACTCTAACATCCAGTCTAGTGGGATGTGCCTGACGTTGGAGTTTTTTCAGTCTAGTTTTACATTGGCTCTTACTAGCTGATGGTCTGTACCACAAACTGCTACAGGACAAGTATGCACATCAGAGATGCTTGTCTTCCATTGCTGGAGAGCCAAGATGTAATCAATCTGGTGCTTTGACCTATAAGTGCTAGATAACCAAGTATAGGTCTGTCATGGGTCTTTATGGAAGCAGGTATTGGTAATAACTAATCTGTTAGCATGCACAAATTTCAGTATTCTTTCACCACGGGTGTTAAGTTCACCCAGACCAAATATGCAACATCCTTGGTAGGCAGTCCAAAACAAAGGCACTTAACTCTTAACGCTCATGCAGCTAACAGAAATTAAGAGTAACAGAAGTTCATCATCATCAAATTCCCGATATGAGCCCTCAAAGGGTGTACAGGATATGATAGTACTACATGAAAAACTTACATCATTACTAACTTCCTAGCTACAATTTTCCAAGTCAATCTATTATCTGTCAAGACTCCAACATTGTCAGATCATATATTTCTAACTTCTAAGGCACTTTTTACTGTATCAATCCTCTTATATGTTTGGTCTTACTCTGGGTCTTTTTCTTGCCAACCTGGCAGAGAATGCTTGTTTTGCTAATCTTTCCTCTCCCATTCTGTTTAAGTGACAATACCACCTGAGATTAGCTCTGCTAACACATTCCTGATGATAACAATATCAAGTTCTTTCCTAATATGATATTGCCACTGATGCCATCTATTCATGTCCTTAATCTTTCTCAGGACTCTCATATCTGTGGTCTCTAGTCTTTGGTCAAGTGTTTTATTTCTAGCGCAACTCTAAGATCCATAAGTTAAAACTGGTTTGAACACTGTCTTGTAAACAGCTAATTTAGTGTTCCGACTAATTTCTCTCTTATTCCATATAAATTTATTTAATTGACTTCCTACCACACCAGCTTTGTTGATTCTGTTGTCTATTTCCATATTTAATTTACCATCTTCACTAAAAATCTTGACTAAGTAGTTGAAATATTTTACTTGTTCTGTAGGTTCTCCATTCACAATGCAGTTCATATTTTCAATGCTTCTGCCTATTTTCATTGTCTTTGTCTTGTTATTGATGACCTTCATACCAAATCTATCACAACAGTTATTCAATTTAGTCAGGGAATTTTGCAGACTTGTACTGGATTTATGTACAAGTATAACATCATCATTTGTACTAAAAAATAAGATTGCACAATCTGTACTTGGATTTTGGCCCATAAGTGACAGGATAATTGCATTAAAAATTGCAGCCCAACCTTTTAATATTCTTATTGTCCAAATATATGCACCTACTTCTGATTACTCAAATGAAGATGCAGAATGTTTCTATGAAGGCATTCAAAATGCACTTAACAACACTAAATCAGATGATATAACTATTGTTATGACAGATACTAAATAGTATCCATACTAAATACTAAAGTAGGCTCAGAAAATAATAAATTTAGTTTAATCCTTTATCCAAGTGTAGGCAAACAAAGTTTGTGCCTGAAAATATCTTCAGAACTGAGGCAAGGTGGTACATCTGTTGGCAACTCGTAGCAAAGGTGGACCAAGCTCTCATCTCTCCTTGTCTTAGTATCTTCCATAATGCAAAGCACATCTCCTTGCAGACATATATAATGCTATGCATTAAGGGAAGGGCCACTACCAAGACCGGTTTCGACCTTTATTAAGGTCTCGTCAGTGGGAGGCAGACCCAGAAGTGGTGACACCAAGGCAGAAGCAATGGAGAGGTCATATTAACCTATATTTAATATTCTTCTTCTTCTTCCTTATACCCTCTTTTACCTTGCGGTGTCGAGGGTCCATTGATCATCGGACCTCACTCCGTTTACAGGATAAGGTGGTCAGCCTTATGCCCCGGTGTATCCTATGGCCTGTAGTGTTGAGTTCTCAAGGCCAGTTTGCCTGCTATATTTAATAATTAAATTTTTATTACAACCTTATTATTAAATTAATCTGGATTTAGAGAAAGATGTGCCTCAATCCTGAAGATATTTTCAGGCACAAACTTTGTTTGCCTACACTTGGATAAAGGATTAAACTAAATTTATTATAGTCAAACCAAGTGCAAAATAAACTTCCAACATCTTTCTCTAAATCCAGAGCAATTTAATAATAAGATGGTACACCCTGTGGCAACTCGTATAGGTAAATATGAGCTCTCCATTGCTTCTGCCTTTGTGTCACTACTTCTGGGTTTGCCTCCCACTGACGAGACCTCAATAAAGGTCGAAACCGGTCTGGGTAGTGGCCCTTTCCTTAATGCATAGCATTATACATGTCTGCAAGCAGATGTGCTTTGCATTATGGGAGATACTGAGACAAGGAAAGATGAGAGCTTGGTCCACCTTTGCTACGAATTGCCAACAGATGTACCACCTTGCCTCAGTCGTAAAGATATTTTCAGGTGCAAACTTTATTTGCCTACACTTGGATAAAGGATTAAACTAAATTTATTATAGTCTAAAACTAAATTTATTATAGTCTAACTAAGCGCAAAATAAACTTCCAATAGGCTCAGAAAAGTTCTCTTCCTGCATGCGAAACCAGGGCCAGGGACATAGAAATCCAAGAGGAGAAAGATTAATATAGTTCTGTGAAGAAAACAATCTGGTAATAACAAATACTTTATTGAGCCAACCTCCTAGAAGACTTTATACATGGAAAAGATCCAGAGACAGCTGTGGGAACCAGATTGACTATATAATGATTAAAAAAGGATTCTGGACTAACATCTTACAAGCCAAAACATATCCAGGGGCCGATATTGGATCAGACCACAGCCCTGTGGTCATTAAAGCAGCAATAAAATTAAAGAAAACAATGAAATCTATAAACATAGAAAAATATGATCTTGGCTCCCTTAAAAATCAAGAAATACAAGATAAATTTTTAAAGGAACTGGCACAATCTGCTGCTGTTAATGTTCCTGATTCCACTAAGTATCCTTACCCTAAAGATCAGATTGAGGATAGATGGCAGAAATTTAAAGAGGGCATAAAAAAAAGGTAGTAAAACAAACACTTCCCAAATTTGAGAACAAGATGAGTAAACTCTGGATGAATGACAATATACTGAAAATGATAGAGGAAAGAAAGAAACACAAAAATCATCCTGAATACATGAACTTAAACAAGGAGATCAGGGAAGAATGTAGGATTGCAAAAGAACTATGGCTCAACAACAATTGCAAGGAAATTGAACTTTTGGACAAAAAGTACAAAACCAGAGAACTTCATGAAAACATTAGGGAGTTAACTAACAAATCTTTCATTATATTGAAGATATCGGTGGAAACATCCTAATGGAGAAAGACAAAATAAGGTTATAGATGGGTATAGTATTTATTCAAAGGAACTCTACAATTATGATAGAATAGATAAGTCGATGCAAGAAGATTTGGAGGGCCTACTATTCTTACCTGAGAAGTAACAAATGCCATTAGGAAACTGAAAACAGGAAAAGCTCCAAGAATGGATGAAATTATGGCAGAATATCTAAAGGCTTTAGATGATAAGGCTATAAGATCACTGACTGACCTATGTATCAAAATATATGAAACTGGACACCTGTCAAAAGATTTTAAGCACTCAATATTCCTACCAATACCTAAAAAATCGAAGACAATCAAATGTGAAGAGCACAGAACAATCAGTCTGATCAGTTAGATAGCAAAAGTTATGTTATATATCATCCTAGAAAGAAATAAACATAAAATCAAATTGGAAATTAATTTATTATTATTATTATCAACATTTGACCTCCATGGAGTCAGATACTCATCATGGGAGGTACTCACTATTGCATACAATGCTCATCCAACCGTGTCTTAAATTGATTCAATGTGTCCACATCCACAACACACTCAGGCAATGCATTCCACTCACCAACCACCCTCCATGCAAAGAACCTACTTCTCACTCCTTTGTTCACACCCTCCTTATACAGCAATGACCTCTTGTTCTACTCCCCTCTCCCATTCTATGAAAAATCTCTTCCATGTCTACCTGATAACAACCCCTGACCAGTTTATATGTCTCGATCATATCCTCCTATTCACGAGGCCCTGCAATTTACATTCCCTCAATCTGTTCTTGTACTCCACATTCCAAAGACCACTGACCACCTTTGTGAATCTTCTCTGTACCCTTTCCAACATATCCTCATTGCCATGAAAACCCGGCAACCAAATCTGTGCACAATAATCCATATGAGGCCTGATCAAGGCCTTATACAATGGAATCATAACCTCTCTATTTCTGCATGTCAGGGTTCTCTGATTAATTGCCATTATTCGATATGATATCTTTACAACTTGTGTAATGTGGCCCCTGAATTTCAGGTCCTTGTTCACCATCACTCCTAGATCTCTCATCTCCTCTACTTCTGTTAAAGTTTCCCCACAAAGTGTATACTTTGTATCCCATTGTTGCTTACCAAATCTCAAAACCTTACACTTGGCAACATTGAACTGACAGTTCCACTTACCTGCCCATTCATGCAAGCTATTCAAATCAATGAAACACAATCTAGTTTTCAGGAAAATTAAAGAACTAGAGGACTCTTCAAGATTAGAACAATTATAGAAAGATACCTGGAGAAGCAAAAAGAAGTCTACTTATGTTTTATTGAATACACAAAGACCTTTGACAATATACAACATGAACAACTAATCAAATGCATCAGAAAATTAGGAGTAGATGGTAAAGATACCAGATTACTGATAAATCTATATTGGGAGCAAACTGCTTCAATAAAAATATCAGGAGAAACCTCGAGGAATTCCCAGTAAAGAAGGGTGTCAGACAAGCCTGTGTTCTTTCCCCTATATTGTTTAACCTCTATACTGAAAATATCTTCCAGCAATTGGAGGGCATCTTCATAGGAGGCAGGAATATAAATAACTTAAGATATGCAGACGATGCAGTAATGCTAGCTGAAAATAAAAAAGATCTTCAAATCTGCAAAAGGGAAAATACTCGATATAAATATTAAGATCAAAGGAAATACTTTAGAACAAGTAGAGAGTTATATATATTTTGGTCAACTAATTACAGAGAATGGAAAGTATGATAAGGAAATATTAAGAAGAATAGAAATTGCTAGATCAACCTTCATTAGCATGAAAAACATTCTGACATCAAGGGAAATTCACACAAAAACAAGAATTAGGCTGTCCAAATGCTACATATGGTCAACATTGCTATATGAAGCAGAAACCTGGACAACATCAAAATACTGTGAAAATAAATTAAAAGCCTTTGAAATGTGGATCTTCAGAAGAATTCTTAGAAGCCCATGCACTGCCAAAAAAACTAATTTAGAAATATTTGGGATAATTGTAGAAGATAGGGCTCTGTTGAAAACCATTAAGAAAAGGAAAACCACCTACCTTGATCACATACTAAGGCATGAATCCCTAAAAAAAAACACTTCTAGAAGGAATGATACAAGGAAAAAGAACAAGAGGAAGAAAAGAACGATTGGATGAGAAATATTAAAGACTGGACCTTTTTGTCCTATGAAGAATGTAAAAGAGAAGCACAAAACTGTACATGATGGAAGCTCATGGTAGTCAACCTCCTGGAAGGAGATGACACCTGACAAGATAACATCATCTGCATAAAGTAAAGAGCTGAGATTAACATCTCCAATTATGATATCAGGTTATACCACTTTCCTTCATAATGTGATCCATATAGATAATGCATACAAATGCATACAGTTCACAACTGATATTGAAAAACAGAACACACTTCCATTTCTAGATACAGGTCACACATCTTCCATCTGGCAGATTTTCCTTCACTGTTTACCAGAAACCAACACATACTGGATAATATATACACATAAACTCCTACCACCACCCAACACAAACTACTAGTTTTTATGTTGGGTAGTGGTAGGAGTTTACTCATTAATTTACTCAAAAACTACTCATTAATACTCTAAAAAACAGGGCTTTGAAGATCTGATCCAATGAAAAAATGCTGAAAGATGAATTTAAAGTTATCAGCAATACTTTTCTAAAAAATTGTTACAGCCAAAACATTATTAACAAAATTCTCTACAAGACCTCAATAAAAAACAATGATAAACCAGACTACAATAAAATTATAACCATTCCTTACATTAAAGGGGCATCAGATAAAATAAACAGAATACTAGAGAAATACAACCTCAAAGCCACCTTTAAACCTCCTGCAAAATTAAAAAGATTACTCAATTCATCCAAAGCCCCACTCCCTCCACTGACCAACCCTGGAGTATACTGTATTTATTGAACCTGTAATCTACCATATATAGGGAAAACAGGACACACGATTCCTATCAAACAAAAGGTACATAAACGACACATTAAATAAAAAACTATGGTGAAGCTGACCTTTCTGATCATGCCCTGAACACTTTACAAAGAATTGATTGGAAAAGCACAAGTTGTTTACATGACAACAAAACATGGTATGAATGCAAATTTAAGAAAGCCTGTGAGATTCTTATCATACCACCCCAATCTGAACAATAATGATGGCCTAAAAATCCCAAGCATATGGAAGGCACATATTCTACCCATGGAACCTTTCTTCCCAAGAGTTAACTACAAACTGTATACAACATTGGGCAGGTGAGGGTAATGTTATCTGTGAAAGACAACAAGGATTTGTGAAAGGGCGCTCTTGTTTTAGCAATGTGCTAGCCTTTTATAATAAAGTTACAAGAACATTAGATGAGGGAAAAGCATATACTGCAATTTTCTTAGACTTAGCAAAGGCATTTGACAGGGTGCCACATGATAAGCTGATATTTAAGTTGCAGCACATTGGTCTGGATGTCAGATTGGTCAACTAGATTCAGGATTGGCTGTCTGATAGGTATCAGAGAGTTGTGTATGGTGGAGCAGTTTCAAGGAGGCAGAGGATTACAAGGGGGGTCCCACAGGGCTCAGTACTAGGACTTATATTGTTTAACCTTTATATCAATGACATTGTCAGAGAATTGCAAGGGGATATTCAGTTGTTGTGGATGATGCAAAGCTAGGAAGGGTTATTAGTAATAGTGCAGATGTGGTAGCCCTGCAAGAGGATTTGAATAAGCTAGATAGATGGGCAAATGAATGGGGAGTGTCAGTTTAATGCAGCAAAATGTAAGGTCTTGAGGTTTGGGAAACATCGATGGGATGCAGCACACTCTATGGGAGGAGTTATGCTGGAGGAAGTAGAGGAGACAAGAGATATGGGGTTGATAGTTGATAGAAACCTGAAGTTTAGGGGACATACTGCAAAGGTGGTGAAGGTAACACAGAGGATTGCTGCAATTATGAGAAGGACACTGACCTGCAGAGATAAGAGGGTTATCATTCTGTTGTATAAGTCTCTGATCAGACCACACTTGGACTACTGTTCTCAGATTTGGTCTCCAGGATTTGAAGGGGATAAATTAACTGTGGAAAGGATACAAAGACGGATGACAAAGATAGTTTCAGGACTGTACAAGGATAGTTACGAGGATCGGCTGAGGGAATGTGGACTGCAGAGTTTGGTGGATAGAAGGAGAGGTGATATGATTGAGACTTTTAAACTGTTGAGAGGTGGTTACAGGGTTGACACTGGGGAGTTCTTTCGCTTGGATGAACAGCAGGAAGGAGTGATGACAAGAGGCCATCCCTGGAAGTTACGAAAGGAAACTGTGAGCAAGAGGGTGAGGAGTGGTTTCTTTGCGTGGAGGGTGGTTGAACCGTGGAATGCATTGCCTGATGGAGTGGTGAGAGCGAGAAAGGTCAATGAGTTTAAGGAGTGGTATGATAGGCTTTGTGTTTCTTAGGGGGGGGATCTCCCCTCGATGAATCTTGACAGACTTTATGTTCTTAGGAAGGACCTCCCACGATGAGTCTTTCGACTCCATGGAGGCCTGAATAATAATAATAATAATAAACAGGACTGTAGATAATCCTGAATCCTAAATCTAATATAACAATTGTAATGTTAAAAATAAGACATCATTGTTAATGTAAGAAAAACTATCTATAAGAAAGAATGTTTCTCTCATATTACCTTAAATAGAATTTAGCTTTGATGTAGTTTCTAAATAATTAATTAATTTGTAATTTTATCTGTATTTTTTTATTCAATTTTTTTTTATTTTCTTTTTCTTTTAAAACGTTTTTTTTCACTAGAGGTCATTCCAGTAGAATAACCGGTGTTAAAATCATTGTTTCTTTAGCTTACTGTGTGAAATTTAACTCGCCTTGTCCTTGTATATACTCCAGATGATGACCTTAATACGAAGGTCGAAACGTCGGGAAATTAAAACAGTTATTTATAACACAATTGTAAAGTCCATAATTTCTAAAATGAATGCTGATCACCATGCAACACTAAAATAAAGGATTCTAAATGAATATAGATAACAGAGTTATCTATATTCATTTAGAATAACAGAGTGCATAATGTACATCCTTGTCTGACATCAGATTTAGCATAAAACCATCTTCCTGTACTTTGTATTTTATTATATTGTACTTTGTTCAATTCTAACTGCTGACTTACAACTCAAATAGACTAAGTATTGCTTGATATAATGTCCCATTGACACAGTACAACTGTAGTGTTCTGAATAGCTTCTCTCTTGGCACCTTGTCATATGCCTTTTCCAGATCTACAAAACTTAAATACAGATCTTTGTTATATCCTATGATTTCTCAACTATTTGTCGCAAAGTAAAAATCTGATCCTGACAGCCTCTATCTCGCATGAATCCAGCTTGTTCTTCACCAAGATTTTCTTCCATAATTCTTCTCAATGTTTCTCACGTATACTTGCATATACCTTACCAGGGACACTCAGTAGGGAAATACCTCTGTAATTCTTACATTCAATTTTATTTCCCTTTTTATATATGGGTACTATGAGAGCTCTACTTGAATCATATGGAATTCGTCCCTCTACCCAGGCCTTCCGAACTATGCAGTGCAGCCACTGTAAAACTTTTATACCTCCATACTTTCACATTTCTGGTCAAATATCATCTACTCCTGCTGTCTTTCCACATTTCAGGCGTTTGATGGCTTTTTCTACTTCAAATATGGATTCAAATATTCCTGAATGCATGCCTGTTGAGTGTTTTTTACTGCTGTGCTGTCACTAATTGTTTCGTTTAGCAATTTTTCAAAGTAATTACTCCATACATCAAGGATATAGAAAGTATTTTTAACTTGGGTATAGTTATGTTAAAGATACCAAGCAATTTTAAACCTGGTTTTACTCCATTTTTTCCAAGTAAGCAAACAGACAAAATGTCAAGTTTGCGCCTGCAATTTATGCAAGACTAGCTGATCCCACAGGTAGTGCAAGACCAAGGCAACTCGTGGTAGAGGTGGAGCAATCTCTGATCACTAATCGTAAAACCAGGTTTAAAATTGCTTGGTATCTTTAACATAACTATACCCAAGTTAAAAATACTTTCTACATCTATATCTCCTCCTGAGATTTTTATTTAATAAGGTTATAACACCTTATGGTAACTCGTTTTGGTAAAATACTTACAAGCTCTGCATTACTAAATCTTGGTATTCCCCTTTAAAGACCAATCTTGGAGTTGCACACACAGATGAAGAAAAAGCAGAAGCCCTAATTGACAATCTGGAAAATCAATGCAGCCCATCTTATGCAAACTTAAATATCAATCTTATTTACAAAGTTCATCGTAAAGTTAGAAATGCACTAAGTCAGCTTAAGGATGATTCAGAAACCATCACCCCCACATCTCCAACAGAAATAATAAATATCATTTCCCATCTGAAGAATAAAAAGGCCCCCGGCCCTGACGGCATTACCAATAGAATAATAAAGCTACTCCCACGGAAAGCCATAATTCATCTAGTTAATATTACCAATTCCATCTTAAGATTCCAATACTTTCCCTCTGATTGGAAAGTCGCGGACATTATACCTCTGAAAAAACCTGGTAATAACCCACAACTTCCCCAAAGCTACAAGCCCATCAGCCTTCTTTCCTGTCTTGGCAAAGTAACAGAAAAGGTCATCCTATCAAGACTACAATCAGCAGTGGACCAACAGAAAATAATCCCAAATGAACAATTTGGGTTTCGCAAAGCTCACAACACGGTGCAACAAATTCACCGACTAACAGAACATATCACTCATGGCTTTAACTGGCACCTTCATACTGCTGCTGTATTTTTGGATGTTGCCAAGGCCTTTGATAAGGTCTGGCATCAAGGCCTTATCTTCAAACTAATTGAAAACAATATCCCAATTAAACTAGTGAAACTCGTATATTCATATATCAATGAAAGATACATGCAAGTAAAACTCAACGGAATTGTTTCTTCAAGGCGCAAAATCCTGGCGGGAGTACCTCAAGGTTCTCTTCTGGCCCCAATACTTTTCACAACTTACATGGCAGATGTTCCTCTCAACCCAAAAACTACTACGGCTCTTTATGCCGATGACACCGCTATTCTAGCCAGATCGCTCAGCCCTCACCTAGCAATCACTAGACTCCAAGGAAGTATCAATGAGCTAGCAAACTGGTTCACCAACTAGAGAATTCAAGTAAACCCCCTCAAAAGCTCAGCCATGATGTTTTCAAGAAGAAAGATCTGCAACAAAGAAGACATCCTGCTCTCTGGTCAAAAGATCCCATGGCATTCAGAGACCAAATATCTTGGGTATTGATGGATAAGAAACTCCTTTTCAACAAACACATCAATCTCGTTTGTTCCAAATCTTCCAAAGTCATAGCTCAGCTCTACCCATTGATCAACCGCAAGAGCAAATTGAACCTACATAATAAATTGCTTCTTTACCAGATGGTAATACGTCCAGTCATTACCTATGCCTCACCAGCATGGAGTCACACTTCAAGATCAAACATTTCAAAATTACAGAGAATCCAAAACAAATGCCTTAGGATGATCCTGGATGCACCGTGGTTCATCAGAAATTCACAAATTCACCGAGAAACCGGCACTCCATACATCTCCTCATTTCTTCGTGATCTTGCAGAAAAATTCTTCGTGAAGTCAAGTTCACATTCAAACCCACTAATCGTGCAAGCTGTCAATTACAATGAGACTGATTACTACAAACACAAAAGACCGAAGGCTATTCTTCTCTCAACTGATCATAGCTAACACTACTGCCCTCAGAGGGCGAGCTTAATTGCTCACAAATCTTCCATTCCCAAATAACTCTCATTACAGATAAAGGGGAATATGAAAAGCACTTGTGCTTCACCCATCCTGTCAGTAACGTCAATGGTCAATGGTCAAATCTTGGTATTTCTAGCCTGGCTCCCCACTGATGAGACCTCAATAAAGGTCGAAACCGGTCTGGGTAGTGGCCCCTTACCTTTAATAAAAAACATCATACATCCCCTTCTTGGAGATGTGTTTTGGCATTAAGGGTAAATATTAAGATTAGTGATCACAGCTTGCTCCACCTCTACCACGAGTTGCCTTGGTCTTGCACTACCTGTGGGATCAGCTAGTCTTGCATAAATTGCAGGCGCAAACTTGACATTTTGTCTGTTTGCTTACTTGGAAAAAATGGAGTAAAACCAGGTTTAAAATTGCTTGGTATCTTTAACATCAAGGATATCTTTTTCATCAGTTTTCATATCACCTTTATCATCTCTAATTCTTTTTATAGCACTTTTT
The DNA here is from genome assembly GCF_054136105.1 of Typopeltis vanoorti. Lineage (NCBI taxonomy): Eukaryota > Metazoa > Arthropoda > Arachnida > Uropygi > Thelyphonidae > Typopeltis > Typopeltis vanoorti. Next base: position 155,497,817 of record NC_143555.1, read on the forward strand.
TCTTTTTTTATAACACTTAAACCTTTTTATAGCACTCTTTCCTCCATTTGTGAGCCTTTTCAATAGTCTCAGAATATTTTGCCATCTTCTTGATATTTATTTTCTATATTCTTAGCAAAGTCTTCCCATGACTTTTTTTAGCTAGTTTTACACAGTATTTAGCTTCCTCACATTTGTAAGGAAGCTAAATACTGTGTAAAATTCTCTAAGAGCACAAGTTGACTTATTTGCCAGGAACTTTTGATATGCTTTCTTCTTTTCCTTCACTGCCTCTTTAACTTCCTGTGTCCACCATGGAGTTTTGATTTTTCTATCCTTGCAGGTGGTAAATTATGAATGAATACAATTCACTAAGGAATGTTTCATTCATAGTTTAACAAGCTTAAGCACAAAAAAGGGAAATGCTTGTATTTTGTTATAATTGTAAATAGCCCGTAAAACTTTAAGATAATGCGATTAGTACAATTTTTGCGAGTATTTACGTGTGAAGTTCCTACTAAACTATATATTAACAATGAAAATTATATATATCTTGTCTGCTAGCAATGATAGAAAGTTTGTGAATTGTATATAACCAACTTGTAACACAAGGTCAAAGTACGCAGGTGAGACACCAGGATTAGTGAGATGCCTAAAGCGGTAATGTACGCGTAGGGCACGTGTCGTGCTGAAGTCTTCTTGGAAGACGCTACGGAAAGGCAAGACCCATGAGTACAAGAAAATAGCGTATCGGGTGAAAATTAATTATTGCATAAGCGTGCAGATAGGGTTGATATGAAAGGGCTGGAAACCCCCCCCCAAAAAGCCTTATGTTTTTTTCTCTCTCTGTGGTCGGAGTTCTACTGGTGCCCTGGTCGAGGTGCGCGTCACTACTGGTTTCAAGCATTACGATGAGCAGGTAGAAGTTTTCCTATGCAGCAGGCTACACACAGGAAAGTAGTGGCTAGGTAGCGAGCCAGATGGATGCAGTTTCATCTACATGCCAAGAAATCTCTAGGCATAGCTGATCGATGTGTAATTCCAGGTGGACCAACCTAAGCTGATGAAATTCCCACCCACAACATAGAAGGAAGCCAACGTGCTGAGAAACGGAACCAAGAAACGAAGAGATAAGCCTGATGAATCTTCAAGTTCAGTAAGGTACAAACCTCAGATTAAGTTTTGTATGAAAGGAAGAATTTTGTAATTTAAGAATCAAGGACATTCAAAAGGGTTAGAACTCTATTTATGATTAAGGCAGGACTGTGATATATAACCAAAGCTGGTGAACATTTCAAGCGAAGGGCTTTGTCTAGTATATGTGATGACTGTTAATTATGTCTAACGTGTTATAGCATTACCTAATCCTAACTGTTTTACTAATTTTTACTTTAAATGTAATGTTGGTTAGAGAACTGAGAAAGCGAGCCTCCGGAATTTGAACAAGATTGTTCCGAAGCATTGATTACTGTCCAATATATGTTAATTTCTTTTACTTTGTAATTTAGTAATGATTGAAAATTCTCTGTTGTGTAAAATGATCAATATGTTAAATAAGCCTTTTGCTCTTATTCATTCGGTTGCCTGAATTTAAGAATCCGATGCGCCACTCATAAAAGATTCGGACCAAAGCAGGATATATAGGGAGTAGATTTTATAAAGGAGGGTCATGACTAGCATTAGAATTGAATTAGAAGGTATTATCATTTCAAAGTGAGGTATTTTAAGTATGACAAAGTAACTATGTACCAGTCTGAGAGTTCACTCCTCAGCTGAAAGGTATTTCCAATCTAGGGGTTCAGGGTGGCACAGCGAAACAAATAAATTTTCCCTGAACCTTAACAAGGAGATAACTCCAGACATCTCTAGCAAAGGAACTGGCTCCTCACAGATACAGTTCCCATTAGGAAAGGTCAGTCACTTACTTGACTACTTAAACAGCAAGAGTGCACATAGATAGAGCTCTATATCTTAAACAATTAATAAGGGGATTGTATGCAGTGCCATATCTAAATCTAATATAAGGTTAAGGGAAGCAAGACGGAAGGTAAAGACAAATAAACAGAACATTATAAACAAATAAACAAGTCATAACACAGGCAACCTCACCAAATGCTTCTCTGGCTGAATCAATCAATATTTTCTTCAGGATTTGCCAATGAGTCTCCAAGGTTCGGTGCCTGTCCTCAAGCTCTTTCGTTTAATCTTGAAAAATGTTTGTGCATTTAAGTCTACAGTTCACATCTGAGAGCTGCTCAACTTTTATTTACTTTAAAACTTTCTTATATGTTCTTCTTTTCAATATGAAATTCAATTTTATCCTGCTCAAGACTAAATGGTGATCACTTAAAAATTTCAAATCCTCTGCACAATCTAGTGTCCTGCACTAGTGAGAAAAATTTTAATACTAAAGTGATAGGGCAGGTTCGAGGTTTAGAGGAGAGTGTGTTCCAAATACTGAGTACTATGGATGTCAGTAAAGCTGTGAGACTGGATGGAATTTCACCACACATTTTGAGAGAATGTGCTAAAGAACTAACAGCAGCTTTTACCTGGCTTTTCAATGAAAGTCTGGCTGGGAGAAAGGGGCCCAAGAAATGGAAGGAAAGTAAGATAGTGCCATTGCATAAGGGCAGTAGCAGACTGGAAATGTCTAATTATAGGCCAGTTTGTGTGTCATCAGTAGTTGTTAAGATCTTGGAGAAATTAGTGAGGGACCATATACAACATTGGGCAGATGAGGGTAATGTTGTCTGTGAGAGTCAACATGGATTTGTGAAGAGGTGCTCTTGTTTTAGTAATATGCTAGCCTTTTATAATAAAGTTATTACAAGAGCAGTAGATGAGGGAAAGGCATATACTGCCATTTTCTTGGACTTAGCGAAGACATTTGACAGGGTGTCACATGATAAGCTGATATTTAAGTTGCAGCACATCGGTCTGGATGTCAGGATGGTCAATTGATTTCAAAATCAATTTTGGTGGATAGAAGAAGGAGAGGTGATATGATTGAGACTTTTAAACTGTTGAGAGGTGGTTACAGGGTTGACACTGGGGAGTTCTTTCGCTTGGTTGATCAGCGGGAAGGAGTGATGACAAGAGGCCATCCCTGGAAGTTACGAAAGGAAACTGTGAGCAAGAGGGTAAGGAGTGGTTTCTTTGTGTGGAGGGTGGTTGAGCCGTGGAATGCATTGCCTGATGGAGTGGTGGGAGCGAGAACGGTCAGTGAGTTTAAAGAGTGGTATGATGGACTTTGTGTTTCTCAGGGGGGGGACCTCCCCTCAGTGAGTCTCGACAGACTTTATGTCTTAGGAAGGACTTCCCTCGATGAGTCTTTTGACTCCTTGGAGGCCTGAATAATAATAATAAAAATTGGCTGTCTGATAGGTATCAGAGAGTTGTGTATGGTGGGGCAGTTTCAAGAAGGAAGAAAGTTACAAGTGGGGTCCCACAGGGCTCAGTACTGGGACCTATATTGTTCAACCTTCATATCAATGACACTGTCAGTGGATTGCAGGAGGGATAATCAGTTGTTTGCAGATGATGCAAAGCTGGGAAGGATTATTAGTAATAGTGCAGATATGGTAGCCCTGCAAGAGGATTTGAATAAGCTAGATAGATGGGCAAATGAATGGGGGTATCGTTTTAATGCAGAAAAATGTAAGGTCGGTCTTGAGGTTTGAAACACATCAATGGGACACTGCATACTCTATGGGAGGAGTTATACTGGAGGAAGTAGGGGAGACAAGAGATCTGGGGTTGATGATTGATAGAAACCTGAAATTTAGGGGACATATTGCAAAGGTGGTGAAGGTAACACAGAGGATTGCTGCAATTATGAGAAGGACACTGACTAGCAGAGATAAAAGGGTTATCATTCCATTGTATAAGTCTCTGATCAGACCACACTTAGACTATTGTTCTCAGATTTGATCCTCAGGATTTGAAGGGGATAAATTAATTGCGGAAAGGGTACAAAGGCAGTAACAAAGATGGTTTCAGGACTGTACAATGTTAGTTATGAGGAAACGTGGACTGCAGAGTTTGGTGGATAGAAGAAGGAGAGGTGATATGATTGCGACTTTTAAACTGTTGAGAGGACAGGGTTGACACTGGGGAGTTTTTCGCTTTGTTGAACAGCAGGAAGGAGAGATGACAAGGGGCCATCCCTGGAAGTTACGAAAAGAAACTGTGAGCAAGAGGGTGAGGAGTGGTTTCTTTGCATGGAGGGTGGTTGAACCATGGAATGCATTGTCTGATAGAGTGGTGAGAGCAAGAATGGTCAATAAGCTTAAGGAGTGGTATGATAGACTTTGTGTTTCCTAGAAGGGACCTCCCATGATGAGTCATGATAGACTTTGTTTTTCTTAGAAAGGATCTCCAGTGATGAGTCTTTTGACTCCATGGTGGCCTGAATGATAATAATAATAATCACTATCAACAATAGCATAGTCAATGAGAATTTTCTTATTCCTTGCCTCTTCTCTCCATGTGAATTTGTGCACATTTTTATGTTGGAACATTGCGTTAGTAATAACCAGTCCATGTCCTGAGCAGAAATCCAACAGATATTTGCCATTATTATTAGCTTTGCTCTTTTCTCCAAATTTTCCCAAAATATTTTTGTATGTCTCACAATTATTTCCTACTCTGCTATTTAGATCCCCAACAAGGACCAACTTTTCCTTTTTCATTGTGTCAGTTGCTTTTTCTAAAGCATCAAAAAATTCCTCCACTTCTACCTTAGTAGAACCTTCTGTGGGATCATAGGCACAAATAAGTCTCATTGTCAGGTTTCCCATTCTCATATTTGCCCACATTACTCTACTTGAGACTGACTGCCATTCAAGAAGATTAGCCTCGTATTTTGTGTTCAATACCATAGCTACAACTTCTTTTCCCTGATTGTCATTGCCTGAATATGACCAGGGCCGTCGCTAGATTAGATTGAGTCCTGAGCAGTGGCGGCTCATACATAAGCACTGCGACACTGCAGCACCCCAAGAAAAAAATGAAAAAATTAAATTTTGTCTGTGTTTATAAATAATAACAATGCTTACAACATTATATAAATGGAATACAACATGTTAAAGGTTACAGCTTATGTTTTGACATTGATAGAATAGTTAATAATTGGAATTATTCGATTAACGCTTTAAATTATGAAACAAATGCACTGTGATGTAACGCTGATATTCGTTTGCGCTTATCATTGCACGTTACGTCATAGATAGTGTATCGTAAGCTTGAACGCGTTATTTCTGTGAGATATGAAACGTTTATTATTGATGCGTGTTCGTGGTGAACTATTTTTTGTAAATCTTATTTATTTTGTTAAAATAACATATAATTATTTATTTATTATAGATACAAGGCTGAATTATGACAAGTGTCACTGTTCCTTCCTTACCATGTGATGGTACAGTTGCCGTGAGTCCCCCTTTTTATGGGGGGGGGGATACGGCACCATCTAGTCCCCCAAATTTTATCCGGTCTCCGGAATCAGCACAGGCAGGCTGATGAATCAGGCCTATGGCTGAGTCAGTATTCCTGGCTGTATTCCGTGTGTGTTCACAAGACCAGTTTGCCTGCTTGCAGGATGAAAAAATTCAGGATAAACTGTCGGAAAAAAACCTGCTGTCTGTGCCCATGACCAGCCAACTTGGCTATGGCTGAGGAAGATTCTTAAGCTCCTCATGTCGTCGACGGGAATCAAACCTAGGACACTCCTTCCCCAGGCATATGGTTGCAAAGCGCAAAGCCACTCGGCTAACTGCGCGGACTGTGTCACTGTTGAAAATATGAAAAGAATTATATTTTTTCAATTATTGTTACATGAAACAAATGCACTGCGATCTAACATCGATATTCGTTTGCACTTGTCATTGCTATTGATATGATACTTTTATTATTGGTGTTTGTTCGTGGTGAGGATGAAATATTTTTAATAAAGCAATTTTTTAATATGTAAATTTATTTATTAATAAATTCGTTACTGATTAAGAAAATTTTTTTTTTTTTTTTTTTTTTTTTTTTTTGTATATGCAGCACCTCCCCACTTAAAATTTTCACCGCCCGCCACTGGTCCTGAGGAAAACAATTAAATATCACCCATGATGGATTATAACACAAAAATATCAGAAATCCCAATTGCTATTTTGTTTTTATTACATGAGAAACATTAATGCAAAACAATTACATAATAATACTAAGTAAATGTTTGGTCTACAGACATATCGCACAACAAAACTGTTTATAAGCTCTTCTAAATTTAAATTATAAGCTATATCTGCCTCTATTGATATAATTGCTAGACCAACCAATCTTTTCAATAAATCAGTTTAAGCTTGGAAAAACTTTTGTCTGCACTTGCTATGCCAGCAATGGTTAATAATATCCTTAGGGTGATGGTTACGTTGGGATAAATTTCTACAAATTTTGGTTTTATATATATATATATATATATGATAAAATATTGTGAGGACCACTTTTCCCTTGTATCATTTTTGAGAGAATTTTTAAATCTTCAAATAAATCTATTGCATCTACATCAGATGTGTAAAATATCTTGTTGCCCTGATATGGTGCCTACCGCAATATGGCTGAACAAGTGCCCATAATTACGTGATGCCGTGAGGCATTCTGCCTCTATGCTACACCCTGTCAACAGTACTGAATATAACATTTTGTATCTATTGCTCAGAAAAATCTCACCATATTTTGTCTCTTTTGTTTCAGTCACCCCTATTATATCGATCTGGTACTTATCCAATTCTTCAGCTAGCTCCATTTCTGTGCCATTCAGGCTTCTTATGTTGATAGTACCGATCTTGAACTTTGGTGATGTTGAGTTGGGGTGAATTTCAGGATTTGTTCTAGTAGCTGACTTTTTGCTGTTCACCCTGGCAAAAACAATGGGGGTTCTTGTTTAATCAGGCAATGCCCCAGCAGGCATGAAATTCTGTCATGTTGTACATCATTTTATATTTTGGTAACAGAAGTTTAAGAAACAAATTATTTTTATTAAGATAATTATGTTTTAATTAAGGAGATACAAATCCCTTGTTGTTCAACTGCCAGTAAGCAAAACTCTAAGATCGAGAACTACGAATCTCTGAGTTTCATATATACTGAAAAATTATCGGCGAATCCAAGTGTAAATGGTGTTGTACTTGGTGTTGTACTACCACTTGGTAGTACAACACCAAGGCAACTCGAAGCAAAGGTGGAGCAAGCTCCCTCAATATCCTTGATAGTTTCTCATAATGTAAAAACACAGCCCCTAGGGGATGTAATACTGTAATTACATTATGAGGAGAGGTCACTACCCAGACCAGTTTCATAATGTAATTACAGTATTACATCCCCTAGGGACTGTGTTTTTACATTATGAGAAAATATCAAGCATAGTCAGGGGGGAGCTTGCTCCACCTTTGCTTCGAGTTGCCTTGGTGTTGTACTACCAAGTGGTCATTTACACTTGGACTCACCGAGTTTTTCGGTATATATGAAACTCATAGATTCGTAGTTCTCGATCTCAGAGTTTTGCTTACTGGCAGTTGAACAACAAGGGATTTGTATCCCCTTAATTATTATTAAGGATGCCAGAAAAATAGCCGTTTGGCTGTCAATAATTATGTCTTATTATATTTTAGTTTATTCTTTCATCAGAGGGCAGGCTTTGGAACAGTTCACTAAATAGTTATTCTCGGTTCATATTTGTATGTATTGGTACATACACTAGTGGCCAAAATTGTGGAAACCTTTTGGAAAAAGTGTATTTTTGAGGTTTGATGGCTAATAACACCACTCTTTTTTGGTGTAATACCATAAAATTATATATCAATGGAATGATAATTTAAGCAAGAATAATGCAATAACTTTTATAAAGGATTTTTTATTAGAACAATAGTTATAAAGAAGAAAAGTGAAACATATAGAAAAAATGAGATATACAAAAAATTTTCACAATGTGAGTTAATACTTAGTTGGGTAACCTTTAACATTAATTACGGCCTTACAACGCCTTCCCATTAAGTGAACCAACTTTTTTAGTTCTGCAGCTGTTATAATGTGAAACCAGGATTGAATTATTGCTTCTATTAATTGGATTTTATTGGTGGGTTTCTTCTGACTAACAAGTTTCTTTAGTCGGCTGCATAGATTTTCGATTGGGTTAAGGTCTGGGCTATTCCCAGGCCATTAGAGCAGTGGAATATGATTATCTTGAAACCACTTTGTGCATACAGCAGCAACATGACATGGAGCTGAATCCTGTTGAAATATAAATGCTTCATTATCTTGGAAAAGATCACATGCAGAAGGCTTCAGTTTGGGCTCAAGTATTTCATTTATGTATTTTGGAGCATTTATATTCCCATTAATCACGCAAATTCTGCCCACACCTTTTGATGTCATACAACCACAGAGCATAACACTAAGTGGGTGTTTCACGGTAGGTGTAACAATCAGGATGCAAATCTTATCCGATTCTTCTCCTTATGTATTTTATGTCATCACTACCAAACAGCAGGATTTTCATTTCATCACTCCAAATAACACTGTCCCATTGTTCTGCTATCCAGATAAAATGGGTTTTATCCCAGTTTAATCTTTTCAACTTTTGTTTGAGAGATAAAAATGTCTTTTTTTGTGGAATTCTAGCATTTAGACCATATTCCTGCAGTTTGCGCCAAATAGTCCTTGCACTCAACTTCACATTGTATTCCGCCATTTCAACTTGTATACACCAGATGATTTTCTTCTGTCACGTAGACACAGTCTCTCAATTCTTCTATTATCACTTGCTTATGTGCACCTTTTCCTGCCTTTACCAGTCTGGTTTTGTAGTGAATGAATCTCCTTATACCGCTTCAAAAATTTAGAAATGCCACCTTTGATTAAGTTTCCACCAATTTTTCTTCTAATTTCTTCATAACTGTAGCCTTGTTCACTTAATAGTACTATTTTACATCGCTTTCTGGGTGATCAGTCAACTCTTTCTGCCATTTCTTCAATTTTATTACGTTTTACAAGCTCCCCCAAATGAAAGAACACACACACAAAAAAAAACAACCAACTTGATAGCAATCACATAACACACTTACAAATGTCCTCCTCTCAGCTACATTACATGACATCAATAGCTGAATCCTACTGTGACCTTATTGGCTCATTGCCAAAACAAGATGACACCTGATTGGCTCTCTAAACACTCATGCTCATTGGCTACATTCAAATGAGGGAAAGCTACTTCATATTAACCTATGCAAGTTGTGCTTCATGTTTCTGGTTATTTGGCTATAACTTTTCATAGAATACAGATAATTGAACAAACTTTGTTGCATTACATTCTCGATTAAATTATCTTTCCATTGATATATAATTTTATTATTACACCAAAAAAAAAGTGGTGTTATGAGCCATCAAACCTCAAAAATACACTTTTTCCAAAAGGTTACCACCCTTTTGGCAACTAGTGTACACACCATAGTATGTTCCAATCGAATAAATTTAGTTTAATCCTTTATCCAAGTGTAAGCAAACAAAGGTTGCACCTGAAGTATCTTCAGGACTGAGGCAACTCATGGTAAAGGTGGACCAAGCTCTCATCGCTCCTTGTCTTAGTATCTCCCATAATGCAAAGCACATCTCCTTGTAGACATGTACAATGCTAAGCATTAAGGGAAGGGCCACTACCCAGACCGGTTTCAACCTTTATTGAATGTTCAAGTACAGGTCAAACTCCAAAAACTCAGCGTCGTTCCCCTCGGTAAAAGGCTCACCCTGCCACTGAGAACTCTCAGAACCGGTTGGTCCTACACCGTGGCAGGCTCACCCCACCAGTGAGCAGAGCCTCTCATTTTTTCATATCTCATCTGAGGAGTAACAGCAACAGTTGTGCCTCAGTTAACTTCATGGGCTACAGCACTGCCATTCATCACCAAACCTTCCAACTGGTTTAGACCTTTATTGAGGTCTCATCAGTGGAAGCCAGACCCAGAGGTAGTGATACTAAGGCAGAAGTAATAGAGAAGTCATATTTACCTATACTAGTTGCCAAAAGGTGTCTCATCTTATTATTAAATTACTCTGGATTTATAGAAAGATGTTGGAAGTTTTTTTTCACTTGGTTAGACTATAATAAATTTAGTTTAATCCTTTACCAAGTGTAAGCAAACAAAGTTTGCACCCGAAGTATCTTCAGGACTGAGGCAACTTGTGGTAAAGGTGGACCAAGCTCTCATCCCTCCTTGTCTTAGTATCTCCCATAATGCAAAACACATCTCCTTGCGGACATGTATAATGCTATGCCTTAAGGGAAGGGCCACTACATAGACCAGTTCGACCTTTACTGAGGTCTCATCACACTTGGATAAAGGATTAAACTAAACTTATTAGTCTAACCAAGTGGGGGGAAAAAACTTCCGACATCTTTCTCTAAATCCAGAGTAATTTAATAATAAGGTGAGACACCTTTTGGCAACAAGTATAGGTAAATATGACTTCTCCATGGCTTCTGCCTTAGGGTCTGGGTATATGACTACCTCTAGGTCTGGCTACCACTGACGAGACCTCAATGAAAGTCGAAACCGGTCTGGGTAGTGGACCTTCCCTTAATGCATAGCATTATATATGTCTGCAAGGAGATGTGTTTTGCATTATGGGAGATACTAAGACAACGAGAGATGAGAGCTTGGTCCAGCTTTACCACAAGTTGCCTCAGTCCTGAAGTTACTTCAGGTGCAAACTTTGCTTATACTTGGATAAAAGATTAAACTAAATTTATTATAGTCTAACCAAGTGGAAAAAAAAAACTTCCAACATATGTTCAATTTATTTTAATTTAATTAAAGTACATTCTTAAACATGGTACCATATCTTTATAATCATTCATAATTATGTAACTGATCACCGTGTAACCTTGAAAGAAAGGATGGAAAATATGACTTCTGCACTGAATTAACCTCAGTATATTCATAATTCCAGCTCCCACTGACGATACCTTAATACCTTAAGTCAGGGTGATCTTTCCCGTAATGTCGAGCAATATATACATTTTTGAAAAGAAGCGTCCTTTGTATTATGGAATACCAAGACAATTTATTATTATTATGATGATGTGAAACATCCTTTTCAAGACTCCAACATTATCAGATCTTATATTTCTATCGTCTAAGGCACTTTGTACCGTATCAATCCACCTATATCTTGGTCTTCCTCTGGTTCGTTTTGCTGCCAACCTGGCAGAGAACACTTGTTTTGCTAATCTTTCTTTGCTCATTCTGTTTAAGTGACCATACCACCTGAGATTAGCTCTGCTAACGCATTCCTGGATGCTGACAATGTCAAGTTCTTTCCTAATATCCTCGTTTTTAATATGATATTGCCACTGATGCCATCTGTTCACGCCTCTAATCTTTCTCGAGACTCTCATATCTGCGGTCTCTAGTCTTTGGTCAAGTGTTTTACTTCTGACCCAGCTCTCAGATCCATAAGTTAAAATTGGTTTGAACACTGTCTTGTATAGAGCTAATTTAGTGTTCCGACTAATTTCTCTCTTATTCCATATGAATTTATTCAATTGATTTCCCACCATACCAGCTTTGCTGATTCTGTTGTCTATTTCTATATTTAATTTACCATCTTCAGTAAAAATCGTGCCTAAGTAGCTGAAATGTTTTACTTGTTCCACAGGTTCTGCATTCACAACACAGTTGACATTTTCAATGATTCTGCCTATTTTCATTGTCTTTGTATTGCTGACCTTCATACCATATCTATTACAACAGTTATTCAATTTAGTCAGAGAATCTTGCAGATTTGTCATCCACATAAAGCAAAGAGCTGACATTAACATCTCCAATTCTGATATCATGTTTAATACCACTTTCCTTCATAATGTGATCCATATGTCAACTGGATTCAGGATTGGCTGTCTGATAGGTATCAGAGAGTTGTGTATGGTGGAGCAGATTCAAGGAGGCAGAGGGTTACAAGTGGGGTCTCACAGGGCTCAGTACTAGGATCTATATTGTTTAACCTTTATATCAATGACATAGCCAGTGGATTGCAGGGAGATATTCATTTGTTTGCGGATGATGCGAAGCTGGGAAGGGTTATTAGTAATAGTGCAGATGTGGTAGCCCTGCAAGAGGATTTAAATAAGCTAAATAGATGGGAAAATGAATGGGGAGTGTCAGTTTAATGCAGCAAAATGTAAGGTTTTGAGGTTTGGGAAACATCGATGGGATGCTGCATACTCTATGGGAGGAGTTATACTGGAGGAAGTAGGGGAGACAAGAGATCTGGAGTTGATGATTGATAGAAATCTGAAGTTTAGGGGACATATTGCAAATGTGGTGAAGGTAACACAGAGGATTGCTGCTATTATGAGAAGGACACTGACCTGCAGAGATAAGAGGGTTATCATTCCGTTGTATAAGTCTCTGATCAGACCACACTTCGACTATTGTTCTCAGATTTGGTCCCCAGGATTTGAAGGGGATAAATTAATTGTGGAAAGGATACAAAGACGGATGACAAAGATGGTTTCAGGACTGTATAAGGATAGTTATGAGGATCGGCTGAGAGAATGTGGACTGCAGAGTTTGGTGGATAGAAGGAGAGGTGATATGATTGAGACTTTTAAACTGTTGAGAGGTGGTTACAGGGTTGACACTGGGAATTCTTTTGCTTGGTTGAATAGCGGGAAGGAGTGATGACAAGAGGCCATCACTGGAAGTTACGAAAGGAAACTGTGAGCAAGAGGGTAAGGAGTGGTTTCTTTGTGTGGAGGGTGGTTGAGCCATGGAATGCATTGCCTGATGGAGTGGTGGAAGCGAGAATGGTCAGTGAGTTTAAAGAGTGGTATGATAGACTTTGTGTTTCTCAGGGAGGGACCTCCCCTCGATGAGTCTTGACAGACTTCATGTCTTAGGAAGGACCTCCCTCGATGAGTCTTTTGACTCCTTGGAGGCCTGAATAATAATAATAATAATAATAATAATATAGATAACACAGTGTTTAGCAATTTTGCATTTGTCTCTGTATTCTCTAAGAGCACAAGCTGACTTATTTGACAGGAACTTTTGATATGCTTTCTTCTTTTCCTTCACTGCCTCTTTAACTTCCTGTGTCCACCAGGGAGTTCTGATTTTTTTATCCAGTGTTGGTGGATAGGGAATTGAAGTTTAGGGGGCACATTGCAAAAGTGACTAAAACAGCTGACCAAATCATTTGGCTTCTGAAAAATACTTTAACATGCAGAGACAAACAAGTTGTTGTTCCTCTGTATCGAGCCTTGATAAGACCCCATCTGGACTACTGTGCCCAGTTATGGGCACCAGGGTTTCTTCGTGATGGGGAGGAAGTGGAGAGGATCCAGAGATGAGTGACCAAGATGATAGCAGGTCTGTGGAATGAACCGTATGAGAATAGGTTGAAGATTTGTGGGTTGCAGAAATTGGTTGATAGGCGGAGGAGGGGTGATATGATTGAGACATTCGAATTACTTAAGGGTTTCTATAAGATTGATCCAGAAGATATTTTTGAAAATATGACTGGTGGTGGGAGGACTAGGGGCCATGAATGGAAGCTGGGCAAGAGTGTGGTTGACAAGGGTGTTAGAGCTAGGTTTTTTACTTGGAGAGTGGTGAATGAGTGGAATAAGCTTCCAGAGTCTGTTGTGGGTGCTACTACGACTGTGAATGAGTTCAAGGCAAGGTATGATAGATACTGAGTGAATGTCGAATAGTTGTTCTTGACATGATGTTAGGGCCTCCCTCGATGAGTCTGTCGACTCCTTGGAGTTGCCCAGAACAATAATAATAGTAATAGCACTACATGAAAAATTTACACCATTGCTATGGATTTGTAATATCTTCTATTGTAACATTATAGAAGATATTACAAATCCACTGTTATTTCATAGTCAAATAAACTGAGGTGAAAGTTTTCGAATTGAACAAAGAGCTTATAAGAATGCAAATTTTGATATTAGCATACTAATATCACTTGTTTTTCATAAAATATTTTATACCGACCTTTTAAACAACTTTTTACACTTGTTTCTGTACACATTTTTTACACCTACCTTTTTTTTATACATTCTTATTTAGAATCATTTATCATTATCATCATCATCAAATTTTCAGGGGGCACACAGCGTATCATGAAAGTACTACATGAAAATGATGCATCATTATATACCTGTTTATGCTTTTGTTTATTTATCCAGTTATTTTTTACTTTGTATACTGCTTTGACAATAGTTGTCGTTTCACCTTACTTTTTTACCTTTATACTCTTAAACCAACAAGACTCTGCAAGGACAGCTGACCACAGCTGTCCTTGCAGTATGACCATAGGTTGTCCTTGGAGCATAAACCCCTAAACAAGCAAACTAGCTTTTTTTTTTTTTTTCAGAGAACAATAAGAAATATATCTAAATTAAGGGATAAAAATCCCTTATTATTTTACAGCCAGTATGCAAAACTCTGAGATCATGAAAAAGAGTTGTGTAAAAGGTTGGCCGAATGGTTAGCGTATCCGCTCTCCAGCCAAAAGGCTGCGGGTTCGAATCCCGCCATGGGCATGGATGTTTGTCTGTGGGTCGTAGCGGTGGTCTGCGGTAGATGGCGTTGGTGTAGATGATGAAGGTAGTCGCAGTTGGTGGAGTGGTGGAGACGGAGAGTTGTAGAGAGGTACCCTCCCTCGATGAGTCTTTGGACTCCCCGGAGGTGCTATGTAATTATAATAATAATAAAATAATAAGGGATTTTTATCAACTTAATTTAATCAACTCCACCAGAAAAAATAGCCGTTTGGCTTTTTATCTAAGAAATATATCTGTTGCCAAACTATTGTCAGCCAGGTCAAGCTGATCATGAGAACTTACCGCCATTAGTGTCATTACTATGCAACTTTGGGGTCCATTGAATGGACCCCAAATATCATGACCTCATATTTTGTTGTGTTAACCTTACATCTCCATTAGCCTATGTTCTTGATACTGATGTTGAAAGAATTATGAAACTGGAGGAAAACTCACATACGGAACTTTATTAGAAACACTAAACTCTTTCATCATTCACTTCAAGCCAGCACTTCAGAATCCAGTTCATTATAGATAAAGAAAATAACAATAGTCTGTCTTTTCTAGATACTCCAAACAGTTAAATAAACAAACAAACTTTCCCAACATAAGCGCCACCATAGCACAATTGGAAGAACAGCGGTACTTTGCATCCTTCAATTGGAAAAGGCTTAGGTCGATTCTTGTTGTGACAAGAGGAATCTTTATATGTTTTTTTTTTTTCGATTAAAGGTGAGTTAGGCGATCTCATATGGTGGTGGCAGTGTTTTTCATCCCGCACGCGGACAAATTTTCCTTGAGAATACATGCAATTTACAGACAAAAAATACCAGTGGTAGTGATGGGTACAGAGAGTTGTAGAATAGGAGCCCTTCTTCAATAAGTCTCTGGACTCCTTGGAGGTGTCATGTAATAATAATCTATAGGCCTATCTCCGTGTCAGTTGTAGTTAGAGTGTTGGAGCAGCTTGTGAGATGTCAACCAGAATCCAGAACTGGGTTGATAGCAGTGGTATTATCTTTGATGGACAGCATGGATTTGCTAAAGTGGTCATGTTTTAGTAATCTTTTTTTTTTTTTTTTTTTTTATGTTGGGCCCGTATACGAGAGATTGGCTGTTCAACTTATAGTACTTTAGTACCATATATGGGTAGTGGGATGGGAGAGGAGGAACTTGTTAACATTCGATTCAAAAGCCTGTATATTGTATTGGGAAATACATCAGGGAAAAGATTGTTCTACAGTACAGCAGTAGTAGGGATGAAGGAGGAGGAAAAGAAACTTGTTCTGTGGGTTTCGAGGTGTACTGTGAAGGGGTGTTGGGAGGCGGCTGTATGTGTTCCAATGGGTTTAGTAGAGAGTGGAGGAATTATTGATGTTATTTCAGATGAGCATTTTCCATGTATTTGTAGAATATACAAATTGCAGAGACTAAGCATCTATGTGAGAGTGGGGGGGGGGTGAGTCAGTAAGAGATGGATCATTTATCAGTCTAATTGCTCTCCTCTGTATTGAGTCAAGCATTTTGAGGAAGCTTTTAGGAGCCCCACTCCAAATGTGAGAACAGTATTCGATAGCTGGGTGGATTTGCGATTTGTATAGGGTTAACAGTTGTTTTGAAGTGAAGTAGCGTCTTGAGTGAAATAGAAAGCCTAGTTTTTTGGAAGCTGAGGATGCAATGGTTGTGATGTATTTATGCCAAGAGAAGACTGATGTCATGGTAATTCCAAGAAGAGAGATTTCATCTTGTCTGGGAATTTGAGTGTTATCGAAAATAATACTGGGGGGAAAAGGATTCTTTTTTGTGTGAAATAAGACAGAAATGGGTTTTACTAGCATTGAAGTTGATGAGGTTATCTGAGCCTCATTGGAGGATGTTTTGGAGATCTGTGGGTTAAAGTGAGTTGTACAAGGTACAACTCACTTTAACCCACAGAACATCAACCATGAGGTTTATCAAATGTAAGGGAGGAGTGCAATGTGCTGTCATCTGCAAAACTGTGTATTGGGTTGGAGGTCAACTGAAGTAGGTCATTGATGTATAGAAGGAAGAGGGTCGGTGAGAGAACTGAACCTTGTGGGACCCCAGCATTTGTTGGATAGTGGGAGGATAGGGAGCCATCTACCATCACATAGTGGGTGTCCAGACAGGAAATTGGCAATCCATCTGCAGAAGTCCTGAGACAGTCCAAATGATGGAAGTTTGCTTAATAAGCCTTTGTGCCAGACCCGGTCAAAGGCTTTAGAGATATCAAGTGCGACAACTTGGGATTCGCCCAATTTTTCCATGGCATATGTACAGAGATGAGTGATATATGACAGCAGGTCACCTGTTGATCGGCATCGACGGAATCCATACTGGTGGTCGTTTAATAGCTGGGTGCCTTCAAGGTAGAGTAGGAGTTGAGAATTAATGGTTTTCTCCATCACTTTGGATAGGATTGAGGTGAGTGAGATAGGGCGGTAGTTAGACAGCAGCGATTTGTCACACTTTTTTTGGGAATGGGTTGAATATAAGCCAATTTCCAGGCTTTGGGATATATACCGGTGGAGTAGGAAAGTGTGTATAGACAGCACAGAATAGGAGTCAGGTCTGCCGCACCGACTTTCAGGACAATTGGAGGAATGCCATCAGGGCCACGGCTTTTTTTTGTGTCTAATTTACAACAGCTTTATGATCTCTTTCTGGCAAAAGGATACAGGGGGCATTGTGTGTTGGGCAGTTGGAATAACTGGGGAACTTTTGCCATTGTCGGTTATGCGTGCATTGGAGGCAAAGTGTGAAGCCAGGAGATTAGCTTTTTCTGTGGGTGATGTTGCAATTGAGCCATTTGGGTACGATAGTGGGGAGCCAGTAGTGTAGGGCAAAAGTTGTGACCAATTGTTTTGGTGAGAGACCAAAATGCATGGCTGCCACTAGGACAGGCTGCAAGCTTCCTGCTTTTTGCCCATTCAAATTCTGTTTTGGAATCATTGATACTTTTTTTGAATCTGTTTCAGGCTTCAGTACAGGTACTGAAGGAGGTTGGTGTTCTTAATTTGAGCCAGTTGTGGTATGCCTGATTTTTCGTTTGCACATTGTTTGGAGAACCAGGGTTTGGATAGGGGACGGCAGTTCAGAATGGTGTGGGGAATGTTATGTTATCATGCCAGTGAGGATTATTTTGGTGATGTGTTCGGTGCATATGTTAGGATTGGAAGTCCAACAATGGGAATGAAGCATAGTAGTCTCGGAGGCTGTCACATTTAGCACTGTTGTAATGCCAGACTATTCTTGTGCAGGTGTGACTGTGTGAGTGTTGTTGCATTGGGCAGGAGATGAGCACTAGGTTGTGGTCAGAATTACCCAAGGGGCTCACTACATTCACTGTATATTTGTAAGGATTGTTTGTAAGGAAGAGGTCTAGGGTATTTGGGGAGTGATTTGGGTTATCTGGTATTCTGGTCGGCTTGTGAACAATTTGTGTAAGGTCATTGGTGATGGCAAAATTTCGGCATCTCTGTCTGCAAGATCTGTACAACTGGAAGAAGAAAGCTAGTTGGTGTTATGAACATTAAAATCACCTAGGAGGATGATTTCACTATTAGGGTAGTGGGACTGGAGAAAATCAACTTTTGAGGAGAGGAAGCTAAAGAGCTCGAAGTGGTTGGTGGCATTGGGAAGCGATAGAGACAGCAGATGAATTTGACTGAGTGGGGGAGAGATACTTTTAGCCAAAGAAAGTCAAAGTTGGGCGATTCAAGGTTAGGTGCTCTCTGGCAGGGTATGTCAGAGCAGATATATGCACACACACCACCCTTGGGTCGAAAGAAAATTAATTTGGAAGTGTTTGTCGGTGTATCACAGATCACTTTGACAAGACGTGGATAGTTCATTCTGTCCTTTCTTCTGTTTACGGGACCAAATCGATGACATTTGATGATTTACCGTTTTCCTCCGGAAAGTTCAAAATAATGGCATCGAGTGTCCTGTTTTCGGCCTCACGCGACGAGTGTACCGCTGATGCGATTAAATCACGGAGTTCGTTAGTGGGTACAGATGCACTTGTGATCGGCCGCTGATCATCGAATATCTCAAGCTTTGTTTCAAGCTTTCAGATTTTGGAAGAGAAAGTATCGATCATGTTACTGAGGTGTTGTTCGAGATCTTTGAATCGTTTGCCTATATTTAGAGCTGTTTAACGGAGGGGAGGCATATCGAAGAGAAAAATGGCTGGTTCAGTTCGATAAGTAACTTGAGCACTGAATCCTCTACTTTCACACAGTAAGTATGTAGCCAGTTGCGGCAGAAGTCGCACGATATGCCTTTTTTCGTTTCGGTAATTTCGGTTTCACAACTGCGGCACTTCGTATTGTCTTTCAGTTTGTTGCCTATCGGCTGCGCTACGCTGATGGAACTCGAAATAATCTTTCGTTGCTGGTGCCATCTTAATTTCGCATGGTTGGCATATTGGGCACTTTCACATGGCTGTTTTTTTGCTTGAATAATAACTAATATGAAGTACTATGGGTACTTACGAGTTGTGTAGAAGTAGCTGGCTCCTTGGTACCCTCTGTATTCCATTTACTGGTTGTTTTGCACAAAAGGGATAGTTGCAATTGCGATAAAACTCAGGAGCACAAGTTTAACGAAACTTATTCACAGGCGCCTCCTACTTGTAAACTTACTTATTACAATAAGGAGACTTATTCACAGGCACCTCCTACTTGTAAACTTACTTATTACAATAAGGAGATGACTTCATTGGGCAAAGGAGATGATATACAGTAGTATACTTAGATTTTGAAGGCTTTTGATAGATTACTGCATGATAAGTTGAAAGTCAAACTAGAGAGGATGGGGTTGGATATTAGACTAGTGTACTGGATTTAGAAATTGTCTATCTGATAAGTATCAACAAGTTATGTATGAGGGAACAATATTCTGGAAGAGGAAAATCACTTGCAGTGTGCCCCTGGAATCTGTTTTAGAGCCATTGCAGTTTAGCCTGTATGCTAATGATATTGAGGAATATTTATTATTATTATTATTATTATTATTATTATTATTATTATGTGACACCTACAGAGAGTCTAAAGACTCATTGACGGAGAGTGTGCCAACAGCATCAAACAATTGTTCCCCTGCCAACTACTAACTGTAATCAAACTTGCTTAACTTTCGCAAGCCATTAGTAGCAGAGACTCTACCAATCGACCAACCTTTGCTAGCTTTGGGTGGGGATATTCAGTTCTTTGCAGATGATCCAAAACTGGGACGAACTAAGAGGAATAGAGCAGATGTTGTGGCCTTACAAGAACACTTGAATAGATTGGGTGAATGGGCATGGGAGTGGAGATGCCAATTCACTCAGTCAATGTTGCAAAATGTAAAGTTTTAAAATTTGGGAAACAAAGATGAGATGGGATGTAGAATTTAATCTTGGTGGGGATATATTGTTGGAGGTAGAGGATATAAGAGATCTTGGGGTGATAGTGGATAAGGATCTGAAATTTAGGGGACACATTGCCAAAATTATGAGGACAACACAAAGAATTCTGGGAATGTGCAGAGGACACTGACTTGTAGAAGTAAGGAGATTCTTGTTCCATTGTATAAGGCATTGATTAGGGGCCACATATGGACTACTGTGCACAGATTTGGTCACCTGGTTTTCAAAAGGACAAAGATGTTGGAGACGGTCCAGAGGCAATTGACTAAGGCAGTTTCTGATCTCTGGAATGTTGAATATGTTGAAAGGTTGAGAAGATGCAATTTACAGTCTAGTGGATAGGAGGAAGAGAGGTGATATGATAGAGATTGTACAAGTTGGTAAGGGGTTGTTATAGGATCAATGTTGAAAAGGTGTTTCATAGAATAGAGATCAGGAGAGAACAAAAGGTCATCCCTTGAAGCTGTATAAGGAGGGTGGGAACAAGGGAGTGAGAAGCAGGTTTTTTGCATGCAGAATTCTGAAATTGGAATGCCTTGTCTGAGAGTGTGGTGTCTGCATTTGAATGATGAGCTGTGTGTATGACAAACTGACTTCCTAGATTAGTCTTTGGCTCCATGAGGTCTTAGGATAATAATGATAATAATAATAATTTCCCCCTGCTGCTCCCAACAATATGGAATCATAAAAGCCTTGTAAACAGAGCTGCCAGCCTCTGTTCCAACCAAGCTTCCCTCACAGCTGAACTCTCCTTTATACCTTTGTATCCAATGGCTATAGATGAACTAACTTCCTCATAAAGGCTTATTCCTTTCAACATACTGATTATAGTAATGCTATTACTATTCTCTCAGAAAACTGTCATAAGTTTAAAGAAATATAATTCTCGTCATGACGAGAGGAATCTTTATATGAACTTTTTCGATTGAAGGTGAGTTAGTTGATCTCATATGGAAGTAGCAGGTTTTTTCCTCCTGGAAACTTGGGTTTTTCATCCTGCATACAGACAAATCAGAACACACACAATTTACAGACAAATTATACTTGCTGTGGTGGTGGACAGTAGATGCTGTTGATGTAATTGATTGAGAGTAGAGGCTTGGTGTAGTGGTGGAGATGGAGAATTGTATAGTAGGTGGCCTCCCGCGATGAGTCCACTATTATTCATGACTCCTTGCAGGCGTCAAGAATAATAATAATAATAATAATAATTGCTGCACTGTTTTCAAACCTAATATGAAGCAAGCTGCCTTCGCTTGCCTAAGTATCAAATCCCCTCTTTGTTCATGCAACTTACTGCGGACAAGCTGGGAAAGGAAATCTGCTAATGAGGAATGCTTTGAGGAACACAAGTATATCTGTTGCCAAACTGTTGTTAGTCAGGTCTAAGCCAATCATATCTTGGACACCATGCACAGAATCAAATGGAAAAAAAAAACTACTCTGCTTCACTGCAACAAATACAAATGTGACTTTTTTTTTTTTTTTTTTTTTTTTTTGGAATCAGCAGCATATCTCACAGTTTGTGTGTGAAACTTCTCAAGATTTGGGAAACAATAACTCTTTGACTTCCCACCCAATAGCCAAGGCAATCTAACAGCATCTATAGAAGAGATTCCCCCCCCCCGCCTTTTCTTTCTCTCTCTCTTTGGACATAGGAAGATATTCGGCTACACTTTAGTCTAGTATCTTCCACTTATTTGTGTGATTTTGTGTGTGTTATTAGAATTTTTAAACAGCCTCTCTTCAACTTATGACATATGCGACCTACAACCACTCACACTTACCATATTACCATGGTCACTGAATATCACCTCACTCCTGCAATCCATGGACCAGGTTGTGATTGTTGTCTTTGAGGCATATTAAGAAATACTTTTGTTCAGATTGTTGCTGTTATTGCGTTGAGAAAAACCCTCAGAGACTTTTAGAAGGAGATTATATCGTGCAGATGCAATGGAGTTAGGTGACCAGCAGAATAGAAGACGGTGCTGAAAATCTATAGTCAATACATTTACAGGATTTGAGAAAGACAAAGCCTTATAAGGGACTAATGATGAGATAGTGCTGTTAACTGAGAATTTGTAGTTGGAGGTTGACAATGAAGATGTACAGTTAGTAGAAAATGTGGAAGAGGTCTCAAATAAAGACTATGTAAAGCTAGAAACATTATTATTATTATTATTATTATTATTATTATTATTAAACAAGACCTCATGGAGTCAAAGACTCATCTAGGAGGTCCTTTTATCTCACACACATCTCATCATACCGGGTCTTAAACACATTCAAACTCCTTGCAGACACCACACTCTCAGGCAAGGCATTCCAATCATTCACAACTCTGCACGAAAAAAACCTGCCTCTCACTCCCCTACTCACACCCTCTTTATACAGTTTCCAGGGATTACCTCTGGTTCTCCCCTGATCTCCCACTATTCGCTGTAGAACTTCTCCACCATTGATCCTATAGCAACCCCTTACCAACTTGTAGGTCTCTATCATATCTCCCCTCTTCCTTCTCTCCACTAGTCTCTGCAAATTACATCTTTTCAATCTTTCCTCATACTCGACATTCCAGAGGTCAGAAACTACCTTAGTCAGTCGCCTTTGGACCCTTTCCAACATCTCTTCATCCTTCTGAAAACCAGGTGACCAAATCTGGGCACAATAGTCCATGTGTGGCCTAATCAAAGCCTTATACAATGGAACAAGAATCTCCCTACTTCTACACGTCAGTGTCCTCCTCATCATTCCCAGTAGTCTTTGTGTTGTCTTCACAATTTTGGCGATGTGACCCCTAAATTTTAGATCCTTATCCACTATCACTCCCAGATCTCTTATTTCCTCTACTTCCAACAATATATTTTCACCAAGCATAAATTCTGCATCCCATCTTTGTTTTCCAAATTTTAAAACCTTACATTTTGCAACATTGAACTCACATCCCCATTTGCTTGCCCAATCACTCAATTTATTCAAGTCTTCTAGCAAGGCCACAACATCTTCACTACTCTTTATGGTTCGTCCCAACTTTGCATCATCTGCAAACAACTGAATATCTCCATCCAAATCTTCGCCAATATCATTAATATACAAGTTAAATAATAATGGCCCTAAAACAGATCCCTGAGGCGTTCCACTAGTGACTTTCCTTTTCCTGGATATTGCACCCCCATACACAACTTGTTGATACCTATCAGATAGCCAGTCTCCAATCCAATGCACTAATCTAATATCCAACCCCATCTGCTCTAGTTTGACTGTCAACTTATCATGAGGCACTCTATCAAAAGCTTTTGCGAAATCCAAGTATATTACTGTGTATCCTTCTCCTCTGTCCAAGGAAGCAGTCACTTTATTGTAATAAGTAAGTAGATTACTAAAACACGACCTCCCTTTAGCAAATCCATGCTGTCCATCGAAGATTATACCATTGTTGTCAACCCAACTTTCGATCCTAGTTCTCACAAGCTTCTCCAACAACTTAACCACAACACCTGACACAGAGATAGGCCTATAGTTTGATGCTTGAGTTCGATCACCTCCTTTATGAAGTGGCACAATCTTGCCCTCCTTCCACTCTTTAGGAACTTGACCAAGTGCAAGACTCGTATTAAAAAAATATGTCAAGGCAGGTGTCAACTCTCTGGCACATTCCTTCAGAATACGCGGTGATATATTATCAAGTCCCACAGCCTTATTTACATCTAGTTTACTCAACTCCCCAAACACCTCTTGCTCACTTACAATCAGTCTCTCCTCCCCATCATCAACTGCTCTTAATCTCTCCATGAAGTCACATTCACAAGATTGAAAGATCTTTATGAACTGCTCATTAAGTATCTCCACCACACATTCTGCAACAGCTGTCTTTATACTATTTCCTCCAATCAATGTCATCCTTCCATAAGCATTCTTTCTTTTGCTGGCTACATATCGAAAGAACTCCCTAGGATTCTTTTTAGCTTCATTAGCTAACTGCTGTTCATACCTCTCTTTAGCTACTCTCACCAACCAAGTCACTCTCCTTGCCTGGTCTTTGTAGAACTCATGAAATTGGTTACTTCCACTTCTCTTATGCTGCCTCCACAATGCCCTTTTTCTCTGTATTGCATGCTTAATCTCTTTATTCATCCATCTCACACCTAACTTATTTAATCTTCTCACCCGTGGTATACATTTAGACATTGCATCCACTAAATATTTTTTGAAAATCCCCCAAGCTGCATTGATCTCTTTTCCAGCTAACTCCTCATTCCATGCTACACCTGCAAGCTGTCTCCTGAGCTCTTCATAATCACCCCCCTTGTAGTTCCACAAACATAGAAGCAGTAGAAGAAGAAAAGAAAAAAAAACAGAGGAAACACAAGGAAGAAGCCAAGGCCCTAAAAAGTTTTTTTTTCCCAATGGAAAAGTTGACAGAGAAATTTGCCTCTGTATTAGTAAAGCAGACAGAATGATGCAAGTGGCAATTGCTTACTACAGAAAATTTCATGCAGAAAATAAAAGGAAACATATGCAGACTAAGTTGGATGTAACATACAAAATTTTAAAGAGTGCCATTTCTGCTGTCACCTCATCCCCCTGAAGATAAGTCTAGAACTGCCAAGTTATGCTTCTAATAAACCATCCTCAGAATGTTTTTTTGCATTTCCTGAATATGAAGAATTTGTTGTCAATGACCTAGCCTCTCTGCCTCTTCTGATGAATTGTCCAATTAATAAAACAGCAGCTTTGAAGACTTACTCTTGCTCCATGTGCATTCATCTGATTATTTTACTTTTAAGTGCACAAAAGGACTGTGCATTCATATGTCATTAATTATTATATTACAGTTGCATAAAGAAATTTTAAGTTATAATTTATATATTGTATTATTTCACTATAAACAAAAACTAAAATTAGTTACAAATATAACAAAAGAGACCTACAAATTTTAGCATTCAGGCATCCTTGTGGTTTATATAGTGATTTCCAACTTATGTCAGGATCATCAAAACGGAACCTCAATATAAGTCTGATGGTATTGTATTCCAGATGATGCCTCTGTGGCAGATATGAACTATTGGCACTATTAAACCTGATGACGAGAAAACAGTTGAAATCAGGTCTTGCTGAACAAACCTAACTGAAGCTTTTTGTTCAGTGAATTATTTTATTCACAATGATATAAGATCTGGTAGAGGTTCATCTCTGCTCGCCATCTACTGTAATTAGCTGAATTTCAAATAAATGAAAATATCATTCCACATATGTGCAAGTCTACATATTCTATGTTTCAATTAAAAATGAAACAATCAGTCTTATATTACCTTTAAATGGGTAGGTATTATATATCCACGTGGCTTGCTAGTTTCATTACCTGGCCAGATAATTTCACCAACATTTAGTTTTAGATCGCGTTTCATCTTTTCCTGGAAAGAAACATTTATAATTCATAATAATTCCTAGTTAGTTTTGTTATCAATATCCAATTGAGAAGCACTTAAAAATAATAACAATTATTATCACACTAAACAGTATAATTTAAAAATTCGTTTAAAGCAGCATATTATCCCTTAAATTAAAGATGCCAAGAAATTATATTCTTCAAGAAATTTAATCCTTTATCCACGTGTAAATAAACAAAGTTTGCCTGAAGTATTCTCAGGACTGGGCAACTCGTATATAGAAGCTAATGACTTCACATCACTTGCCTTAGTATCCCATAATGCAAAGCACACATCCTTACAGACATGTATAATGCTATGCATTGTGGGAAGGGTCACTACTCAGGCTGGTTTTAACCTTTACTGAAGTCTCATCAGCAGGACCAGACCCAGAAGTGATACCAAAGCTGAAGTAATGCAGAAGTCATATTTCCATATACAAGTAGTCAAAAGGTGTCACACCTTATTAGTAAAATATTCTTGATTTCCTTACACTTGGATAAAGTATTAAACTAAGAATATAATTTCTTGGCATCTTCAATTGATAGTATAACCAAGTGGAAAAACTTTCAACAAATATTATCCCTTGCAATGCATTCCAATTCACCATTAAAATCTACCACCCTTTTGACTATTTATACTATTTGCTTATTTATACTCTACTTCCAGGGGCCCACTTAAAGTTCAAAGCTAGATAACTTGGAGGAGACTTCCACATAGTCTTTTACAGAATGTGGAAAACCAATCAGGGTTTCTGATCTAATGTCCAATCCTCACCTTGTTAGCAGGAATCTACCTGGATACTGAATGAATTTTTTTTTATGTTGCCCCCACTCATGAAAGGTTATTTGCAAAACCTATAATGCATTTTGTACAGTGGGTTGGCTAATAATTTTTTCTATTTTTATCAATTTTTATATTTATTTTATTATTTTTTTGGAAACCCTGCTCTAGAAGAAACATGGAACTTTTTCAAGCCACTTCAGGCCTCCAATAAGTGGGGCAGTGATCTCACACCAGGTGATGAAATTCATCTCTCACTTAAATGAGGATAGGTTGGCAATATGGGTTCACTTGAGATAGAAAAAAAAATCCATTAAAAATCTGAAATGTGAGAAGGTAGTTGGAGTAAATGATAATTGAATATAAATGCTCAACTATGGAGGTATAAAAGTTTTCAAGTGGCTGCACTGCATAATTCAAATGGCATGGCCAGAAGATCAAATTCCAGATATTCTAAATTGGAATAGAGCTCTCATAGTACCCATCTATTAAAATGGAATTAAAAATGAATGTAAGAATTACAGAGGAATTTGTCATGAGGATGCAGAGAGTGAAGGTGAAAGGGATGTTAATGATCTACAAGGTCATGTGTGATATGCGAGAAGATATGAAAGAGTTGCTGGGACACATAAAAAAGAAGAGTGAGAAAGTAAAAGTTGTGAGTCTGCTGTCATGGTATGACAGAGGCAAGATGAGACAGAGAGCTGTTATAGCCAGTGAGTCAGTGAGAAGATTGTGAAGGAAAAATGGTGTGGAGAATGTAGATGTGTAAGAATGTAGAATGTAGGAATAAGAATGTAGGAGTGAGTTTGATGGCAGGAAGGAAGGAAGGATTTTCATAAGATGGATGGCTTGCATTTGAATGAATATAGGTTATGGTTTTTAGCACTCACAACTGACTCTGCCAATGCGTTCCACTTGTTCACCACTCTCGAACCAAAAAATCTAGTCCTCATACCCTTATTAACCACTCTTACTTAATGATGACCTCTTGTTCTTCCACCACTAGCCAACTGCTGAAATATTTTCCCTACATCAATCCTATAAATCCTATTTAGTACTTAATGATTCTATATCCCCTCTTCTCCACTTATCAACCAACTTCTGCAACCCATCTATTCTCAATCTATCAATACAAGAGCATTCCTTACACCACTCACCAACTTGGTCACTCACATCTGAATCTTCTCTGCCACTTTCTCATCTGCAAGGAATCCAGGCAATTAGACCTGAGCACAGTAATCCAGATGTGTATGCACCAAAGCCTTATGAAGAGGAATAGTAATTTCTTATATATATATATATATATATATATATATATATATATATATATATATATATAATTTTTTTTTTTAATATTGATAATGTTGAGGTTTACATGGATAAATATGTTTATCTTGTGACCAAAGTTTTAAAGTGAGTTCATTAGTGGTATTAGTCAAAATTTTAGCAGATGAGTATAGTTAGGTTGCATACAGGAGATATAGAACGATACAAAGTTTTATTTTATGGTTATAATCATCTCTGATAATTTATTTTTTCCGATCAGATAAGTGACATTAAAAGGATATCTTAATTTATATTTCGTGAAGCAGCAGCAGCACGAAATTTATTTTATTTTTTTATTATTTCATTTTGTTAATCGTTTCTCATCGGTCATCGCTCTTTATATCGAATTTTTGTACACATGTTGTCTACAATATTTTTCACTAAATGGGTAAATTAAATTCAACATTATTAAAATAACATTTATGAAATATTTCATTTTTTTTCTAATTATAAGGAAAAGTTCTTTATTAGTGTTTAATTTATTAGAAGAATAACGATAACGAAATACGAGAGTTATGGTATAAAATTAAAAATTAACATGAGCTACTTATCCCAGTAAAAAGATTTCTTGTTAATCAAAACTAAAGCTTTCATTTGATTAATAATATTGTTAATAAAATCAGTTTTATTTTTGATTACTAAAATCATGATATTTACGAGCGCTCCTACAATGTTGTTGGTTTTGGGCGGAAACCAAACGATGAAAACGAAAACCAATCGGTATTTTTCAGAAAGCAAAACGCAATTATCCAAATGCATTTGCTTCCAACTGAAAGTTGTATTTTATCATGAAGGCGCTAGAGTGACCCTGCGCCATGTATGTATCATTTTCAAATGATGGAATTTTTACAAACAATTATTTAATTGTACGCATTTAATTTGCAAAAGATGGATTTTTACAATTAACTACAGCGTTAATCAACAAAAGATGGAATATTTGTCTGAAGAATTTACATTCTTTAGCATACCAGAATTTGTGGCAGTTTCTCGTGCTTCACAATACGGCAATAACTGCTATAATAGCTTATAACAACAGAATATAATTGGACAGAAAAATAAAATAATCGAGGACAAATTTCCGTTTTAATTTTATGTCTTAAACTCATATTTAGTTATTATTTTCTGAATTAAACACTAGGGTATAGGTCCTTATAATTGCCGACAAAGAAGTGAAGCGAAAATCAAATATTTCATAGATAATTATGAATTAACAATAATTATTATTAGTAGTAGTAATAATAATAATAATAAATGAAACGAAGCAAAGGTATATCATCTAAATTAGAACTGTATATTGTTGAAAGGAAGAATCAATCAGTTAATAGAAATACGAAGATTTTTTGTTTTTTTTGTTTGTTTCTGCTTTGTGGCAGCTGGGGGGGGGGGGGGAAGAAAAAAAATGTTCCAGCCTTTCATTTCAGTTCGAAATCAGCAGGGATGTACACCAGTTCAATTTAATATAAATGAAATTCTAAAGCGCCCAGTACAATTTTTTATTTTTTTATGGAAGTTTGTGGAACTCAAGTCGACTTACACAGCAGTGTAATTCAACTGCGAATCAGTTTTTATACTTCGTTTTTTTTTTTTTTTATTTCGTTTTAGTTAAACTATCTTTAAATAAAAACAGCACCGCGGACTGCTAATTGCTCACTACTAGACAATAAGTTTACCTGCTAGCGAGGCTTCAAAAGCCAGGAAGAAAAAATAAAAAATAAAAAATTTGCAGCTAAATTTCTAGAAATATTCACACCATTCTGTAAGGGAAAACAAATAATAGTAACAATAAAATAAAAATATACATTCCGCCTCCTCCTCCGATCGACATTTTAGTCATACATGAAATATTTATTCATTTCATAACTTTCGTTTAATATTAAAAAGTGTCGTACTTCACGTGTATGTGATTTATGTTTCCTGGAGTGGCTGGTGATCGAAAAACTGCCTTAAACCCACAGAGACATGCCAGGATATCTGCAGACTTATTTATTCGTATATCTTTTAAAATGTTAGAAATTAATCCCGTGGATGAAAAAAAAGAAAAAGAAAGAAAGAACATTATTGTTGTGGCAACTTCGCAAGGTATAAGGTTTTTTTTTTTTTTTTTGGCTTGTAAAAATAAACACTCCTGTTGTTCTTAAACTATAGAGAAAAAGACTTTCAGCTAAGAAATCTGAGATGTAGAATTAACCGAAGTAAACTCCAAATTAATTATTTTAAGAATACGCAGTACAGCACAGCATGTCGAAAGTAGAATAGTAAAAAATAACAATATGAACAACTTTCTTTTATTTCCTAAGGATTATCCGTCGAATTTATTTACAGCAGCGCCACAATGTGTCACTTGCAAATTGCACAGATAATACAATTGACACCGGAACTGTTTTAAAATTCAAATGAAGACTTCTATTGATCAAAGCTGGCACACTGAATTTGGTTAATTTTCTTTTGTTTCCAGTAAATGCCCTGTTTCACCTTGGTTCAGTTGATGCTTCTTGACATTTTGTGCTCTCCTTCCGGCAGTAATTCACATACTGCAATAATGAATAATTTTTGAAGGATATCTTAAGCTTATAAATAATGAAATATAAATGCAAAGAAATATAAGAAATGATATCGAATATTTAAATGCCACGTTTTTGCATCTGCAGTCATAATGCTATTAAAAAAAGGAAAAATTAAATTTCTCTATGTAGCCTATTTTTATGGAAAAATAAAAAGTTCCAGTTTTATAGAAAAATAGGAAGTTCCATAAAGTAATATTTTTATAGAAAAATAAGAAAATACAGTGTTTTTTTTTGCAGAAGATTTTAGAACTTCCTTAGAAAACTGATTTTTTTCTAAATGTGTTTTATTCTTATAGAAAGCTAATCATACTAAAATAAGCAATTCAAAATTTGAAGTTTTTCAGTTAAGACTAAATGGCTTCGCTTTCTCCATTGGAGAATCTAAGGGAATCTAATAAAATATGTTAGGGGATTTTTTTCCCTATGATCAAGACCTTTCTCAGAGTACAGTAGACCGTTCAGGGAATCTAATCTTATGGTTCTATTATTATTATTATTATTATTATTATTATCATAGTTTTAAAGTGGTTCCAACTCCTGTTTTAAGTTGAAAGTGCTCCCAAGTAACCCTACTTATCACGCCGAAGACAGTGATATAAAATTCAACGAGATCGGCTAAGAAGAAACCAAATTTTGAAGTGTTGAAAAGGGAACAGAGATGACCGTGGTCAACAACCAGCGAAGAACAAAGGACATCGCCATCTTTATAATCATGCCTCACTGCCTAAGGGAAGAAAGGTGAGTCATGAAGTGTATCAAATGCCTGGAGGAGTTATTGTCCAACGGAAATAATATAACTTGTACGAAATGCAGTAGGATTCTACACTTAAAATGTGCCGGCTTTTCAGAAACAACCGGGCAACATAAATATGAACCCGATGTAACACGTGAGGAATGGAAGTGTGTAATCTGCATGAGGAACAAAGAAACGCACGTAAGGCAGCCACCTACGATGCAGCCGATTATACAGGAGGCAAAATCAGATGACGAACTGAACAGACAAAAAAACGCAGGTGAGTCCTATAATTTAAACTTTTTAAGTATACTAATAGAAAACGGTCTAGTGACTATAAAAGCCAGCTTAGTAGATCTTGTGCAAGAACTCTTTAAGAAACAGAACGAACAAATAACAAAAAAATCTAGAGAATATGAAGATTTGGTAAAACATAATAATTTAGCAGTTATAGAAGTGTTGCAAACGGTAAAAGACATTAAAATGAGCATTAACGCACTAAAAGACAGGCAACACAATTTGATGAAAGAGACATCCGAACTCCGTCAAGAACTTCATTCTCTAAAACTACAATACGAACGTTTAAATCAGCAACAACATAAAAAAGATCTTGTCATAAACGGTCTTCCTGAAACTGCACCTACAGAAAACCTCAGAGATGTGGTTTTAAAATTAGGCCATGTAATTGATATCCCCCTACAGCTTAACGAGATTCAGGCCGTAAATCGGATTCCTAGGAAGAGCAAAAACCAAGGCTTCCCACGACCTGCACCAGTCATAATTCGTCTTAAGAGCAAGTCCACAAGAGACAATCTCATAAAAGCCAGCAGACAGAAAAAACTAGTTGCCAAGGACTTGAACGCACAGCAAGACAATACACCAATCTTCCTATCTGAATATTTAACACCATTCAACCAGAATCTGTTGTACCAAACAAGAAAAGCAAAAATGGAAAAAAATTACCAATTTTTGTGGACCAGAGATGCCAAGATATTCATAAGGAAGTCACAAACTTCAAAGCCGATACAAATTAAAAGCACAGAAGACATAGAAAGGCTGCCACTGTGAAGAAAAAAGCCTCCTAAATAGTTCAAAAAGAAGCCCACAATAAAAAAAAAGAACGTGAGCCATCAAGACAGATGCGATAATACAGGATATATCGGCAATTTCACTTTGATCCGACCTTTCCGATCATTCATTTGACCTCCCAAAGATCTGCCTACTTCCAATACAGCAACCAAATCAATAACAAATATATGTATATATAACCAGTATCACCCTCAGATAAGCTAATTACAAAGCTTCGAGGGTGCAGTTGAGTTACATCGCAGTAATAGTATTTATCTAACATTATTCACTTAACATTCTGTAATGAATTCTAGTAGTAAACAGAAAATGTGATAGTAATACTTCAGTTATATATTTAAGTTTAAAATTATATATTTAATTTACAATTTAAATTAAAAAAAATATCATTATGTAAACTGCAACATAAGTAATATTGTTTAACTTGTGAGTCATTAATAATAAACACGATTACTATGATTATTATTAATGGTAATAATACACACTTTTTACTCTTGTGTCAATGAAAAATTCTGC
Source organism: Typopeltis vanoorti (assembly GCF_054136105.1). Classification (NCBI taxonomy): domain Eukaryota; kingdom Metazoa; phylum Arthropoda; class Arachnida; order Uropygi; family Thelyphonidae; genus Typopeltis; species Typopeltis vanoorti. The sequence goes on from NC_143555.1 coordinate 155,530,266, forward strand.
AAATGATAATGATATTAAGAGTAATTATAATTCTAACTGAATCATTTTGCAAGAAAAAGATGCATTGTTACCTAAATATTAGTCTATTCATGTAATTATTTGAGGGATAATAAACTATTAAAAAAAAAAAAAAATTATTATTATTAACAACTACATAGACAACTACAGAACATTAAACCAACTCTGGAAAACATACCAACAAAGTTAATATGCCATTAACACGAATATACTCATCACAGATCACCAGCATCCAATGCCAACATCCCATTCATAAACAGTAACAAAAATAAAAATATTGAATGCTAATCCCACTCTCTTCATAAAAGCTAACCCAAGCTTCGGAGTAGGTGGGATTAATCGCCTCATTCATCTACACGTAATCCTGATAATCAAAGACTGCAAATTATGTAACAAAACAGTCAGTACGGTGTATAATAATAATGAACATACAGCTTAAAAAAAAGTATATGAATTTGTATCCAAAGAAAACAAACATTGAAAAAGAAATAATGTGCCTTAAACTGCGTACAGAATATTGTAGAGAGCATCAAGTGTAATATGCATTAATTGTGAATATGTAAATACTCTGTACGATGAAAATAGAAAAATTGTTATTTTATACATAATATGTAAACATGCAAAAAAAGTCTGTAATAATCATATGTATGTAATTTATCTGAGACATTATCATATTATTATTATTATTATTATTATTATTATTATAAGATATTATGAGAAGGAATTATGATAATATTAGGAGAGGGCGCTTTAGCAGCAAGCGGTCGGAAGTACGCTATTTCGATGCTCCCATATTTTAAGTTGCAAAGTAGAGCTTTTCTTGTGAATTAAAATTTAAAGTACATCAGTGAATTCCGTTCTTCGAGACGAACATATTGATGTAAAAACTGTAAGTATCTGTTAAGTAATAAGTAAAATATAAGTATTCAAAGCTTGAAGTATACGTTGGTCAACTACGCGAGAAGAGAACAAAGGAAGTCGCCATATTAGAAATTATAGCAAGATCGTCAAATAAGAAGTATGAAGTGCTACAAATGCCAAGAAGACTTAACGGGGGAAGAAAACCACGTAACATGTAGGAACTGCCAGAGAAACATGCATTTTCTATGTTCAGGATTGTGAGGCTACTTGGCAGCGAAAATCAAACAAGAATCGTGACGAGTGGAAGTGTCCCCATTGCAGAGACAACAAAGGAACGTCGCCTTCGACCGCAAGCGGAAAACTGCACATGCAGAAAACAACTGCAGGCAGTAAACAGCTATCAACAACAGAGGGAATTAAAAACAAAGAAAACAACAACGGAAACCCAGGTGAGCCAACTTTAAATGCATTACTTGAAAATAGATTACAAAACCTAAAAGACAATTTAATCGATTTGGTTGGCGAGCTATTTAAAAAACATACCACACAAATTACAGAAAAATTCAACCAATATGAGGAATTTATTAAATTTAATAATAACTCGGTAGAAGGTGTATTACAGACCGTTAGAGAAATTAAAAACTGCGTCAAAGAGCTAACGGAAAGACAGTATAATTTAATTAAAGAAACAACGGAACTACAGCAAGAACTAAACTCTTTAAAGCAACAGTACGAACTCTCAAACCAACAGCAGCACAAAAATGATCTCCTCATAAATGGTCTCCCAGAAATAGCTACAGAACATCTAAGAGACTCTGTAATACAACTAAACTAAAAAATAAGTTCTCCCATTGAATCAAGAGACATACAGTCAGTGCATCGGTTACCACAAAAAAGGAAAAGAGAAAATAATACCTGTCCTTTTCCCGTCGTAGTGCGACTCACCAACAGACCAATAAAACTACACTTATAAAAGCTAGCAGGATTAAAAAACGAATAGTCAAGGATCTGAAAGGAGACCACGACAACACCCCAATATACTTGTCCGAATACCTAACGCCATACTATCAGAAAATATTCTACCAAGCAAGGAAAGTAAAAACAGAAAACAATTACCAGTTTGTATGGATAAGAGACAGCAAAATATACCTTAGAAAGACAAAAGACGCAAAACCAATCGAAATAAAATCCGTAGACGACCTCAACAGGCTGCCACATTGAAAGGAATATTGACAACTCGTAAAGAAGGAACAGCACACCAACTAACATGAATACGGACCATCAAGCAGACGTAATCACCCCGGAACATGATAATTGCCACATTCTGAAATCAATAACGGAATGGAAACAAGTGACAATTCCCAAAAAAGGACTAGCTATTCTCCACATCAACATCAGAAGCATTCAAAAATACTGGCTGACCCTGCAAGCTTATCTGAAGGAAGATATAGACGAAATAGACATTTTAATACTGACTGAAGTAACTACGACAAACGAAGAGGCATCCACCTACCAAATGCCACACTTCCAACAACACAAACACTGCAGACAAACAAAACGAGGCGGTGGTATAATAATATCTACCAAAGATAAACTAGAAGACAGAAATAAACTATAAATTAGAATACGCAGAAAACATATGCATCGAAATTAAAAACATCAAACAAGAAAACTCCCTGATTTTAAACGCAATATACAGACCACCCAACTTAAGCACCACAAAATTCCTAGAAGAACTAAACAGATGGCTTTCAACCATGGAAGTAGGCACCTCAGAATACTTGATAATAATAGGAGACATTAATATAAACATTAGAAACATAAATAACAACACAGAACAATACCTAGACCTATTATCGGCATATAACATAACCCCATCCATACAGTCGTATACACGAGAAGAGATCGTCGGAAACACAACAACCTCAACCTGCATTGATCATATAAATATAAGGGCCCCTCCAAACAGCCACACAGCAGCCGTTATAACATGCAAACTGGCAGACCATTATTTCACAGCATTACAGTTACACACTGAACCAGAACCCATAAAAATCACTGAGACTACAAAACAGTATTATAGCATTCTAAACGAAACAATAGTAATCGATGAAATCAGAAAAACAGACTGGATGCAGATAGCATCTTTAGATCCTGCTGAAGGTGTATATAATAATCTTAAACTTGCATTTAACAAAATATATAACAAAGCATTAACAAAAATAAAAATACGCTCCCAAACGAAACAAAATCCATGGATAACAGACAACATACTAACAAACATACAAAGAAAAGATGCCGTATGGAAACAACTTAAGAAATCGCCGAACAATATCGCTTTAAAAGCTGAATACAAAAGAAAACGGAATCTCCTAACAACACAGATTAGACTGGCAAAAATAAACTATTGCAGCAACAAATTAACAACAGCTCAGAATGACATAAAGGAAACCTGGCACCTGATTAATGAAATGCTGGACAATATACACAGAACCACTGCCTCAGAAACAATAAAACACAGCTTTGCCTGCGACCCCAAATCCCTCAAACAGTTGGCAAACAACTTTAATCAGCATTTCGTGAACTCTGTCCAAAAGCTACAAGAAACAATCTTTCCTCACACAAACGAACATTCTCCACTAGGTCCACGAGCGACCCAGTCGATGTGGTTCCTCGCAGTAACAAAAGAAGAACTAACACTGGTAATTCAACAAATTAACCCTAACAAAGGACTGGGGATAGACGGAATCAGACCAAAAGACATCAAGAAACACTCAACCAACCTACTTCCAGTTATACAAAAACTTAAATAAAATCTTCGAAACGGGACACATACCTGAAACACTGAAGACTGCATTAATTACACCCATATACAAACAGGGAAAAAGAAACATAAGTAATTACAGATCCATCGCCACGCTGTCTGTAATCAACCAAATCGTGGAGCACATCGTGCATCAGAAACTCTCCACATACGTTGAAAAATTTCAAATCATACCCCAAACACAGTATGGCTTTCAAAAAAATAAAGGAACAGCAACACTCCTGGAAGATTTCACATACCTAATAAATGCTGCATTGGATAAAAACAGAATAACATTAGTGGTATTCATTGACTTAACAAAAGCATTTGACACACAAACACACAAAACCTTGTTAAATAAACTAACTCATATCGGAATTGGAGATCGTCTACTCCAGTGTTTTAAAGCATACACGAAAAACAGAAAGCACATCACACGTATAGGATCAGCACAGAGCAAAGAGGTACATGTAACCTGTGGAGTACCGCAAGGAGCTGTCCTATCTCCCATTCTATTTAACATATACACACACGACATAAGCCAACTCCCCCTAAAAAGTAAAATCTTCCAGTACGCAGACGACACGGCCATAGTATCCATTCACAACAATGCAAATGTCGCTTACACAAATATGCAGCACGACATCAAGTCAATCAAATCACTAACTGGTTAACCGAAAACGGCATATATATAAACCCTGGAAAAAACAAAGCTAATGGTATTCAAAAACCCCTAAACCCTGCCCATAGAAACTAAATATCTCACTATCCGACATTCATCCACCTATACACAAAGCGCAGAACCTAAAATCACAACCATCACACAGGTGAAAACAACACCCTACCTTGGACTTCACTTCGATGTAGATCAAAGTTGGAATAGCCATACAAACTACCTACATACCAAGCTTAGGATAATAGCAAGCAAACTATACAGATTAAAAGACATTGCCCCAACCCACATAAAAATACTAATCTATAAAGCATTATGTGAAAACATTTTAAGATACGCAATCACATCATACGCATTCTGCACAGACTACAGACTTAACAGGCTACAATGGTTGCAAGATAAAATGCTGAAACTGATATTTTGGGAACAACCCACTCTTATGCAGGAAGCATGGACAAAACACAAAATATTTAAGGTGAAACACTTATGCCACTACACAGTCATGTTAAAACATTACTACAGCCCAACATATAGAGTAACTAGAACAACATATCAAATAACAAGACCACAGTCAACAAACTACATAACATATAAGTACAACAATCAAAATGGCAAAGCCACCCGAACTTCTATCTACCTGACATGATAAACAAACTGCCGTTCGACAACAGAAACCTAGGAACATACAGAGAGCTGAAACAGGCGCTGTATAAATATTATAGCGAGAATGAAAATTAGAGCAATTCCTGTTTCCCTCTTCCCCCCCCCCACATGCACACACACACACAAACCTATGACAAAGTCCCTCTCAAAAAACAAACCATCACTACAAGAACACAAAGAAACAAACATGCCATGTCTAAATCCAACCCTATCTGCACAAAAAAAAAAAAAAGTTAAACTGTAATAGCAGGTCAAGTCTTCCAAGCACGTACCAACAAACAGTAAAATCAACACCTGGCTTGTGACCAGTATAGGAACATAACCAAGAAACCACCACCATCTATCATCTATTATCTTCCTCAGATAAGCTAATTATTAACTTGCTAATTATTACAAGAAAATTATTAACTTGCAAATATCTGTTATTCACAATTGTAATGTGTTATAAATAAATAAATAAATATATATATATATATATATATATATATATATAATTATTACAGCATCTATGTATGCAATTTATCTGACACATAAAAAAACAATAAATAAATAAATAAATTATTATTATTATTATTATTATGTATATTCTATATTCAAAAATTCTGTATAATCTTTATTGTAAATATTAGAACATGTGTTGTAAATACATAATACAGAGGCAAAAAGTATTTTTAAAAATTTTAATTGAAATCCAATGTAGAAAATGTAGCACTTTGTGCTGAATTTTGTAAAACTATAAGTTGCAATGTCACTCAAGATGTTTATTGTACGTGTAAATATTTTAACAGATCAATAAAAAAAAAAAAAAAATTATTATCCATTATTCAAAAATTCCGTGTAATCTTCATTGTTGATATTAGAAGAACACGTGTTGTAAATATAGATGCAAAAAAAGTATTATTATCAAAATTTTAATTTATTATTATTATTATTATTATTATTATTATTATTATTATTATATAAACCTCCATGGAGTCAAAAGACTCATCGTGGGAGGTCCACAGTTATACACACAGTTAATTAAAATACAATGTAGAATATGCAACACTTAGTGCTGAATTTTGTAAAAATTACAAGTTGGAATGTCACTAAAGACGATTATTGTAATTGTGTAAATATTTTAGAAATCAATAAAAAAAATTATTATTATTATTATTATTATTTTGTTGTTGTTTTTATTATTATTAAGTTCCGCAGTAACACTGCCATTATCAACCTTCAGAAAGCAGTGGAAGAAGCACTAAACCAAGTTTAAAAATGGTTCTACAGCTCCATTCACCCCAATAGAGGAAAGACCCCATATCTTCCTTGCGAATCCCCTTTTTCCATTCTTTCCTATCTTGTACCATTTCTTCAGTTGCTTCACAATCTTCCATGTCTCTTTTCACCACTTCTGTCCGTCTTCTAACCACCTTTTCCAAATTTTCACCACCTTGAGGAAGTTGTCCCGGAACAGCTCAATAAATGCATTTTGATCCTTCTCACGAGATTCTACTGCTACCCAATCAATATTTGGATAATTAAAGTCTCCCATTATGATTACTCTTTTCGCTCTCATCTTTTCTATTTGGTGATGCATTTCTTCATCATCAGCAACCGATCCACCAACTCTGTAACAACACCCCACTATGTAATTGATCTTGTTAGATTCCACCTGACACCAGACGAGATGGCATTAATTTCACTGTTACATTTTTTGTAAATACTCTGTATGATAATAATCCTTGTCATTGTCAAAAAAAAAATATTATTATTATTATTAAAAAATTCATGATGCATATAACATGTATTTGTATGCACATTCATATATTGTAAATAGAAAATATGAATTATGAGGTTGGAATAACTAATCAGATGAATTAATCTACTTTCTGTAATAAAGCGAAAGCAGTACTTAGTACTGAAACTTTTGTACCACAGTATTTTTTTAGTGCTTTGTTTATTTTGTTTTGTGTACATGTGATTGCTTTGCAAGAAAATAAAAAAAAAATATTATTATCAAATTACGCAGTAACACTTCCCCTAACATTGCAGTAAGATGCTGATTAAAAATCCCAGACTTCAGTCATCATCTACTTCAAAAGGCGATAATTTTCCTTGAAATATACCTCAGGAATGTAGAGGAGAAATACGCACCACAACACACTCTTAACAATAAAATATGTCGGCCTTCACGTAGATACGATATGAAGCGGACAGGCCATATTAATATCCTGCTAAATAAATTTAGGACAATCGCAGTAAAACTATTCTAGATTAGAGATATAGTACTCCACAAATTGGATGAAGCAGTCATCTGTTGTGGCCTAAACAGCTGCTGAAAATGAATAACCTTGTGTGTGTGTGTGTGTGAGAGAGAGAGAGAGAGTCTGCGTATGCAATTACATATGTAACAACTATCCACTGCCAATAGAAAGCCAGTCATAACATAAAAGCTCATATTTCTTTTTTTATGACAGTACGATTTCCACACTAGACAGACCCTAAGAATACCTTGTGGGCTTTTATACAGAAATTACAAACAGCTGAAACGCCTTGGAAATCGTATCACGCGATACGCGATAATACTTTGTCAATGCCTGCCTCGCCATTCGACACTAGACCGTCGCCGAACTAATGTTGAATTGCGGGACAATATTTCCCATATAAGTCTATGGAAAATAGATTAATTCGTTGTCGGATCCCTATCTCTCCCAAGCAGCTGGAGAACGAGTTTCTCCAGCTGCTTGGGAGAGAAATACACCATATTATTTACTTTACGTATTTTACTATTGTATAACACACTAAATTACAAAATACACTATTGTATACACAATACATACAATTCATTGAGCCTTAGATGTTGGAAGTGAGTCTTCTTTATTCTGTTCTACCTCTGCTTGTCCCCTCTTTGCTTGAACAGGGATGAAGAACTGTTCAAGGGTGGACTGTCTCTCTCTCCCTTTTTTTCAAGATGGTTTTGAAGTGATGTATGATGGTGTTGTTGAACAAGTCTGTCATTCTACTCACATCAGCTGTGTTAGGGGTGCCTTTCGAAACAAGAGACTGCACCTACTCCCAATGGAATAAAACTCATTTAAAGGCAGCTGTTGGCATCGGCCCTTTTTCCCTGCCATCCTCTTCTTCAGGTGAAATTCCTCTTTCTTTCTTTCCTTTATTTGCTGTTAGCTGAGTGCTATGAGTTCTTCCACGGTCCGTTCGTCATCGTGATCCTCCACAAGCACTTCTACATCAGCCTCTTAACCTCTTCTATGTCGAGATTCTCCGCCGTCGAAATGATCTCTCGATGGCTGCAGCTGCTTCTGTTTCCCCCAACTGCTTGTTCTGCATTGTTATCATCCTGAGAAAAATTAGGAACGAGTTTTTTCCACGATGCACAAAAGGTTCTCTGTGTCACTCCATCCCAGGCAGTTTTAATAAAGGAAATGGCGTGGAGAATGTTGAACTCGGTCTTCCAGAAGTCCTTCAGTGTCTTGTCAGAAGAGTGAGTCACGTCGAAAAGCTGTGAGAACAAAGCCGTGCTGTAAAGTTTTTTAAAGCACACAATCACTTCTTGATCCATGGGTTGGATCAGTGACGTCGTGTTTGGAGGCAAGAACTGGACTTTGATGAAGTCAAAGTCAATTTCTAGAATGTCCTCTAAGTCTTCAGGGTGGGCACTAGCATTGCCAAGGATCAGCAGTGCTTTCAAAGACAAATTGTTGTCAATGAGGAACTTCTTCACGCTCGGAGAAAACACCTCAAAAATCCAATATTTGAAAACTTGCTGGGTTACCCAGGCTTTTGCATTGGATTTCCACATCAATGGCAGCTTGGACTTAATGATCTTCTTCCCAAAGCACCGAATATTTTCTGAGCATTAGACCAGAAGTGGCTTTATTTTAAAGTCTCCGCTTGTATTTTCTGCCAATAACAAGGTAAGCCTATCTTTCATAGGTTTATGTCCTGGGAGCTTCACTTCTTCTTGCGTGATGTAAGTTCGATTTGGCAAGCGCTTCCAAAATAACCCAGTTTCATCCCTATCAGAAATTTGCTGTAGCAGATAGCTTTCCTACCTAATTAAATCTTCAAATTTTTTCACAAACTTTTCTGCAGCCTGTTTATCTGCGCTAGCAGCTAATAGCACCTATGGATAAGCCCTGTCTGATAATACTATGGATGCCTGTTCTACCTTGGAATCTGTGAAACCAGCCTCGACCTGCTTTGAATTCCTCAGTTTGTTCTTGGGTGCATCTTGGCGTTTTCTTCTGCAAATCTTCAAAAATTAACCTAGCCTTCTCATTGCCTGAGTTACTGGATCTCCCTTCATCTGTCTTTCTCTAATCCAGGTGATAAGCAGCTTTTCCATCCCTTCATTGATTGAAGATCTATTCTTGTCAGAAATCTCCATTGCACCAGCAGACACCCATAATCTCTCTCTGTTGCCAAAAACTTGCCACAGTTGACCTAGGAACGCCATACTCCTGAGCTACATCTGTGATTGTTCTACCTCTCTGCACTTTATCTACAATTTCTTTCTTCTTTTCTACGCTCCACCAAGTATGCTTCTTTCCTGAATTATTCCTCTGTTCACTTCTCTTTGGACCCATTCTTAATTTCACTCAAAAAAATAATAATAACTGCGGATGCACAAAACTTTTACTTTCTGAAAAATGCAGAATTGAAAATTAGCACAAACAACACCAGCAAACACCAACGCAGCCCAACAAGAAATTACAAATAACAAATGACATCGCAAAATTCCATGCACGCGAATGCGCCGGCCCGCGAAATTCAACTGTCGAATTGCGAGGCACCACTGTACTACCACGGTATCCATCTTTTAAAAAAAAAAAAAAAAAAAAGCAACTTTAAGAAAACCATCATCATTATAATAATATTTCCCTTCATAATTATGCTTCACATATTATGTAACAATAACTCTCTTGATAACTCTAATACCAACCATTTGTCTACTATCCTTTTGGTAACGATTTTATATACAAATACGACGCTGTAAATATATAAATAAATTAATATTTTTAAAAAGTACATTATTATTATTATTATATTTCATTAATATGTCATAACACACCCTTAATTTTTTTCTTAATTACTAATTTAATTAAATAAATATAATGAATCACAAATCATAATTAAAATTATAAATTTAAAAATATTCAAGCATTGTAAGAAAATCATAATTAAAATTATAAATTTAAAAATCTTCAAGCATTGTAAGAAAAACATCGGCGCTGAAATTTGTTGGAATGAGACTCAGCATATTCATTATACATGGTAAATGTCTGTGCGTGCAATCAAGAAATCAAATTATTATTATTATTATTATTATTATTATTATTATTATTATTATTATACCGATACCTCTAAGGAGTCCAAGACTCATACTGTGAGGGTTGTCCAACGTATAACATCAGCTAATTTGCATCATAATCAACAACTTACAGTTATTTAGAAATAACTGGCAACTACTCAATAATAGCAACAACTTTTAGGGATGACGCACCTAGCTCACACATTCCTATCGTAGATCTCATAAAACTTCTTCACAATAATGCACTTACCACTCTCCCTGGCAACATTCCACTCGCCATGAGAAAAATCTGCTTCCCATCATTTGCTCGAACTCTTATTCAACTTCTATAAATGACCTTTAGTTTTTACCTCTCCTACCATATATTCAGAGTATCCCCTAAATCTATGCTATCAAATCCCCTCTCCTCCTCTCTCTGAAATAACTCTACAGTTCACAGTTACCTAATCTGTTCTCGTAGTCAACATTTCATTGTCCTGAAATTATCGTAGTTATTCTCCTATGAATCTTTTCACCCCAAAAACTCAGGAGACAAATCTGCATATCGTCCAGATGCCGTCGAATCAACGCCTTATATAATAACAAAACCACTTCTTTGTCGCAGGCACCAAGACTATCTAAATCCTCTTGGAGTAACCCTACATTTAGTTTTCGTACTTGTATCTGTCTCTGCGCAATCTACAACGAACTTGAATGTCTCCCTTTAACTCAGATGCCATATCATCACTCTATAACTTAAATAGCAATGGCCCAGGAACCCTATGGGTATCCCATCAGTAATTCTTCCACTACAACACACCGTTTCTCTAATAAGCACCAGCTTGAAATCCATTCCTTAGTCAATCTCCAATCGATGTCACCAGTCTGATATTAATCTCCGTCTCAGCAATTTAAATGCTAATTTATCCTGCGGTATCTTATCAAATGCCTTCGCAAAATCAAGAAATCAGTATAGTGTTCGCCCCTGCTCAGTATTGTCATTGCTATATTATTATAAAATGTGATCAAATTAATAAAACAAGACCGTCCTTTAACAAATCCATGACCGAGAGATTTCTTCTTTCATCGGTCCAATTTTGTTCAGACCGTAACCAACTTCTCCAAAGTCTTCACTGTTCCTCCCGAAACATAGATTAATAGGTAATTAGATAACGTTTGATTCAACGATACATTTCCTCGAGGACCTTTCTTTTCCTGTTGCCAGACTTTTCTTGAATAACCAAGTCAAACTACTTAGCGCATTCCCTAAAATACGTGATCAATCCTATTCTTTTATTGATGTCATGAGCTTACTCAATGTAGCAAGCACTTTACATGTTGTCTTCGCTTTAGCCCATCCCCCTTGCATTCGATGTCCAAAACATTCCCACAAAGAAGAAATTAATTTCCAAATAATCACTTATCTAGTGATGACACGAAATGAAGTATATCATCTGCCTTGTTCACTTTGCTAGCATGTTTAGCAATTATGGTCATTCTTGCATAATCAATCACTCTTTCTTTTACTGGAAAAATAATTTAAAAAAACCTCGGATTCGTGTACAGAAAAATTGATTACACATGATTTAAAATACACACTTTTCCTTACTAGTTAAAGATACCAATCAACCATCATCAATACTAGTACCTAACATATATTTGCAAGAGATCAAATTTTATTTAAGGATGATACTTTTTATTTTTTTATTTTATTTATGTTTGTCTTGGTTATATACAATGAAGAAACATTGATGGAATGTAAGAGCGATTAATCGAAAAGAGGAAGAACTTATACAAGAAATAGCCAAAAGAAACATTAAAATATGCAGCATAACAGAAACAAACAAACAAAAAAAAAGGAAATGGAACAATGAATATACAAGGTTATATATTTATATACGGTGGAGTAAAAAAACAAAATAGGGCTGAAGCCGGAGTAGGAATACATAAAGAGTTAAATGAAAATATAGAAGAATATAAATACGAAAGAATATTAACAGTTAGAATAAAAGCAGAGAGAGGTCACATAAATATAATCACAGTATATGCCCCAGAAGAAGGAAGAAAAGAAAAAAACAGAAGGTTTTTATGAGGACTTACAACAAATAATACAAGAAATAATACCAAATGAAAAATTAATTATAATGGGAGACTTAAATGCAAGAATGTGGAAAAAAGCAATAAATGGAATCATGCAAAGATTTAATGAAGAAACAATAAACAATAATGGAGAAACATTGATAGAATTCTGTGCAAATAATAAGTTAAAAATAATGAATGCATTTTATCAGCGTAAAATAACATAAAGTAAATATAAAATATAAATATAATAAAAAATGTAAACATAAAATAAAATAAGGAAACACAAGAGGACAGGAATCAATAATAGATTATATTATATGTAACTAAGTAACACACCCCTCAGAAAGAGAAGATATTAGAACGTTAACATAAGCAGAAATTGGAAGTGATCATAACCTGTTAATATGTAAACTAGGACTTTACAAGAAATGGGTGAAAATAAAATCTAAAGGTTTTATTCTCTATCCACTCTAAAAATTCTCTGTCCACTCTACCCGCACCTTTTCCAAAACCCCCTTCCTTTCAATCATACTCCCGTCAAACAGCAGATGGATGTATATTGCCACACGCCAGGATGCCGCTGAATTAGAAGACAGCCAGCAACATCCTACAAGTTATAATAAACTATAACACTTTTTATGAATGTTAGTCAAGTGAGTTTTAATTTTTCGTCCTACTAGTTTCACCGATTTTTGCTATCGGCATCTTCAGGGATACAATTGGTAAGCGATATGAAGGTAACAGACTAGGTTTTAACTGACAGTTCCAATTCATATACAAAATTAGTATTGTGCGAGAGATGCGCGTGTCTCGGGAACATGATTTATTTGTTACGAGACATAATGTAATTGACGTGAAAGTTCATTTCTTTGATGTTTAGTAATCTAATTAAAGTTTTCCAAATTTCCGGTAGGATTAGACCTTGATTCTTATTTAGGTTTCCTGTTGAACGGGCGACCATAGCAGCCTCCTTGAAGGTTCTGGAATGGTAGTTCTCTTCTATATATATATAGGGCAGGGGTATTCAATCCGTCGATCGCGGAGCGATTTTTGGTCGATCTCTTGTGTATTCCATCTTACTTACAAATTTAATTAAAACTAAAAACATAGTATTTTATTTATCATTATTTGTATTATTTTTAATTCGCTCTAAGTGTATTGCTATTGGTTATTTATATTTCGTTAAAATTGTCAAATCAGTAATTTTCTTATTAGTCCGGATAAATGAATTAATTTGGATCGGTGGAAGTCAAACAGCAAGCCGAGTGAAGACGATTATAAGCAAAGTGTAAAAACTCGATTGTAGCTTAAATAATAAATATTCCAAAACACATTGCATCAATTTTTTACTTAGGTTAAGTCCCGTGTGAATATTGTAAAAAAAAATAAACTTTGTTTGTCTCGGTATAGTTTGTATTAGATGTTTTTGTAAATAACTCTTTTGAAACTAACTACTATATGCTGCTTTAATAAGAATACGTTAGAGTGTTAAAAACAAAGGCAATGTTTTTGTCGCCGAAGCTGTACATGGCGGCATTAGAAAGATTGTTATTGAAACTTGTATGTATGAGAAAGGCTTGCAGGCTCTAAGTATAAACATCTCCGAAGTCAGTCAGAAAGAGTTCAAACAACTTTCTGATGGCCGGCAACTTACAATCAAAAGAAAGCGGAGGAGAACAAAAGGCGTGCCGAACGTGAAACTTAAGATGAAAGACTCATACCGATTCTTTAGGGGTTGCCAAACTTCATGCGAGGTCTCAGAGGAGGCCTAATAAAAAGGGACTGGAGCAAGCAGAAGGGGGTTCCGGTTCCAGAATTGCTGTCAGAGAGGAGGCTGCCCGGTCCAGAGTCGCTGTCAGAGAGACTGCCCGGATCCACGTTGCTTGAGAGAGGAGTTTCCCGCTTCCAGAAAGGAGCTTCTCGGTTCGAGACGTCGCTAGAGAGACTACTTCTAGGCCGCGGACAAGGTTTCAAATTGCCGAAAGGAAAAGTTCCAATTGCCGGAGAAAAGTTTCCAGGCCAGGTTAATGTCAGACATTCACCAGTGTGCGTTTTCATTACAATTTGATGAATCAAATGACTTCACTGATATTGCTCAGTTAATGGTCGCATGGTATTTCAAGATTATTCAAGTAAAGAATAACTTTTGAAAATTATACCATGATTGGGAAGGATTAGGGGAGAAGACATTTTTTTGGCATTTGATGAATTTGTGAAACAACACAAACTCCCGCTTTTTAAACTTGTGTCTATTACTACTGATGGTGCTCTTGCAAAAATAGGTAATAAATCAGGCTTCATTTCATTATGTAAAAACGATGACAAATATCCAGATTTTTTTAACGTACCACTGTATTATTCACCAACAAGTACTGTGTAGTAAAAGATTAAACACAAAAGATGTTTTGGATGTTACATTGAAAATTGTAAATTCTTTTCGAGGAAAAGCCCTGCAACGGCGGTTATTTAAATTATAGGCAGATGATGATAGGAAACTTCTGTTGTACAATAATGTTCGCTGGCTCAGCAGAAGTCAATTTTTAGAAAGATTTCTTGTATTAATTAACGATATAAAAATTTTTTCTTGATGAAAAAGGAGATATTTATCCACAATTGAGTGATCAAAGATGGTTGTTACACTTATCATTTTTAGTAGATTTCTGTACGAAATTAAACAATTTAAATATAGAGTTACAAGGTAGAGATAAAATTTTAATTGACATGTTAAGTTCAATAAAATCTTTCCAGCAATACTTACTTTTATTAAAGAAAAATATAAATGACCGCGAATTTAGACATCTCCCATATTTATTAAATTTTTTTGAACAAAATCAAGAAATGCTTCGCCAGGATTTAAAAGAATTTATTTGTGAAATAGAATTAGTTGAGGAACAAATAAATTCAAGATTTAAAGATTTTAATAAAACTGAAATGATTGTATCTTTTATCAATAATCCATTTCAAGAAAACGAACATCACAGAAATTTCAAATAAAATTAGTGGGCTGTTTGATATAAAATAAGCTGATAATAAACATTCAGAATAGTTTACATTTAAAATCAATAAACAATGAAGTCATTTGGAAGTATGCACATGAAAAATTCCTAATATTAACTGATATTGCGCGAAAAATTTTGTCGTGTTTCTGATCGACATACTTGTCAGAATTCGCTTTTTCAAATATGACCGTCATAAAAAATCAATTAAGAAACCAAATTACAAATGATCATTTGGATGATTGTCTGCGATTGGCCACTTCTTCATATCAACTTGACTAGGAAAATATTGCGAGGTCCAAACAATGCCAAATTTCTCATTAACTTCCTTTTTTTTTTAATCAAGTTGTTTTTTCTAACTTTGGTTTTCCAAAATAGAGAAATAAATATTTTATTCCAATATATATATATATAGTTGTATTAAAATATTTGTTGTATTAAAATAATTAAAAGTGATAAATAAATTTTTAAATACACAAATAAAGTTTTTACTTGTGTATTTGTATTTTTTTTTTAGTTGTTTATTTGTGCGTAATCAGATATCAGATATCAATTTATCAGGTTGGGGGAACGTGATCTATATAAGAGAGTAGATCGCCGAATTTTTATAGAAAAGTAGCTCGCGTAGTAAAAAGGTTGAACACCACTGATATGGGCATACATATGACTCTTATCCCACTCAGTAAGATGGTTGGTAGAGGCAAAGTGGGAAGAAAGGCCTGAAATCTTGTCTGTTGTTTCTAACATCGCCTATGTGCTCCTTCTGTCTCGTTTCGAAGCTTCTAGAGGTCTGGCCAACGTAACTAACACCACAGAAGCAAGGTATATTACTTAAATTAAGGGGATATTAAATCCCGCATAGTTTTAAAACCGAATAAGAAACTCAAAGATTGGAATCAGAGAGTTTTCTGCCGAATATAGTAAACTATAAAGTATCGGCGACACTAGCGTTAGCCAATGCAAGTGATCCCAATACGTAGTACAATACCGGCGCCACTCGTTGCAAAGGTGGAGGAAGTTCAGATCGCTATTCTTATTAGCTTATTAGCTCTTTATACTTAAGTAACTTAATGGTTGCACCTGTTTGGAAAACTCATTCGCAGAGTACATAAGTTCTTTTCGCTATACACTTTGGTATTAGGTCTAGCTACTCACTGATGAAGCCTCAAAAAAGGTTGAAACCGGTCTGGGTAGTGACCTCCCTCCATAATGTAATAACAACATACATTTCCTAGGAAATGTGTTTTTACATTATAGAAAATTCCTAAGAATAGCGATCTGAACTTCCTCCACCTTTGCAACGAGTTGCGCCGGTATTGTACTACGTACTGGGATCACTTGCATTGGCTAACGCTAGTGTCGCCGATACTTTATAGTTTACTATATTCGGCAGGAAACTCTCTGATTCCGATCTTTGAGTTTCTTATTCGGTTTTAAAACTATGCAGGATTTAATATCCCCTTAATTTAAGTAATGTTTTCATTGCCGAAATGAAGCTTATTAGCTCTTTATACTTAAGGTATATTATATACTCCAGAGTACTTGTAGAAAGGATGAGGGTCTTTCGGTGATCTTAAAAATTTCCGAATAGTATTGACCGGCCTTGAATGCTACTTTAATATTGTGTGGTTTTAGAAGGATACCATTTTTTTGGAAATGCTGGTGACAAATGGAATTGTTATAGTACTGATGTATTGGGTGTCATCACGTTGTCTTTGTGGTATATCCGAAAAGAGAATCTTGTTGCAGAGTCTTTTAGGATAACCATTTAAGGATAGTTCTCTGGATATTGTAGTTATTTCTTTTTGTAAGTCATCCTGGTCTGTGGTGTACTGTATAGCTCTTTTCTTAATTATATGGATAATGCTAAGTTTCTGGGATATATATGATGTGGCGAGTTGATATGGAGGTAACGTCCAGTATTCGTAAGTTTTCTATACACAGACAGGTTGGTACTGTTATTGGTTTATTTCTTTATTAGGATGTCTAGGAATGGAAGTTTTTCATCTTTTTCAATTTCTAATGTGAATTTGATCGTATCGTGGAAACTATTGATTTGGTTGAGATAATCCATTAGTTCTTCTTTCGTATGATTCCAAATGATAAAGATGTCATCTACATATCTGTACCAAGTTTTCGGTTTTGGGGTAATTTGAGATAAGATTTTATCCTCTAGTCTTCCATGAATAAGTCAGCAAAAGAAGGAGAGAGGGGGCTACCTATGGCTAATCCAGTAAATAATCTTATTATTTACTACAAGTTATGTCCGAAATTTCCCTCTTATCTATGTAAAACTTTAGTAATGCCCTAAAACTGAGTAAAAAATCCAATGACATTATAGAAAGGGGCACTCCTGAACAAAAAATAGGCTAAATAGCCATAAAATTAATAAAATCTAAAGAAAATCAACACAATGCCGAAATAAAATTTAAAGTGGAATTATTAAAGAAGAAATTATAAAAACATGATTCTACAATAGATTAAAACAAAAGTTCCAAGATAACCCATTAAGCAGCGAACAACATGTAAAAGATAACTGAAAGATTTTTAAAACAAATTTAATTGAAATAGCAACAGAAGTGTTAGGCGTAAAAAAAAAAAATAACAAAATCAAAAAGATGGACTCCATGGTTTAACGAAGAAATAAAAATATTAACAAAAGAAAAGAAAGAAAAATATCAAAAATATCTACAAATGTAAACAACAGACAATTGGAATGAATATAAAGAAATAAGAAAAAAAGTTCATCAAAAGAAAATAGAAAGCAAAAATCAATTTTGGGAATTCCCTACAAAAGAACTTAAAGATGATTTCTGTGGTATACGAAACAAATGTGGAGATTTATTAACAGACAAACGAAAGAAGAAGCAGAATACATCCCACTATTAAAAATAGAAACAGAGGAAGTAGAAAATTATTTTAAAAACCTTTATAATCAAACAGTTGAAACAAAAGTAGAACTAGGGAAACAAATAAATCAAGAAGAAATAAATAAAACAGAAACGAAAATTGAAATAACGGAAATCGTAAATGCAATTAAAAAATTGAAAAATAATAAATCACCAGGTTTAGATAACATCAGTAATGAATTATTGAAAAAGTGGTAAAGAAATTAAAATTCAAAGTTTATACAACTAAGTAATAAAAACAAAAACATATTCCGGTAGAATGGGGAAAAATTATAACAACATCAATATTTAAAAAAAGGAGAGGTGCTTAAGGGTCAAAGCTGTATAACTGAGAGGAGACCTCCACATAGCCTTTAAAGGAATGCGGAGAACCGACCAGGGCTTCTGACCTAATGTCCAATCCTCACCTTCTCGTGGTGCACCCTGTTGGGTATCTACTTGGATACTGAACGGACGAGGATGGGCTGGCAATTTGGGACTTAGCCGACCAAATTGTATTCTTATTGGTTAAACCAAAATATTGAATGATGGTACAACATGACAAAATTTCATGCCGGCTGGGGCGTCGTTCGGTTAAACATGGCCCCCGTTGTTTTCGCCAGGGAACCAGGGCAAACAGCGAAAAGTCAGCTACTGGAACAAATCTGAAAATAAACCCCAACTCAACATCACCAGAGTTAAAGATCGGTACTATCAACGTAAGAAGCCTGAATGGCAAAGAAATGGAGCTAGCTGAGGAATTAGATAAGCACCAGATCGACATAATAGGGGTGACTGAAACAAAAAAGACCAAAACTGGTGAGATCTTTCTGAGCAATAAATACAAAATGTTATATTCAGGCAATGACAATCAAGGAAAAGAAGGAGTAGCCATAGTATTCAACACAAAATACGAGACTAATCTTCTTGAATGGCAGTCAGTCTCAAGTAGAGTAATGTGGGCAAATATGAGAATGGGGAACTGGACAATGAGACTTATTTGTGCCTATGGTCCCACAGAAGGTTCTACTAAGATAGAAGTGGAGGAATTTTTTGAGGGTTTAGAAAAAGCAACTGGCACAATGAAAAATGAAAAGTTGGTCCTTGTTGGGGATCTAAATAGCAGAGTAGGAAATGATTGTGAGACATACAAAAATATTTTGGGAAAATTTGGAGAAAAGAGCAAAGCTAATAATAATGGCAAATATCTGTTGGATTTCTGCTCAGGACATGGACTGGTTATTACTAACACCATGTTCCAACATAAAAATGTGCACAAATTCACATGGAGAGAAGAGGCTAGGAATAAGAAAAGTCTCATTGACTATGTTATTGTTGATAGTGATGTTTTCTCCCTGGTGCAGGACACCCGAGTGTACAGAGGATTTGAAATTGGAAGTGATCACTATTTAGTCTTGAGCAGGATAAAATTGAATTTCATATTGAAAAGAATAACATGTAAGAAAGTTTTAAAGCGAATAAAAGTTGAGCAGCTCTCAGATGTGAGCTGTAGACTAAAATACACAAAGATTATTGAAGAAAAAATGAAAGAGTTTGAGAACATGAATCAAACCTTGGAGATTCAGTGGCAAACTCTGAAGAAAACCTTGATTGATTCTGCCAGAGAGGCATGTGGTGAGGTTGTGTGCAAGGATAAAAAAATCAGAACTCCCTGGTGGACACAGGAAGTTAAAGAGGCAGTGAAGGGAAAGAAGAAAGCATACCAAAAGTTCCTGTCAAATAAGTCAGCTTGTGCTCTTAGAGAATATAGAGACAAATGCAAGAATGCTAAGCACTGTGTAAAACTAGCTAAACAAAAGTCATGGGAGGACTTTGGCAAGAATATAGAAAATAAATATCAAGAAGGTGGCAAAATATTCTGGAGGTTGTTGAAGAAGCTTAAGAATGGAGGAAAGAGTGCTATAAAAGGAATTAGAGATGATAAAGGAGACATGAAAATGGGAGAAAAAGATATCCTTGAAGTATGGAGTAGTTACTTTGAAAAACTGCTAAATGAAACAAGCAGTGATGACAGCACAGTGGTAAAAAACACTGACCAGGCATGCAGTCAGGAATACGTATCCATACTTGAAGTAGAAAAAGCCATCAAAAGCTTAAAATGTGGAAAGGCAGCAGGAGTAGATGATATTCGACCAGAAATGCTGACGTATGGTGGTATGAGAGTCTTACAGTGGCTGCACTGCATAGTTCAGAAAGCCTGGACAGAGGGACGAATTCCCGATGATTGGAGTACAGCTCTCATAGTACCCATATATAAAAAGGGAAATAAAACTGCATGTGAGAATTACAGAGGTATTTCCCTACTGAGTGTTCCTGGCAAGATCTATGCAAGTATACTTGAGAAACGGTTGAGAAGAATTGTGGAAGAAAAGCTTGGTGAAGAACAAGCTGGATTCAGGTCAAATAGTGGTTGTCAGGGTCATATCTTAACTTTACGACAAATAGTCGAGAAAGCATGGGAATATAACAAAGATCTGTATTTAAGTTTTGTCGATCTGGAAAAGGCATATGACAAAGTGCCAAGAGAGAAGCTATTCAATACGCTGCAGTTATATGGTGTCAATGGGGCATTATATCAAGCAATACTTAGTCTTTATTTGAGTTGTAAATCAGCAGTTAGAACTGAAGGAAGTACAGGAAGATGGTTTAATGTTAAATCTGGTGTGAGACAAGGATGTACATTATCCCCTCTGTTATTCATAATCTATATGGATCATTATGAAGGAAAGTGGTATTAAACATGATATCAAAATTGGAGATGTTAATGTCAGCTCTTGGTTTTATTCGGATGATGTTATACTTCTAAATAAATCCGGTACAAGTCTGCAAGATTCTCTGACTAAATTGAATAGCTGTTGTAATAGATATGGTATGAAGGTCAGCAATAAAAAGACAAAGACAATGAAAATAGGCAGAATCATTGAAAATGTCAACTGTGTTGTGAATGGAGAACCTGTGGAACAAGTAAAACATTTTAGCTACTTAGGCACAATTTTTACTGAAGATGGTAAACTAAATATAGAAATAGACAACAGAATCAGCAAAGCTGGTATGGTGGGAAGTCAATTGAATAAATTCATATGGAATAAGAGAGAAATTAGTCGAAACACTAAATTAGCTGTATACAAGACAGTGTTCAAACCAGTTTTAACTTATGGATCTGAGAGCTGGGTCAGAAGTAAAACACTTGACCAAAGACTAGAGACCGCAGATATGAGAGTCCTGAGAAAGATTAGAGGCTTGAACAGATGATATCAATGGCAATATCATATTAAAAATGAGGATATTAGGAAAGAACTTGACATTGTCAGCATCCAGGAATGCGTTAGCAGAGCTAATCTCAGGTGGTATGGTCACTTAAATAGAATGGGCGAGGAAAGATTAGCAAAACAAGTGTTCTCTGCCAGGTTGGCAGCAAAACGACCCAGAGGAAGACCAAGATATAGGTGGATTGATACGGTACAAATTGCTGTAGACGATAGAAATGTAAGATCTGATAATGTTGGAGTATTGACAAGTAACAGACTGATTTGGAGGAAAATTGTAGATAGGAAGTTAGTAATGATGTAATTTTTTTTCATGTAGTACTATCATATCTTGTACACCCCTTGAAGGTACATGGCAGGAATTTGATGATGATGATGATGAAAAAAAGGAGATAAAAAACAGAAAATTATAGAGGGATAAATTTATTAAATACCTCATAAAAAGTACTAACAAGAATCCTAAATAATAAAATAAGAAAGGAAATTAATCTATTAGATGAACAACAAGGTTTCAGAGAAGAGAGATCATGCACAGGTGCAATACTCGTAATGAGACAATTGATAGAGAAAACAACAGAATACGATAAGAAACTATTTATATGCTTTATAGACCTGGAAAAAGCATTTGACGAAATATTAATTCAATAGAAATATTGAAAAGAAGAAAAGTATCAGAAAACATAATAAAATAGTTAAAGAAATATATGATAATTATAGCTGTATAATAAAAACACAAGGAAAATAAGTAACGAGATACAAATTGGTGATGGCATTAGACAAGGAGACTCTTTAAGGCCAACAATATTCAATATAATAATGGACGAAATAATACAAAAAACAGTTAATAAAATACAAACAAACAGGAGTGAAAATAAACAACAGAATAATAAGAACTATATATATATATTAATATGGCCAGCAAAGGTTGGTAGAGCCTCGGCTACTAATTTGCTCACGAAAAATATTAAGCATGTTTGAGCGCGGTTAGTAGTTGGAAGGGGAATGTTCGTTCGATGCTGTTGGCACACTCTCCCCCAATGAGTCTTTGGACTCCCTGGAATTATATAATATGAAGATATGTCACATAATAATAATGTCATGCAGATGATGTATAATACTATTAATTGCAGAAAATGAAACTCGGCTACAAATGTTGCTACATACATTTAATAAAGCAGCAAAATTGTATAATATGAAGATATCCGAAACTAAAACAAAATGTATGACAATATCACAAGAACCACGAAGATGCAAATTAGAACGGGAAGGTTCTATTATTGAACAAATAACAAATTATTTAGGTATACAACTGAGCTGGGAAGGAAGGCCACATCGAGAAGTCAGAGAACAAGTTGCAAAGGCTGCAAGAATATCAGAATGCTTGAACGAAACAATATGGAAAAATAAACATCTTAGGGTAGAGACAAAAACCAGAATTTATTATAAGGCAGTAATCAGGCCTATTCTGACTTATAAAGCAAGAAATGAGAATAAAAAAATACAGTTATAAGAAAACAATGCGAAATACAAGCAATAAGCAGTTGGGTATCAGCGAGAAGAATAAAATGGATTGAACGTGTGGAGAGAAGAAGGGAAGACAGAATAATAAAACAAGTCTATAGCTGAAAGCCAAAGAATAAGAGAAGGATAGGAAGATCTAGAAAAAGACTAAAAGGTACCATTAAAGAAGATGAAGTCTTGGTCGCAACAGATACTACATCGAATGCGTGAAGAAGAAGATTTATTCTATTTATTCATTTTTTTTTTTTTTTTTTTTTTGCCAGTAAAGCGCATCTACAGAATTCCTTCTGGGCTTTTCAAACACTGTCTTTTCTAAGCTATTACGTATAACTAAGCTTCACAGAGGCTTCGGTTTTTTGTTAGTATGTTTTCACACTGTAATAAAGAGACGGTGGGTGCTATTCAGTTCCAGCTCACTTAAGGTTTACAATCGCGAGGACTCTACTATTTCTGTGCTCCGGTGATCCTTTCCCCCCCCCCCCCACTTGTTTTTCGTACATGACGCCTCTGATGATGTGTACGAAGCGTGTGGTTAAAGCAATTCTCAACTGCCATCTGTGGGAAAAGCAGTTCTAAACCAAGTCTAGATAAGTCATTGACTTAGCAGTCCGCAAGTAGGGAAAAAAAAAATCCAGAGAATTTGCCCTGAAGTGAGATACATCAGTAATCACTAGGAGGTTATCTGGAAGGGGGGGGGGGGGTTCGGTTAAATGCTCGTGGCACAGATGCTAGAAATTTAAAGTCTACTAGGGGAATTCTTCTCACCCTGTGCCATCGCCTAGTGTTGTGAGAATACTCACACAACGTACTGTCAACACATGCGCATGCGTACAATTGAAACACACAACTAGAATGAAGTTTACTCAAATGTACACTTTGTTCCTTTTTCGGGTATTTGTGGTTTTGAAAATAAATTTTGAATAAAAATGAACTGGTTGAATGGACAAGGGAAGCAACTTTAATCCGATGGATCACCCAATGGGATTCGAAATAAGTTTGAAACTTCGTAATGGAACTTTTCGTCTGATAACATATACGATACACCACATGGATTTTCATAAATATTTCGCGGAAAGGTCACATTCGCGTTTTATACGAAAAGAATCAATTTTTTCCTCTTTTATTTTTAACGTCCCTGTGTAATTTTCACTGCGTTAAAGAAACTTGAGGTTTGCTTTAAGTAATTGTTCTTTAATTGTGCTTTAATCGTCCTGTCTAAATTCTGTTTTGAGTGTGCGATGGGTGGGAAAATAGGAACAAGAAAAAGATGTGCCAAAACGTTCCGGTTTGAAGTTTAAAAGATCGAAAGAGTTCTTCCGTTATAAATAAAAATGACTCGAAGTGAATTTGGATGTCAGAATTACAAAACACAGCAGTCATTGGTCGGCGTTTCTTGATGTGATTCTACCAAGAAGAAGAATATTAGTTTTATTGTTGACTAGAAGCAATTGCGCGGATGAAAATCGCCCCTAAAATAACTGAAAGTTTTAAGATATTGTTGAGGGAGAGTTCGAGAAAGAGCTGCCACATTTCCGAAGAAACCAGTTCATCTTCATCGTGACCTGTAAAGAAATCTGACATTCCTCCTTTCAAAATCCTTCATTCTTCTCTTAGATTGGGTCCGTCATGAGACAGCTGCCAAAGAAAAGCTCAGAATAAGTCTCGCAGACAATCCATCACCGTGAAAAGTAATAAAACCGAGGAGCGGAGGTCATAAATAGCGAACTGTATAAACTTGTTCGAAAAACTAGCAGTGGCTTTGTTGCTGGGTTAAAAGGAAATACGGGAATTGCTGAACCCGATGTATCCAGGAGTATTTCGTCAGAAGTCCTCCAAGATTAAAATCCACGGGAAAAATGGAAAAATTTAATCTTAGAGGGACTCTCGCGTGCTAAAACATCGGAAAGGATAGAAACAGCGTTATTACAATTTTAGTCTGATTGCGGGAATTCGTCTTGTAAAAGCCAGAATTTTAGGGAAAAAAAAAAAAAAAAACATTAAAATGCAAAACCATGAATTCTATTCTGCTTGGTAAAACACAATTTTTGAAGCGAGACATCATATTTAGAAAAATATAGACATCGCAGAGATCATTGAAGTGCAAAAGGCGAAGGTCAGTTTGATGTTGCCCATCGAAAATGCTTCGTTACTATAAGTGACAGAAATATTAACGTGGTTTCCGATAAATCTAGGCTTAGGCTTATTATAGCGATTATCCGGCATAAATCTTTCATCTATGAAATATGTTGTAAAGGAGAAATAATGTTTGATCTGTACAAAATAATTAATTATTTAATATAAACGGAACCAAATATCATTTCTTTAAATTTTAGTGAGTAAAAAACCCTGAATAGCATCGTGGGTTTGAAAGTACACCTTTCGTTTATTAATATCGATTTTGCAATGTTACTACGACAAGAGAAAGCGACTAATCCTACTGCCAAGATGTTCAATGAGCCACAATCCACATGATAAGGAGCGACTTCGTCGTGTAATATGAAGAAATACGCTCGAGTCCCTTTTACATCGATTACATTTTTTTGTTTCGATTAATCGAAAGTCGCCAGTTTGAGATAATTGGCAGATTTTATGGTAAACCATGATTTTTTTTTTTTTTTTTACAAAGAATGTTCTAGTACGTTTTCGCACGACAGGGAAAAAAAAAAAAAAAAAACCCTTAAGCCATAGATCAGCTAGCTGGAATTAGCTGGAAAGAGATTTGAGAATATTTTTACTGAAAAGTGTGGAAGATGATTGGCGACAACCTCGGGTTCTATATGTTGGATCGATCACCAAAACGTATCTGAAAAATCACTGTTTGTAACGAATCATAAATTTGTGTGTGCGCAGACGCATCCGGTCTAGTTATGGAGCAGGAATAGCTGCTAAAAGCACTCGACCGTTAGCGAATGGAATTTGATTCCATGCGGAAGCAATTTTTGTTATTTGTAGCTGAAGGAAAAAAAAAAAAAAAAAGTGCTTACCCAAATCAATGTTTTGGGCAAGCACGTTTACAATGAAGCAAACGGGGTTGAATTCCCTGATCAGGGGATTTACGCAATTTAATCCTCCAGCTTCCCATTCCTCTGCTGCATGCTTCTAGTAGCAAGTATTTTAGGTCTGTAGAACTGTTCACGTAACCCGTTTGCTTGATCCCAGGAATGAGAGAGTTTCCGAGAGAAGAAAAAAAACAAAACAAAAAAAAAACTCTACCTCCCAATGAGACCGACTAACTCACCCTTTGATCGAAAAGCCCTAATAAACGTTCTTCACGTCGTAGACGGGTTTCGAACCCGGGTGTTTTCGACCAAAAGGCTCGTCTATACCAAACGAGTTACAGACGTGCTAACTAAAAATCGCGTGTAGTTTTCTTCTCGCAGGGACACCGCCTTCAGTGTTGCCATCTCCATTTTACGCAGCGGCGGCGCGTTTTCCGAGAAATATCTTCGTGCAAATATCTGCCGCAGGAATCAAAAACGATCGCAGATAACCAAAAGCGAGAAAAAACGCCAAACGTGTGAACTTTCGTGCGACGTGGAGTAGCGAGGAGGGGAGTTCGTGTAAGCGTACGAACTGCGATGAAAGAACAGGAACAGGTCTTTGACTGCCGTATTCAATACTCAAAGACTGCATTTTCCTCTCTACTTTAGTCAACACTCGCGAGTGACAGAAGTCGGATAAACGCGGCATCATCCGTAAGAAATAAACTTTTTTTTTCCCTATTCTACATTAAAGGCGAAGGCCGCATTTACGAATGCGCTGCGACTTCCTGCACTCTCGACATTAACGACTACCACCACGATTTCGCAGCAACGTCAAAAGGCTTTGCGCTCAGCACGCGAGTCTTCCTTTGAACCGTAAACACTTCCAAATCACAGGACTTTCGGAAAATATTTTGCGTAAGCCAAAGGACATGGAAGCCGATCCGGAATGGTTTCCGTTATAATTTGCTATTTTATTTTCTTAGATTATTTTATACCCAGGGGAAGGGGAACCTTCTCCTCATCCTCCACAGAACCAATTACGAATCGCGAAGATAATAAGCCCGTTAAATAGGATTAAGAAAGCGCATTCACTTCTCCCCGTAGAAACAGCGAAACTGATATTAAAGCGGCCATGATTAAACGCGCATCCAAACAAAGACCCGAAGGACGCGCCACCAGGGGACACAATTACTGAAATCCATCAAGGCTTGTTAGTAGCGAGATCGAGAGATCGCAGTCAGTAATGGTGAACGCGTTGTGCAAGTTCAGGTCACATGCGCATTTCTCGGAGAATAATGGCGAGGTAGCGAATAAATGCTGTTGACATTTCCGGGATGGCATCGTCCGTGTTTTCTTAGCGAATGTGTGTGTTCTGTTCCAAAAGATGGATCCACTTTCTCGAATCAAATGCGACGGCCTCGTGGGACACGCACTTTCACTGGTTTGCTGTGTACACAGGAGGCGCGCGAACGCTTCATGCGCACGCAGGAATATTTCCTTTCACTACGGCAAGTCGTTGACTAATAGAAAAGCGTCCATCTGACTCGTGTTCAGCTCAACTGATTGTACCAGATGACTCATATGGTATTATTCGACTAAAGGTTATTCGACTGAAGTTTGATGCTTAACTGTGCATCTGTAATAGCCACATTTTTAAAGATGCATTTCTTAGAGTGTTTTTTTTTTTAATTTTCTATAAAAGCTTATTTCATTAAACTTTGGAAAAATAAAATGGTATTTTTATAATTTGCTTTGAAAACCAAAAATGTTTATTTGATGCTCAATAACATTTATACCGCGGAACACACACACACACAAAATAAAATAAAAAAATGAAAAATAAAATGAAATAAAAAATAAAATAACAAGAATAATAATATTTAAAATTACCAAAAAAAAAAAAAATTTACCATAAAAATGGATAATATTCTCGTAAAATTTCATCCAGGGTCGAATTCTCATAAAAAATCTTCGTCGCTACTACACTCATCAGTACTCTTTCGGAACTTGCCAAATCTTCGTTTCATACTCAGCTGGCGCCTTTTTTACTATTCCAGTTCGAGCGCACCTTCATAAATCTGTACCACTCACGAACTGTTCCAACAAAATCAGCGAATGCCATCCACGGGGAACGGAGCGCAAATCTCTTTTTAATGGACACGGAAATTTCGCTGTTCCTGTGGCCTCTTCGTCCATTCCTTTCCGTCAGCCTCGAGGTAGTCGGGTCATTTTGCAACATCGTCCGTAACTGCTGAATTGTGTTTTCTCCATTCACCTCTCATTTTCCGCTGGTAGAGTTGGACCATTCTCGTGTTTCCTTTTACACGTACATCAAACGAATATCGCTTCGTTTTAGAACAGCGTTGCAAAACTTTCAGTACCCTTTTTAAAATTTATCTAACACCAGCGTACCCTCGCTCAGACAAAAAGCGATTGAAGAGAATTTCTGATATTTCATTCAAACACGAATAATTATGAAGATATTTTCTATTCAAAACTACTATCTAAAGGTATTTTTGAATTTGCAACAGGATAAATTGCAAACACTTTTGACACACTTTTTTGATTATTAAATTTAGTTATACGAATCCAATATACGTCAGCTGAAACAGAATTATGAAATTTAAATTTTAAATAATAATAAAAAAGCGTTTAATGGGATGGATGAAATCGTTTCTGTTGAGAAGAAGTCAATCTGGTGAAATCCGGTTTTACATTTGGTATTAAAAAAAAAAAAAAAATTAATGGGGAGTTCATACCTCGTGGCTCGAACCATTTCAATTCAAATTTTTAATGTAAACAATTCGAACCAGGCTAGAACGCCTAAATAGCTGAAAGGTTTTACTTGTTCTATAGGTTCTCTATTCGGGATGCAGCTGATATTTTTAGTGTTCCTCTCTATTTTTATTGCCGATTTTCATGTGAAATTAATTACAACAGTTTTTTAAATTTAGTCAGGAATCTTGCAGATTTGTGCTGGATTTATTCAGAAGTCCAACATCATCTGCATCACCTTCATAATGCGATCCAGATAGATAATGAATAACAGTGGAGATAATGTGCATCTTTGTTGCACACTTGATTTGACATCACCGTCTTCTTGTACCTCCTTCAAATCTTTTTTTTTTTATCCATTCCTCATTTTTTTTTCAATCAAAGATGATGAGTAAACCAAAAAAGGAAATTTCAAACGCAATCTCCCCGAAGTAGAAATTACGTTTGGAATTAAAAATAAACAAGCTTCGAGAGATGGCGGCAATTTAAAGTATTTAAAACAAGAATTCTAAACTTAAGCAGGAAAAGATCAAGCGCAGTCAAGCAAATCGATGCCTGGAGAATCAGAAAAAATAACGCAATGCCTTCTTGCGACAGAAAAAAAAAAAAGAAGAACTCATCCGAACTAAGAGGAAACAATCAGGTTTCGGAAGCAGATGTGTGGGATAATGCGAAAGAACACAAAAAAAAAATGATCCAAGAAAATGACATTTGTGGACAAGCACATCAAGCGTCTAATAGGAATATAACTTAATATTTTATTATTATAATTACAGCTATTTTGCCTGCTTCAGTTTAGGAGTACCCCTGTTTAGATGTCATTGGCTATTTACTCATGGATTCTTAGGGCATTATGAGTGTAGATGTACTAAAAAGTATATGTAGCCTAAGGAATAGAAAATTGCACATACCTTTTTCTGGGTGTTGTGGCTTTTCCTCAGTCTGCGATGTCGAAAACTGCAGAGTGTGTGTGTGGGGGGGGTAGGCAGTTTGGTAGAATAAGTTAG
This sequence comes from Typopeltis vanoorti, assembly GCF_054136105.1. NCBI lineage: Eukaryota > Metazoa > Arthropoda > Arachnida > Uropygi > Thelyphonidae > Typopeltis > Typopeltis vanoorti. The sequence continues at coordinate 155,560,117 of NC_143555.1, forward strand.
AAAAACCCGGGTTTTTTTCGTAATATATAGAAACATATACTTTTATATAGGGTGGGGAAAAAGTGAAAGGGTTAATTTTTTTAAAATAGGGAGGGGGAAGGGGAAAGGTGGTTGACGGGGTGTGGACCGTTTCGACTATTCGTGGTCGTCATCTGAACACATTGGGAAAGTGGAAGCTATGTCAGGTCACACCTCTAAAGCAGAAGCTAGGTGAGTGCTTCTGCTTTAGAGGTGTTTGTGTTGTCTCCTATTGGTCGGGGTTGTGACCTCAATTTTATGTTGTGAAGCTTCCAAACCTCGGAGATTATGTAGGGCCTGTGTACGTTGATAGAGTTCGCGTCACACTTTATAGCTATTGTTTCCGATATTCTGAGCATTGTTTCATTGTCTTGTCTGTCTACTAAGATGGCCTTGTCTATCTGCGGGGTGTGTTTTTGTTCAAGGGCGTGAACAGCTATTTCCGTTTTTCCTGTGTTTTGTATACGATTTTTCTTTTTGATGTTGCGTTTTTTAGTGTTTAAATGTTCTGGAATAGGGATGTTACAGTCACGGAAGTGTTCTTGTAGTCTTGCCCATAAAGACCTGATGGTGGAACCTGTGTAGGTGATGTCACAGACTTTTTGGCAGGGAAATTTATAGACTACATTGTGCTGTTCAAATATATCTTTTTGTGTGTGAGGTTTGGTGGATTTTAGGAGGTTAGCCAGTTTTTGGCTTGTGGTGAATACCAGTTTGTAGTCAGTATGTTTGAAGATGTATTTATAGGCTTTGTATGTGTTTTGGGTGTATGGTAGTTTGATAATTTTTTGTGTAGGGAAGTTCGTTTTGGTACTTGGGTTGTTTTGGCGGTTTTTTGCCGTCTTGTTTGCGTAGTTAATCAGTTGTGTAGGATAGTTGCGATTTAAGAAGATCTGTGTTAGTTTTTTTATTTCAGCGTTTAGACTATTTTGATTGGTTGAAAATTTGTAAGCATTTATGAATTGTGATAAGATGACGGATTTTTTAACAGAATACGGATGGTATGAGTGAAAATGGAGGTAGTTTCCGATGTGTGAGGGTTTGTGGTATATTTTCGTGGCTATTTTGTTGTGTGTTCTGGTTAATGTCAAGTTTAAGAAATTGATGGATTTGTTCTGTTCGGTTTCTGTGGTGAATTTTAACCTGTTGCTGTAGCTGTTTAGGGATGTTTTTAAGGTGGTGATGTGTGTGGGATTACCAATGCACAGAATATCGTCTACGTATCTGCCATAAAAGGTGATGCCGGGGGGAAGGGAAGGGTGGAGTAGAAGTGATTCTATATGTGCCAGGAATAATTCCGCTAGTTGTCCACTGATGTTTTGGCCCATGGGAAGTCCGAAGATTTGGATGTACATGTTGTTGTTGAACTTGAAGAAGTTTGCCGAGATTACTAGTTTTATTAAGTTAATAATGTCAGTGGGCGTTAGTTTAGTACGAGAGTGTAGGGTGTGGTCTTCTGTGAGTAGTGTGTGTACGATGTTTAAAGTTCTGGGGACGTCCACGTTAGTGTATAAAGAGGCCGCATCCAAAGAAGTGAGGATGTCTTCTTGGGATAGGGTTAGGTTTTTTATTTTTTTGAAAAGGTCGTCCGTGTTTTTTATCATGAAGTTAGACGTTGTGGTTAAAGGTTTGAGGAGTTTCGCTACGAATTTTGATAAAGGTATTTTTGTAGGAGACTATTGGTCTCATCGGGTACCCGTCTTTGTGGGTTTTTATTTGTCCGAACATACAAGGGGTGCGTGTGGTGCGGGGATTGTGTTTTTCAGTGTGGTTTTGTCAATTTTATTTTCATATTTTAGGATGTGTAGGGTATCGTTGATTTGTTTTATGAGGTCGGAGGTGGGGTCAATTTGTATTTTTCGGTAGGTGTGTGAGTCAGTTAAGATGGCTGTTATCTTGTTGTGGTAATCAGCTTGGTTTGTGATGACTACGGTGTCCCCTTTGTCCGCTTTATTGATAATAATGTTCGGGTTCTTCTTTAGGGATAAAAGGGCTTCTTGTAAGTTGGGGGTGATGTTGGGTTTAATTATTATTTTACTGTTTATGATGTTGTTAATTTTGTGGAATATTGTTTCTTTGTTAGGGTCATACTCTAATTTCGCTTGCATTTCGGTAATGATGTCTCTGTTTTGTATGTATTAATATTTTATTTTATTTTACGAATCACTCCATCTCATTTTCAAGAAAGAATAGCATTTTAATAAGAAATAATAAAAATAATAATTTATTTTTATTCGTATGGAGTTTTCCTCCTTTTCTCCCCCGTCCCTAATTTGGCCAGCTGACCCCCTCATGGGGGGGTTAGATAAATCCGTGTGTGTTCACGAGGCCGGTGTGCCTGTTCTTGGGGACGAAAAACCCGAGTTTTTGCCTGAAAAAACCCTACCTCCGTATGAGACCGCTAACTCACCTTTAGTCGAAAAAGACCAGATAAAGGTTCCTCACGTCACGGACGGGAATCGAATCCAGGTCATTCTGCCCAAGGGATTCATCTATACCAGTGTTTCTCAAAGTGTGGTACGCGTACCCCCGGGAATACGGAAAGGTCGTTAGGGAGTACGTGGCAATTTTCGACTATGCATAATTAAAGGAGTCATTATATTTTTCAACAAACAGTGCAATTAGAGACAACCGGAATAAAACAGCACTAACTAATGAATCACGTCCCCCTCTCCAACAGAAACTGCTATATAGACCAAGCAAAACCATATGTTGCCGGTGGAACATATGGTTTTGCCTGACACCACCCCCGTCGTTAACGTGTTAAAACTAAGAAATATACAGTGAATGTGTTTCAGATATTATGGAATTCGGTTGAAGGGAATTAGCATTTCAACTCAACTGTTGAAATGCTAATTTGTCTTTGGTTCGCGCGATCTTTTGTTAATACCGCACCAATCATATGTAGTTCGCTGCTCTACGTATCTCAAGTCTTGTAAATTACTAGTAATTTTTGCTTGAAATAATGGGAAAGAAGATAACGCTATTTGGGTAGATGACTTTGACGATGCACACAAAGAAACTGTTCTCGATGCCAAAAGTGGTGATAGCGAGTAGGAGCTTCTTGGTAAGTCGCACCATTTTCAGTTTTTTTTCTGAAAACTTTAGTTTCGGAAAATTCCTGCACGCATCTCGCAACACGATTTTTTAGCTTTAATTTTGAGAAAAAAGTGCGAATTATATTAGAGTAAATACGGTAATTTTTTAACCTTTCAAATTCTTAAGTATGGATCATTGGTTAAAGACTGGATTTATAAAACCCCCAAAAGAGAGCAATATAGCAAATACAAGTAAGCAACAAGAAAACGTTGATATTGCATCAAATGAAATTGATGAGTGTGTCGTCTGACATCTCTTGGGAACCAAAATTTAAAAATAAATTTGTTTACATGAACATATAAATTCAAATAAAATAGATATTTAATTTTAATTAATATTTTAAATTAATTTTTTAATTTTAATTAATTAATGTATTCAGTTTTAAATTAATGAATTTATTTTTAATTAATTGATTAGGGGGTACTTGGTAATAATGAAAATTCAAGTCGTACTTAAATTCGTACCAAGTATGGTACGAATAATAATAATAATAAAATATGATGGCCATTGAGGGTTATATGCCCCCTGACCAGTGGCGCACCCAGAGGAGGGATCAAGGGGGCCTGACACCCCAAAAGAAAAAAGGAAAAAAAAAAAAAAACTAAAAAATTTTCCAAAAATCTTTTCCTCATTAAAATTCATTTTTTTATTTATGTTGTGTCTTCTATTTCTATACTACTTATGAATTAGTGGTCACATAAGGTGAGAATACCCTATAGCTCTCGGGAATCACGGCCGCTGTGAACATGAACACAAAGCGAACGAAGTAGTGCTCGGGCGGACCGAACGCTACTTCGATTGCTCGAGCCGGGCCAGATGAGATCACGGGTTTCATGTATTGACGATCACTGCAGTTGCTCAGTCATACCAGTAGTGCACACGTAGGTCGTATGCATTGCGCAGTGTGTATTCTCAAATCGTCTACTCAACATGCCCACCCCCAAGATTAAATCCTGAGTGCGCCACTTCCCCTGACTGATTTTAAAATTAGATATGGTAATAATTTAATCAAGAAGAGAGTAAGGTGTGAACAGGCATTAAGGTAAAGCACTAAAAATTTCATGCCAAACCTGTAAGAACTGTGGAGGGAGCAGAACTTGTGGTTGGTTTCAGTCTTGTTAGCCGTCTTGTCGAGAAGTTTTGGTTTTACTCAAGCTGGCCAAATGTGATAATGGAGTGCTCTGTTGGTTTTTTGTCAACGAAGTGTGTGTGACAACTTGTTTATTTTACATAATCTTAGTTAACTGATGAGAGTGAGTTAAGTGAAACGTGCTCGGTATCAGTCAGGCAGAGCTGACTGATACCGAGCACGTCCGCAGGTGGCGGATGGTGGAATGACCTCCAGATATGGAGGTTAACTGCGATATAAGCAGAGGCAACTCTGACGAATAAGCAGTCGCGGACCAACAGCGACAGTTGCTACCATAGTGTCGGGGGAGCAGATAAGGCAGCTCTGCCTCACTCAAAACCTCCAAAAACTCTATGACAGCACACTATGTCGGGAGAGTCAGTGGAAAACAGCACTACCAGGATTGACCTGAGGCTAACAACAAGTGACGTCAGCAAGGCTAGGAATCAGACAACTGCAGGCATGGACTCGGTCTTTAATGGCTGCACTACTGTAAGGCACCAACCCATCTTGCCAGCGTGGTGCTATAAGGCCAAATACTCCCCCCCCCCCCCAGTGATGATGACAATGATGAATCAAGTAGGAAGATACTGGCTCGTCCGTCGCCCAGCATAAAAAAGGACGCGTTCTAGACTTAGGCAGAGGGTATAGGTCGAAAAATGTGCTACAGTCTCCACCATCTTTACTCACCTCAAGACCATCTACAGTGAACAATAACAGAATGATATTAATAGGAACATATAACTACAGATCTCTCCGGGATGATGATAAGTTGGAAGAACTGATGAAGGAATTGGACCACATAAAATGGGACGTTGCGGGCCTAGCGGGGATAAGAAGGAAATAAAAACACTCCTGCAGTTGAAAGAAAAACACTCAAGGACAATGACCTGTTTAACAATAAAATAACATGAAAGAATAGCTGAACTAAGTCTGGTCATAAATAAAAGATCCCAACTGAAAATTATACAAGTATATGCCCCAACCATCGACCATCTAGATAAAGAGATTTCTATGAAACATTAAAATCCACATTAAAGAATTGTACATAATTATAATGGGTAATGTGAACTCCATCGGTAATTCAGACGATGGAGTCTGAACTCCGTCGGTAAATTTGGATTTGGACAGAGGAATGAAAGAGGAGAAAGACTTATTGAATTTGCAGAAGAAAATAACCTCTTTATTATAAACAGCATTTCAAGAAGAAAATCAACCGCAAATGGACTTGGAGAAGCCCAAATGGACAAACTTACAATGAAATAGACTTCATCCTCTCCACCAGAAGATATATAATAAATAATACCGAGTGCTCGATAGTTCAATACAGGATGCAACCACTAGTAAGGGCAAAAGTCAACAAAAAATGCGAACGGAATAAGCTCATAAGAAAAAAGTCCACTTTAGTGAATCTACAAAACCTCTACCACAATAAAAGCTGTTATAGAGAATCACTCAAAAATGAACCAAAACAGTTAAACACAGCTACTGCTATCGATGATGCTAAAGAAATCTTAAAAAAATCTATCTTGAATTGTGCACTAGAAATAGGAGGTGTAAAAATGTACTAAAGAAAGGAAAAACTAAGACAGGAAACTTTAGATCTGATGAAGAAAAGAATAGATATGAAAAGAGATTTGAATGCGACCAATAAAATAGAATATGCGTAAATTTGTAAACCTATATGCAAAAGGATGAAAAATGAAAGATCGTATAATGCTAGAAAAATTGATCCTAAGACGAACATTATCAGCTGGAACAAAGGAAACAGCTACTGTAGGAAGAAGAAATGGTGAACTTATAAAAAAAAAGAAGCAATAATCAAAAGAATTCAGGAATTTTATACGGAACTTTATGAAGACAAGGGCGATCGAGACATTCAAGAATCAACTATGCATAACTCGAGTGAGGAAGAACACGATGTCTCTGAGATCTTACAAGGCGAAGTGGAAATGGCATTGCGGGACACGAAGGATGGAAAGGCCCCAGAAGAAGATGGAATTGTGGTAGACTTCTTAAAACTGAGAGGAAGTCCTGTCATCAAGTCCTGTCTCTTTAATAAATGACGAAAACAGAGAAAAATTCAAAAAAATGGAACAATTCACTCCTAATAATAATTTTTAAAAAGGCAATAAGGAAGAAATTAAACACCACAGACCTCTAAGCCTACGCCCCACCCTATATAAAAAAATGTAAACTTGAGGGAATGTAATCCTGTGAACAAGCTGGATTTAGGAAGAATTACAATACTTTGGACCATATTCACACATTAAGACAACCTATTGAAAAATCAATTGAATACAACAAACCCTTATGTCTGGCCTATATAGACAACGAAAAAAAGCATTTGATTCAGTTTAAACATCTGCAACACTAAAAGCACTTGAAACCCAGGGAACTGAGAAACCATATATTGAAACACTAAAACATATTTTCAATAATGCAACTTCTGTAATTAAATTATATAAAAACAGTGAAAAGTTCCCAATAAAAAAAGGCATCCAGCATGGCGACACCATATCTCCCAAATTATTTACAGCTGCACTAGAGGAATTTTTTAGAAGCCTTGATTGGGAAACAAAAGGAATAAACATAAATGGAAAAAGGCTGCATCATCTGAAATTTGCAGATGATATTGTCCTAATAGCAGATAATTATGAAGATCTGGAAGAAAGGCTAAATCAGCTAAATGAAGCCTCCGGAGTAATTGGATTAAAAATAGAGAAAAAACAAAAATAATGATGAATAAATACATAAACTAAAGAACTGTCAAAGTAGAAAACCATGAAATAGAACGACTTACCTCATATGTATATTTGAGCCAACTGATATCTTTTGAGGACTGCTAAAGAAAAAAGATTGAACGAAGAATTCATCTTGAATGGGTGGCTTATAGGAAAATGAGAGACATATTCAGGAGTGACATCCCTATAAGTCTAAAAAGGAAAGCTTTCGACCAGTGCATAGTTCCTGTCCTAACATATGGAGGAGAAACATGGACTTTAACAGAAGCCCTAAACAAAAAGCTGAGAACAACACAACATCGCATGGAGAGAGGTATGCTAAAGATAACATTAAGAGATAGGAAGAAAAATATCTGGATCATATCTCAAACAGGTATCATGGATATCATAAAATGCACTAAACAGGCTAATTGGAGATGGACTGGCCATATTGCCAGATGCAATGACAGGAGATGGACTAGAAAAACAACAGAATGGAGATCAATGGATGGAGGAAGAGGAAGACCGAGAAGAAGGTGAAGAGATGAACTCGAAAAAGTTGCAGGAGTGAGATAGATGGGAGAGGCAGAAAACCGAGTGGCCGTGAAAACCATGGGGGGGGGGGAGACCTTCGTCCAGCAGCGGACAGAACCAAAAGGTTTAAAAAGAAGAAGAAAACTTAGATCGTTGTAGGCAGTGTTGTAAATATTTAGCATGTATCACTAAAGAATTATGTTTGTTTTCAATTTTATGATACTAAATGTTGTGACTCATTTGCTGCGCACGGTTTCAAAATTAGAACTCGCACTGGAACTCTGAGAAAGATGAACTGCTAGAACTTTTATCAGGTAACGCTGCACGCACTCGATGCTTAGAAAACAAATCAACCTGTAACGTTCAAATATGAAGAAGAAACACATCACGACACAGGGTTCTTGAGTCAGTGTGTGTTCTTCTAGTTAATTAACCAGGCATTTCTACCATGAATCTCCCTTTTGCTTACAGAAACTACCTTTTTCTACCTTATCTTAAATTAATTTAAAAAATTAAAGGAGAAATTCTCGAAATACAGCTCATTTGATGAAAGTACAGAATTTTAATTAATCTTTGATCTTTGTAGTTGATCTTTGTAGTGGTCCCAAAAAGCCGGACCACTGCAAAGATCAACGAATGCGTAACAGAAATTCTAGAGGATTAAAACCTTTTCTGCTTTCAGCACTTCCAAGTGTTGAAAACAGAAAAGAGGGGATGGGTTAAGTGATGATATAATTAAAATTATGTATCATCACCTAATCTGTGCAAATGCAAATAAATCAAAAAATTCACAATGAGCATTAGAACTGCAGTGAAAAACATACGAGGGGGGGGTCTGGAAAGTTCTGATAAACACTTAGAACAAAAATGATATTAAAGCAACATACTAGTAGCAAAGTTATGAGGGTAACTTATGTTCTTATATCCTTGTGTGTTCTTTCTTGTGGTTATATCAGTTGCTTTTTAATATTATTTTTGTTCTAAGTGTTTATGAATTTCCAGACCCCCCCTCTTAAGAAATTGAGTAAACTGAAAATAAGCTGCAATTAATTTTAAAACTCTGAAATTCTTAAAATGTTGTTCGTATGTTGAATAAAAATGACCGCTATAAATAACAGGATGTAAGGAAAAATTTCGAAAAAAATTTCTTCCATCTAAAGGACAGGGTCACAGAATATCTCGCTTTAGTAATATCAAAAATTATGATCCTTGAATCACAGCTTAATATAGTCAGAAGTGAAGACATTTTCTATGGAATTTGGACTTGATAAAAGTGATACACTGCCTATAGGTCGAGCCAAAATAACAGAGAACAAAGGAATCAAATTTGCAGACCGAAGAATAAAACTTTGCTCTGCGATGGATGTCACAAATATTGGGTGGCAGAAGATATTTTGTTCAGTAGTCAAAAACGAAAGCAAAATCTGAAAAGAGTCAGAAAAGTCCAAACTCAGCGGAGACAAACAGTTATTACATGGACAATTCCTGTAGTCAAATACACGTTGAGAAAATTGACTGCATAAAGTCAATTTGGATGCACTTCATTGTGAAACACGAAAATCAATGACCATGAATCGTGCCTTGTATCCAAACAGAGGACGTGGACTTTTATAATTAAAGCAATCGCAAAAATATTCTAACTGAAGGTCAAAAGAAAAACAAAAAGGAGCAGTCGACGTGGTAGATTCAACAGGACTGTTTAAGAAGAAAGAAATCTCAAAAAAGGTCAGAAGCTCGGGGAGGAAAAGCGCTCGCCGTGGTCAATATTTGAAGGGAAAGTTGACAGTCGCTTGACTTGGCAGGAGTTTCAGCAGGGCAACATCAAGAGACAGAAGATCTGATACTTGCTGCTCAAGAACAAGCACTTCAAACAAAGGCGAAGATTGAAAAGATCCGTAATCGTAGCAAATGCCGAGTGTTTACCGATAAAGATGAACCAGTGGATCGCCCAATCAGTTCTTGCAGCAAGGCCGATCGCACCAACCGTAAACAAAGGCATGATCAGGATGCAAATTGGGACTCATGCAGAAAATCGAAAAGTTTATTGAAAATGAAAAATTATGGGACTTCAAAATTCAGAGAGACAGGCATCTGAAGCACGATATGCAGAACGTCACTGTAGTTGAACAGCAAGTTATGATTTATTGCAGTGATAACATCAAGAACAGAAGAGAAGTAGAAGAAAAAGTGAAAGAAAATTAACCCGAGATCAGAAGATTGAAGTTCAACGAATTAGGGAAAAAAGAGTAACAGCAGATCCAATTATGATAGGAGCGCTAAAAGCAATAATGCCAAGAGAGTTTATGAAGCACGGGAAAAAGTTGAGCCTCCCAAATATAATCCCATCTCATTTCCAGAAAGCCTTTTATGACGCTATTGAGTCAATTCCTAGGCGCTTTCTTCATAAAGACCGAACTGAACTCATTTCCAGTCAAAGATTTCATTACGCTGTTTCATGTTACTCTGAGTGTGAACTGTGATAATAATAGCGAGCTTGTGGTCTTCCATTATTGATTATCGAAGCACTAAACACTGTAGCAGTTCTCTGTTAGCAAGTGTCAAATTGCATCTTGATATAAGTGTAATGATGCAGAACCATTCATATTAAAATAATTCATGTAGCAAAAACTAACCTAAAGTGTTTATTTACACACAAATTAAAGCCGTTTTATGAATTTATCAAAAAAAGTGAATAATTTACTTTTTATTTAAAAGAAAAGGTTTACGAAACTTAAAAATAAAAAGAATGTCTTTTATTCCTTATAGAGAGTAGGCAAGGCCTTTTAACCCTATCTAACTTTTGAAGGAGTGGGCAGTTCAATCACCAACGATAGCCAATCAGAGATAGCTGGCCCAAGATTATAACTAATTCTAAGTAGTAACCGATGAAGAGACAGGCAAAGAAGTGCTGCCATCTCTTGGTACCTAACTCTAACAGGATAGTTTACTGTCTAAAATAGTGTGGATTCTACGGTCGATTTTCTTGAGTTGCGGCATGAAAAACAACGATTGCCAATGCCAGAGATCGACTAACTCAGGGACCAATTGAAGAAAGGGTTGAACCTAAGTTTATCTTCAGGTGGTTTAGTGCAAGCGCCACTTCCACTGAACTACTATATTCTTCAAATTAAAAACATCACAATTTAAAAATTTATTTTGCTTTATCATTTTGATTTATAGATGCCTGTGCAGCCCGATGGAAATAGCATTTGCGCATCCATAGCGCTAGGTTAGCAAAAGAAAAACACTGTTACATTCGTAACATTGTCACTTCGATTCTAGTCGCCGACTAGAGGAATATTCTTTAAGCCTTTCTTTGTCGGGTTTCTGGTTTATCGATCTCTGGCACACGGGAAAGTAGGGTATTTTCTCATAGCAACTAGTGTTTTATACTTGCATCTCAAAAATTGACCATAGAAACTCACACTGTTGCAGTCAATATTACGGTGGATTTAGGAACACAAGATGGCGGCAGTTGTCTGCCGTGAGCTCTCTTCCTTGTGAAAAGCTTTGATTCATTGATGACCTGGGTTCACTGTCAGTAAACACTTCGTCAAAAAGTTGTTAGTTTGGGGCTGAAAGAGCTCTGCTTACTTCCTTTGGGAAATAAAATACATTCGGGGATTCCTTTATAACTCACATTTGTTTCGTGTTACTAATTTTAATTAGCAAGATATCTCGGAAAACAGTCGAATAAAGCTTACTAACAGTTCCTCTAGTCGGCGACTAGAATCGAACTCGCGAAGTTCTACCTTTGGAAAGTCTGGCGCCGTCAACGGTTTACGCCACTTCCACTCAGTTGCAAAGGCGCTGAACTCTTCCATCACTTTCTAAAGTATTCAGATAAGGGAAATGGGGCGATAGTTTGATGACTGGATTTTATCTTCCTTTTTAGGGACGAGCTGGATAACAGTTTACTTCCATGCTGTTGTGTAAATAATGAGCCAGCTAAACAGAGGGTGATTGAAATTAAGGTATTCCTCTTTAAGGTCTTTTGGAGCGCCACCCAGTTATCCAAATGCTGCTAAACTTTGCAAGAATACACTGTGCGTCATGTGGAAGCGATATCTGAGAGAGAGAAAACAATAAGTTCCAAAATTCACCACCAAGGAGAGCTGTATGATGTATCCAATGTAGATGTAGTAATTTTTCCATTTGTGTAAAAGGAGATGAGTGACCTAAGCATAAATAACACATTTTTATTCACTTCCATTATGCATTCACAGGTTGTACTATTCGGTGTGCTGCCCTTCCTGGTAAGCCACAAACTGCATCCTTTGCACAGTGTGTTCAACGGCAGAACGCAGCTGGGGACTGCTGTTACACATGCTGCCTTTCAGCGCTGGCAAATGATCAGGATGATCCCGATAAACCCTGTCTTTGAAAAATCCCCAGAACCAGATGTCACAGGGGATTAGATTTGGTGAACGAGGCGGCCGTGCAGTAAGAAACGCACGGCTGATCACTCTGGCTTCCGTGAAGCGTTCTCGAAGAATCTGTAGGGATCGACCGATGTGTGGAGGAGCCCCATCCTGCATGAAAATGACTGAAGCCATGCAGAGGAGCTCCTGTAGCTGTGGCGCATTTTTTTTTTTTTAATCATATCGGGATACCTTTCACCAGTAACTAAGCAGGTTGCGAGTTCCGACTGGCGAATCTTCACAAAGAAGAATGGTCCAAGTGTAAACCAGACAGTAACTCTGGGTGAATGAGAAGGAATCTTGGACTGCTTGCGGGTTTGGGGTAGCCCATATCCGGCAATTGTGGGTATTCAGCTTCGTTCAGGTAAAAGTGAGCCTCCCTCCCCCCGCAAAATCATCCACATCTACGTAGCGTCCAACTCCACTCGAGCAAGGAATGTTAAAGCGAATATCAATCGACTTTCAAAGTCCTGTGGGCACATCTCCAGTGTCAGGGTTATCGTGAATGGATAGAAATGCAGAATACTTCATAGAATTTTCCCGACAGTTGGGTAAGGCACATCCATGTGTCTTGATACAGCACGTGCACTGCAGGAACCAGCGCTGTTATTCATGCCCGCTCTACAACAGCAGTAGCAACTTCATTCACTTGTTGCGAACTGATTGGTTTGCGACATCTGCCAGGTGTAACTCCCAACGATCCCGTTTCTGTAAAACAACGAATCATTCGTCGCCAAGCACATGGCGATGGTGGACCTCGTCGACATTTGTTCAGTCGATGAAATTTGCAGAGAGTAGCAACAGCACCGCAATTGTTTAGGTAATACAGCTTCACGAGCAAAGCACTTTGGGGCAAGGTTAGTGCCACCACCGTGGACGGTGTTAACAACCAGAATGAAGGAAAAAATCCCGTGTCCATCTTTTTAACCCCACCTGAACCGTGCTTAGTTGTGTGATATGCAAATCCCAAGCATTTGGTGTTTACAACATCCCTGGGGACGAATTTTGGAACTACTTCCCCCCCCCCCCCCCCCTCAGATATCACTTCCACACAACGCCCAATGTGCGTCATGGGGAAGCGATATCTTGCATATTTCACATCTTTTGGGAGACCGGCAAAGTGCGCATCTCTACCAGGGCAGATAATGCATCAAGGTCAATGGAAAGAACTAGAATCCGCATACCAGATTAGATACAAATGCATAATGAAAGTTGGGGGCGGGGAAGCTTTAAAATTATGTTAGGTCCTTTTTTTATGGAGATTTTTGGATATTCAGATGTTGAATTTTATAATCATTCAAAGAATTTTTTTTCTTTTGTCTCGCCATCCAGCTACATTCCAGACGTTAGGTTCCTTGGAAGGAAAATTATTTGAACTTCCTCTAAACACGAGGTACGGCTGTGCTATACAACACCATAGAGCTATGCGTAAATATGTCCGCTCATTGTCAATAAGTCAAAGTTATTCTAATATGATACAGAAGAACACTCGTACTAAAAATGCAATTCTTTTAGCTGCTTAATATTTCAATAAACATTTCGTTTGTGTCTGTCTTTCTTTAACGCTTTTATTGGTTAAATAACTCTCTCTTTCTCTCTTTTATCATGAAAAGATATTTCGAATGTTCCTGGGTTATCTTTATTTGCTTGACAACGTTTAAGTACATGCTATTATAAAAGAGGTTTGCTTGTTTTTTTAATAGGTCCACATGCGCGAAACTAAATTGTCGGTCTGTATTCCCAGCAGAATCGTTGTGTATGGCGGTACTTTAAGAAACTGCGATTGGTTACACCGAGGGAAATGAGCGATGAGCAAGTAAACAACAGAAAGTCTGTTTTTCATTCCAGACATGTTTCGCTTAGTGGAATTGCGTGGATGATTAGAAGTATTGACAAACCAACAAAGGCTGTTTTTTTTTATTCTTCTTATCATAAGCAGATATTCTTGTAAGAACTGTCTCCTACATAACTCCTTTAGGGAATCCGAATGGATATTATGTTAATCTTGTTTTGCGTCTGTTGCACATTCTGCAAGCTTTATCGCTCAATAAACATTTTTCTGGCATTCTTTCAACGTTTCCATGCTCGCATTAATAATTCTGAGAGCATCGCTTCGTGACATATTTGCGAGCCTTAAATGTCAGATTAGCTTTCTTTAATAACTTTGTTGTTAATAAAATGAAACTTCTAAAAGACAGAAGACAAGTCCCATGTCCTAAAATGCAGATGGGAGACTCATTTCCTGCATTTTGAACAGAAAGCAAGAAAGAAAAGTACACTCCGCAAACGGAGTATACTTTATATTTACTGTGTTCAATGCTCCATATTGAACAGATGATCTTGTTGAAGGTATGAAAGCAAAAAACAAACTATATGATGGAAGAGTATGCGCTATAGTCCGTATTGCAATGCCAAATAAAAACAAGCTGACAACGCACTTGTTTGGACTAATTAATAGTTTCCAGGTGACCAAACCTCAAATTCCCTTCTGAAATACGTAGTATAAGCCAAGTAAGCAAAGTTAGGCGACAATGTAACCGTTTCGTAGCTCATTTCTTGTTTCGTACACTTCAGTTTAATTCTCCTTCGGGTCTGGGAAAGATATTTACGACTCTCCTCAAGAGTCTGGAGCGCCTCGTGAAGAAACAAACTTTTACAAATATGTCCTTGGAAGCGTATGAAGAGCATTTTTCTTACTGATTAGCTTCGTCCTACCCCTTCGAGTATTAGAGCGTATGGTCGAACTAATGGGTAGACGCGTGTCATCAACAGTAGCGAAGCAAACCGCAAATATAGTGACTACTGTTCAAGTCACTGGTAAAGTTTAGGGAAATGTTTTTTGGTAATAACTTTTCCTTAGCTTTTTCATGTAAAACATCTTCACTGAGCTATGCGGGATTCCATTTCCCACTTTCGGTATGACGTTGTCTCTCAATCAGTGGCATTAGTGAATTTAAATGGATAAAACGAAAATAAATAAAAATAAGAATAAAATAATAAATTTTAAATTTCAGCTTACGTAAAAAATTAAAGTACACAAGTGGTGTTTATGATTTAATCAAACAATAAAAAAGTTGTATTTACTGCTGAAACTTTCTGCCATTTGTAGAAAGAAACTTCTGGATTCATCGATAAAATTAAATTAAATTTTGGAGATTCAAAACATATTTCGTCACCAAATCTTAAATTTAAAATACTACACTTTTTGACTCCATGGAGTCAAAAAATTGACTGTTTTAGTTCTCTAACACCAGCTACTAAGGTGGCGCTTTTTCAGAATTTTCTGTTTGTTTAACCGCTCTGTTTGTTTGTGTACTGAAGATGCGTATGAAACTTAGGCAAAATTCTACAGATAAATGAGTTTTAAAGTAAGTTTCTTCCATTTTATAGTTTGTTGTTATTATTAATAATAATAATTAAGCGCAAAATTCTAATCAGTACAGCAGAAGATAATGTGAGATGTGTAATGTTCATTCTGCTCGTCCCACTTTGCTTAGGCTTATAAGTAACGAGCGCTCCTCTCGCTCTCCAAAATTCACAGTAAAATCGCAAAATTCTTGCCGTGTTTTGATCAGTTAAAAACCAGAACGTGTAAATAAAACATAGAGATGGTTTTACTGTTATATAGGTGAGTGGACTAACATATCGGAGCTTCTAGTGGTGTGGCCAGTTTAATCGTTAATAAACGGAAAAATAAAATACAAAACTACAATTTTGTAAACGATCGAATTATAACAGTTAAATTCTGAACAAATAGAAGCTACTTAAATATCGTAGGAGCATATGCCACAGAAGAATGTAGAAAAGAGGATTCCGAACAATTCTATGAGGAACTATAAAAACGCTTAAATCAATGTAACAAAAATGACTATATTAATAGCAGGAGATCTTAATGCTAGAGTTGGAAATGATCCGATCCCAAATGGCTTACGAAAATATGGAGAAATTTGCATGAATAACAATTTCAAGAACTATTACACTTCTGTACTTTCACTATTTTAAAAATACTTCTTTCAAAAAAAGAATATAATTAAATATACTTGGAATGGCAGAGGAACAAGATCTCTAATTGATTGTATCATTCCTAATCAGAAACTGCCTTCACGTGTGAGCGATGTTTACAGAGGAAGTGAAATCTTCTCAGATCATTATTTACTAGTATCGAAAACAGAAATACTAAGAAAATGGAAAGAAATAGAAGAAGTATACAAAGTATACTTCTTCTATTTCTATTACAAAAAAATCTATTACAATTACAATTTCTATTACAAGAAGAAAGCATTAGAATGCTGCATCAATCAAGATTAACAGATTAGTTAGAAAAAAACTAAATCAGTGAAGAAGAATGGAAAACTTCAATAAAGATAACCCGTAAAGCAGCCTGTGAAGTTCTTGGGGGAAAAAATAAAATGTTAGAAAGAAAAACATTAGAAATCTGGAACAGAGATAGAAAATGCAATAAAAGAAAAACAAATCACACACAAATCACTCCTTTAAAAACATACAAAGGAAACAAGAAATATTAAAAAAAAATACGGCAGAATTATTTTTAAAAAAAATGGCAGAAATATAACAAACACCATGGTGCAAAAAGCTCACCAAAATTCTCGGGACAGATTTGGTAACAAAATAGAAGAAGACATACATGGAAGACAAAATATAGCCTACAACATATTAAGGAAATGAAACAATGAAGAAAGAGATACATCGCAAATCAAACATAATACAAGAGAAACGGAAGATAGAACAGCATAAGAATTTATGGTATGACCCAAATTTAATTTACAGAAAATAATAATGAAGAGATCATTACTGATATAGAACCAATTAGATTAGACGAACTAAAAGAAACGATAAAGATATAAAAAAATAGAAAATCAAGTGAATTAGGTGGCCTAAATACAAAGCCTTGAAAATATGGTGAAGAATATTTCCATTACAGATTCTTAAAATTAATAAATAACTGTTGATGTGAGGTTCCATCAGATTGGTTAAAAGCTAAGGTTATATGTATATTCAAGAAAGAAGACAAAGGTGATTGTGGAAATTATTACAGAGGCATAAGTTTATTAAATACAGGTTACAAAATTTACAGTAAAATCCTGAATAAAAGACTTAGAGATATTGCAAACAATCTAGTCTCAGAAGAACAAAATGGTTTCAGACATGGAAGATCATGTATAGACAATATCTGTGCTAAAACGAATTATTGAAAAAGAAGAGAATTTAATTTAGAGAATCATATGGCCTTTGCAGATTACGAGAAAAGTTTTGATAAAATACACAGAAAAAAAAATAGAATATAATGAAAAACCATTCATTACATTTGGTACACACTATACAAAGTTTATATAAATATACAAAAATATAGTTAGGTAATAAATTAAGAGAAGAGATTGAAATAAATCAGGGTGTCAGACAGGGATGTAGCTTATCTTCAGCTCTATTCAATATATATGCATATATATTGATCAGATTATTAAAATATGGAAAATAACAATAAAACAGTATCCAGTAAAATGAGAATTCTTTTCAATACAATGCTGTATGCAGATGATCAGATTATATTACAAGACAACGAAGATGACCTTCAAAAAGCAGCATTTAAAAGTAGGGATCATGTTGAATCAGAAATAGTTAGAGAAAATAAAATAATAGAACAGATGACGCAGTTTGATTATTTCAGCTGCATAATAACATATCTAGAAGATAAAAATATAGATGAAAAAATAAAGAAATTTCAGAAAATCTGTGAAACAGTTAAAAGGACACTGAATAAAAAAACAACAGGAAAAACTCAACTAAAATTTTATAGAGTAATGGGCATTCCCACTCTGGTATATGGTTCTGAAACATGGACTATTAAAAAAAGAAAGATGAAAGCAAAATACAAGCTGCAGAGATGGGATTTTTAAGAGCAATTCAAGGATGCACAAAATCGGACCATCTAAGAAATGAAGACATTGGAAAATAACTACCGTAGATATTCACGACGTAAATGGAAAGATCAAGGAATAGAGAGAGAAATGGAAAGAACATCTATCTAGAATGGAAAGATATCGGCTACCAGAAGAGGTGGTGAATAGATATAGACCAAGGGAAAGAGAGAGTGGAAGACCAGCTGTGCAAGATAGTAAGACCAGTGAAGTCGGAACAGGCAAATGCCTAATCCTTTAGAGACGTGGGCTTATAGTAAACGAGCGCGACTCTCTCCAAAATTGACAGTAAAATCACTAAATTCTTTTTTTTTTTTTTTTTTTTGATCAGTTAAAAACCAGGTGTAAATAAATAAGTACTTAAAATAAATAAAGAAAAGACGTGTCATTTCAGCACTTTGAAAACCGCACTCTTTTAGGTGTTCACTGGCCGTGATATCCTACGAAAGGAGCGCGGAGGTATAAATTGCTGTGCCATTTCATGGAAACGTGGAGCATGCAGTTGGGTTCCGTATTTTTCAAAGCATATTTGCTAATTGCATATTACTTCTAATTTCCTACTCATATCCCCTTGAAAAAGAATACGGAACTAATTGCACGGTTTCTTATTGCATTTATTTTTCCACATTTTTCAACCTTCAAGCTCTGCGATCCCTAGAGCCACGATTGCAATTATTTATCGCTAAGCGTACAAATTTAATCCAATGAACCACAGCGAAAAGTCATTTTCGGTTTTGGTATTAAATAACTGGAAACGAAAGTAAGAAGGGGAAAAAAAATAGGTCATGTATGGAGGGAGAGATGGCGGAAGGAAAGACAGATACTAGAAAACATTTGATAATGTTAGCGAAAAACAATAACAAGTTATTTCAAAAAAAAAAAAAAAAAAAAAAACAGGATCGAGAATACAGTTAATAAAAAAAAAAGAACAACATAAAAAAAAAACAAAGTCGACCACACAATAAAATATAATTGAAAAATGGCAATTATTTTACCGATATTGGAAAGGGAGAGAAAAAAAAAATTGTTCGAGTATAGGAGAGAGAGAGAGAGAGAGAGAGAGAAGGAAAATCCAGCTCGCGCACATTCTGGCATCCATGAAAAAATAAAAAAATAAAAATAATAATAAAATAAAAAAAAAGCAATAAAGTCAGTTCCAACAACAAATCGTGAAGAGATGACAAGATAAGAGGAGAGTACGAAAGCAAGCAGTTTATTGCTGACAGCCTCGCCGATGTGTTCATCCTGTGTGTCGACAACACAACACGCACACAAAGTAGGGCCGGAAGTTGGAACATGTGATGGATCATCGCCAGCCTGCAGTGGGAGTGAAAAAAAGATGTAAAAAAAAAATCGTGTTCAAAACTAAATAAAAATTTACTACGTAATTACTTAATGCAAAAACGAAATGTGTTTATAATGGTTAGTGTGCGAATGTGGGTCCCCCCCGATAATGAACTTTTATTTCACTTGTGATAAAAGGATCGCACGATTTAGCGAGATTTTGTGAACTGAAATGAAGACGGATTCGCTAGCATGAGAAATCACGAGCATTTTTCTTTACTTGGAAAGGATCGACTGTAACAGTCTCGAAACAAATGCCCCCCCCCCTCATAAATTTACCAAATGGAGAGCACTTGTCTAATGAATCACCAGTGGAGTTGGCAGGAAAATTTTGGTCCCGATGCGAAATGAGAATCAAGACAGCCAGTTATAGAAGAAAAGAGACAAAAAAAAAGGTTTCAACGTGATAATGAAAATTACAAAACGAACGGGCAGAAACACAGAATATCCCTAGCCAGCAAGATATTCTGGATTTCTGCCTGCTCTGATGAGAATCAACAGTTCGAAACAACTGTCAGAAGCACTAACAAAAGGCAAATTTACGCGCACCTTTAACCGAAGATGTCCTCGCAATGTCCACTGAAACTTGCTATTCACTCACCACACACTATGAAAAGAACCTGGACTTCGTATTCGTCCTGTTCATACTCCTAATCAGTTTTCAGTATAAACACAAATAGCTATTTGTGTATGTCCACTTTCTAGCTTGTATCATATCTCATCACCATGTATCCATTCCCATTATTTTCCTCAGCTCTCATTCTATTTTAAAATGTGAGTAGATTAGTAAAACAAGGTTAAAAAGTTAAAATGTTATCTACGCCATTTGGATGCGATTTCTCACCAACCTCTCTAATACGTTAACAACCACTCCAGAAGTAATGGAGTACTTATAAGGGAACAATCTTTCCCTCCTTCCAGGAGTCGTGTTAAGACTCAAGTTACAACGAGACTACGGAATAGCTAATTCTCTACCGCATTTCTTTAAATCGCTTGTTGATATCTCATCAACCCCACTGCTGTGTTTGCAACAACCTCTTACAACACCTCCATCATTTCATCCAGATACATCTTAGCTTTCGTAGGGAACTAATGGGTCTGTCGGGAATGTTTCCCTACCGAAGCGATGATTTAATTAGCTTTTTCCAGTGCAAGCGGCACTTTCCTGCCATGTGTATTTACAAATTTATTTTGCAATTTTAAGAACAATTAAGATTTTCCTTTAACTCTCCATATAGCGAAAGAATCTTCTCGGATTACTGTTCACCTAACTTCTTTTCATAGTCTAATTTCACCTTCCTCACCATCGAAACTCTTTCGGCTTCTTTATAATTCTTGACACGTTTACAAGTTCCACACTTTTTGTTTTCATTTATCTCATAATTTAAAGTTTTATTCATCCATTTTACATCCATGCGATTAATTTTTCTAACTTTGGGAATGCAGTTAGCGTCCTTCAAGCACCACTTTCAAAGCACTAGAATTTCATTTGCCACGTAGTTTCCACAGCTGCAAGCAGCCTTCCCAGTCTATCACAGCCACCTGATTTATGGTTCCACATGTGCGCCTTCTTAGCGAATGTTCTTACATGATTTGTCACTTCCCAAAACAACACGGCGTGATCCTTTTACCAATTGAAGACAAACAGTTACCGCGTTTAAGGTAATATTCTCGTATAATATTCATGTCGAAGTTTCTGGAGCAAGAAAAACTACGTAGAAATTGGAATGCATATAAATAATTTGCTTTCTAAAATTAATTATTTACAATCCGACAACAGCTTGACAACCAGCTGTTTAAACAAATTTAAGATGTAACAATGGACTCCCCAGTTTCACCATGCAGTTCCCTCAACCCAAAGTATGGTTGAAGTATATGGACGATGTCTTTGCCATTTGGTTGCATGTCCCACGGGCTCTAACTACTTACATTTCCTCAACAATATCCATCTCCGACTAAGTTTTACCGTGGAATAGGAAAGAAAAGGAGGTCTAGCCTTCTTGGATATACCAAGGCAAGCGAATGGATCCCTCACGTATTCAATCTACCGTGGAGACGAATGGATCCCTCACTTACTTAATCTATCGTTAGCTCCCCGCTCCCCCCCCCCCCCCCCCCCACACACAGAGAGACAAATATCTAACGTGACATTTCACTTCAACATCCGGCTCCAAAACTTGGAAGAACAAAATTTTATCCACCAAGGCAGAGCGAATTTTGTCCTAAGGACCAGCACTGCACCTGTAAAAAGCAGGTCTATTTACATCATTCCCACAAAATGGATACAACAGAACTCCTCAAAAACGAATCTCCCCCACAACTAGACTAAACACACACACCATACATTCACCCTGTATCAAGGTACAACAGATAAACTGGGCTCCCTAAAACAACATGATATCACTACAGTGTACAAACTTGTGAACAAAGTTTCCCTTTCTGCGACAAATCGAGAATCCCCTCTCCTTCTCCGCAGTGCGGGACTCAGTACTTCTGACACAGAGAAATCCCTTGTTCAGAAAAAAGAACATAAATACATCCAGCATGGATAACAAAAAACAGACTAGCACAACATGTCTTAGAGGAAAACCATATCATCAGCAGAAAGCCAGGCTACCTCACAAATTCTAAGTTAAATCGGAGAGAGACTGTTTCTGGAGGCGGCATATGTTCTTTAGAATCTGGTGAACTGCAGAACGGATGGCGTGATCTTGCAGAGATTTTGGCGCACCTCCCTATCTATCCATCAGCATTAATAACGGAAATTAACCTGAAGAGCGCCACGGCTGCCCTCCATGCACGTTCCTATCCTTGTTCTCGAGGTTATTTTATTACTTGGCTTCATATATTGGTAAAGTGCCTCCGATAATGCTAGTTTGAGCTGACGAAACGTCGGTTTGAAGTAATTAATTTTAGCCGGTAAATTATTTATTTGCATTCCAGTTTCTATTTTTTTTTTGTTATCATATTCATATCATAGTTTTTGTTACAAAAACTTTGATATGAATCATAGGAAAGCATTTACAGAAATTTGAGCATGGAAATACTAATTTCATAGTTTTCTACCAGGAATCCCTTCCATAACGTATTCCTTAAGAAGTTGTTTCTCGATAATCTTATAAATTCTCTTGCTTCTTTCCGATCTGTAGAACGATTTCAGTTGAAATTACCCATAATGACAGCCCTCCATGTATCCACAAGGTTAATTTGGGCCTACCATTCAAAGTTCTTCAACTGGCATTGGTCTACAATAGTTTAATGTTTACATGATGTTTATTATTCACATAACGTATACAAATTATACTATTCAACTTGTATAATTATGACAATATTTCAAAATACAATTCAATGCACAGTACAATGTTACAAAATAAAATTCAAGTACTACTATCATATTCTGTTGGTACTAACACTTATTTTGGTTATTTTATTAGGGTTAATCAAAAGTTTTCTCGTATATGCAAGTAGAATATAATATATTTCGAATGGTTTCAAAGTTAAGATAAGTAATTGGTTTAGACTAATGTAAGTTAGTTGTTAATGCAAATATGGGTGACCAAAGGCCGTAGCCATACTGGTTACTAGAAAAGTAATTAGCTTAAAACAGACACTGAGAGTCCGGGGACCGCATCTGAGAGGACTCCCTTACCAGTTATAATAATGTACACGTTGATATTTTAATTCCTAATTGAATGAAATATGAGTTATAATGATCTCTTATACTCTACGTTTAAAATAATTGTCAACATTCTTTAATCCCATAAGGTAATTACTCGATCTTTTTCTGAATACATATTCAGAGGTTATAGATTTGATTTCATTTGGGAGTTTATTATAACTGCTCGTCGCAATGTACTCGAAAGATTGATGAAAATTTTCTTTGTTAGCATTAGGTACTTCCAGCGTGTTTCAACGGCAGCGCAATCCATAGTCTACATTATATACCAAGAAACTTTCAGTGTTTCTTTTTACATATAACGGACAACCATACAGATATAGTTTCTGTAGTAGTAGTAGAATATTATGAACGATATACAGATCATTGGTTGAATGTGCGAAGTCGGTAGTAGTTATGGCTCGAATTATTCTGTTTTGTATTCGTATTAATGGAAGCAGATTATTACAATAGTCTCCTCCCCAACAGGCGATGCCATATTGCAGTGAAGAATTTACCCAGGAATAGTATAAACATCTTAAGAATGCTGTATTTACAAATTATTTAACATAATATATTCTGTTAATTATGAACCTAAACTTATTTGTTAAGAAAGTGGTGTGGGAGTTCCACTTCAAATTGCTATCGATATGGAGGCCCAAATACTCGACGGTTTTTGTTTTTTTGATTAATCTACATTTACAATTTAGAGTATCACTACATTTCCTTCCATGCCATTTTATAGTTATGCTAATTCGTCTGTTAATGTAAAGTATCTCGTTTTGTCGGTATTAATGTTAAATCCGTTGTTACTAAACCATATACTTAGTTTTAACATATCGCTATTAATCCGATTTTTTAGATTTCCAAGGGTTGTTTCGGTGTATACTAAAGCCGTATCGTCAGCAAAGGATATCATTTTGCCAAAAAGTTTGTATTTACATAAATCATTAACATATATTATGAATAGGATGGGTCCTAGTACCGACCCTTGTGGGACTCCGTATTTTATTATGTTTGTTGTGCTTTTAAATGTACCGTAGCTGGTACACTGTTTTCTATTATTCAGATAGGATCTGAACCAGTCATTAGGAATTCCTCTGATGCCGTATTTGGACATTTTAATAGCAATAGATCATGATGAACACAGTCGAATGATTTAGATATATCAAGAAAAACAGCTGCGGTGTGCATTCCTTCATTTATTCCACTATAGACCTTTTTATGAAACTCGAGTAGCGTTTTTTCAGTATTGCTTCCGGATCTGAACTCATATTGATTAGTGCGTAAAAGGATATTGTATTTAAATAGCCATTTAAGCGTTTTTTTTGTTTTTTTTTTTATCAGAATTTCAATAACCTTTGAGATTGTGGATAGTATAGATTTTGGTATGAAATTTTTGATTTCATTTCTATTTCCTCCTTTAAATAACGGTACAACTGAAGCAGTCTTTAGGTGTTCTATAAATGTACCGTGTTCAAAGGATTTATTAATGATATTTGTAAAGAATTGTAATTTATGCCTAATGATGTTTAACTTTTTAACATTTATGTTGTCACATCCCACTTTTTTCCGTTTTTTTAATCCGATACTACACTCTTCACTTCAACTTCGTTTACTGCATGTAGATACATAGAATTCTTAATCCACGGAAGGTGACTGACATACTTTGCCCTTTCTTCAGGGTAGTATATCAGTGATGTCATTGCCCTCTG
The DNA here is from genome assembly GCF_054136105.1 of Typopeltis vanoorti. Lineage (NCBI taxonomy): Eukaryota > Metazoa > Arthropoda > Arachnida > Uropygi > Thelyphonidae > Typopeltis > Typopeltis vanoorti. The sequence goes on from NC_143555.1 coordinate 155,584,691, forward strand.
GAAATTCTCGCGTTTTCTGTTTTGTGTTACCTATTATCATATCATATTAATGATAAGCTTATCATTACAACAAGAAAGAAATTTCGATAGCAGAGAATGTTTTTTTGCCTGTTTTATTTTTTCCTTTAGATGTTTAACGAAATTATTATAGTCATATTCAAAATTTAAATTGTATGGATTTTTTTTATGCTTATAGTAGAGCTTCTCTTTTGTCCTTATCATATTTTTTAGTTCATCTGTTATCCAGTGTGTGTGTGTGTGAATCCTTTTTTGTAGTAACTGGTTTATGATATTGCGATTTAGTGTATGCATATTTAATCATTTGGATAAATTCATCATATAACTGAAATTTATTTGTGTCTAATAAGTCAGTTTGTAGCAGTTGATAATGTTTTATGTAGTTCTCAAATTTATTATAGTTGGTGACTATTTCGAAGTTTTTATGACTACCTGCGCAGATCATGTCAACGTAAGGATAGTTTCAACAGTATCGAATGGTGATCTGTTATCTTGCTAAAGTAGATTGCAGAGGATACCTCATAGGCCATTCTGTTTCTTATGAATGTGCGTTATTCGCTTCTCTCGTATTGCCATCGATGTAAGCAAGAAACCCCATGAGTAGATAAGATATTTTTATATTCTTAAGTTTTACTATTACTCTTATAAAGGTCCAAATTTATATCCCCCACTAATATAATATTGTCATATTTTAAGGTTTTTAAGACAATATTTAGCTCTGTTAGAAAGACATCGACTGGGCCATCGCATGCACGGTATATAGCAAGTATAAGTACATTCATTGCTGTATCGTAAATCACTACAGTTTCAGCGCTTTGCAAATTTAATTCCAGTCTGTGAATTTATAAATATTTTTTCTAGCATATAGAATTAATCCACCTGAACGAATATAATCGCGACAATCATAATACGTGTCGTAATCTGCCAGAGAATAATGATCAACCTCAAGCTGTTTGATCCATATTTCACTTAAGACTAGTACAACTATATATGATCGGATCTCTGTAAAAAGTAACATTAAATTTTCAAATTTTGACCTTATAGATCTAATATTAACGTGATATATATATTGAAATTCTCGGATGAATTTATAGTAGTATCAAATGTAACAATTTAACTTAACAGAAGTTAAATTATATATATTTTTACAGTTTACAGGTGTATAAGAATCTAAATTATTCATGGTAAATCCTAAATCCATTAGGTTTATACTGTTCCAATTATTCATAGGTAACATTTAGATTTACTGCCTTCTTTGTTTGAGTTATCTGTGGGACCATAGGCACAAATAAGTCTCATTGTTCGGTTCCCCATTCTCATATTTGCCCACATTACACTACTTGAGACTGACTGCCATTCAAGAAAATTAGCCTCGTATTTTTGTGTTGAATACTATGGCTACTCCTTCTTTTCCTTGATTGTCATTGCCTGAATATAACATTTTGTATTTATTGCTTAGAAAGATCTCACCAGTTTTGGTCTTTTTTGTTTCAGTCACCCCTATTATGTCGATCTGGTGCTTATCTAATTCCTCAGCTAGCTCCATTTCTTTGCCATTCAGGCTTCTTATGTTGATAGTACCGATCTTTAACTCTGGTGATGTTGAGTTGGGGTGTGTTTTCAGATTTGTTCCAGTAGCTGACTTTTCGCTGTTCGCCCTGGTTCCCTGGCGAAAACAACGGGGGCCTTGTTTAACTGGCGATGCCGCAGCCGGCATGAAATTTTGTCATGTTGTACCATCATTTTGTATTTTGGTTTAACCAATAGGAATACAATTTGGTCGGCTAAATCCCAAATTGCCAGCCCATCCTCGTCCGTTCAGTATCCAAGTAGATACCCAACAGGGTGCACCACGAGAAGGTGAGGATTGGACATTAGGTCAGAAGCCCTGGTTGGTTGGTTCGTGAGGAATGTGGAGACATTCCTTTAAAGGCTACGTGGAGGTCTCCTCTCAGTTATACAGCTTTGACCCTTAAGCACCCCGACAGGTGGCAGGCATGAAAGACAAACCGTCAGCAAGCGAGCGTTGTTCAGTTATTAAAGTACATCGCCGTAGGAACCCATAAGAATTTTAGGATCCCTCCACTTTTATAATTTATGTATAATTTCGTGAGAAGATGCAAAATTACGTCGATGGCCGCCTTCGGGAAATTTCCAATCTGAAAAACGGGATAGATACAACGATAATTAAACGAAAAAGATTTGATAACGACACTTATAACAGTAAGTGTTATAAGTGACAGGAAACTTGTGTAGATTAAAATGAATGGGAGCACTAAACACAAAGCTGAGATGACACTGCAACGAACTATATTATCAAAAGATAATACATGTTGTTTCTTAGTGAGTCAAGCGTAGGATTTCTTTTAAAAAATAAAATAAAAAGGAACATTTTTCTTTTGGATTTACTAAGACAAATTAAATGTCAGTTTAATTAGTCTTGTAAAGATTTACATAAATGTTTGCAGATAACTCGATTTCTAATTCAAATTTAAGGGGGAAAAATCTGTTTCGTATCGCATGTGTATACTGCAACAGTCACTTTTACAGAAACGTATGATATGGAAGATTCGCACGCAATAAATATTATTTTATAATAATCAAAGCTTGGGAGCGCTGTTTTCCCGTTCCAAGATGCCTTGCGAAGTCGTCTGTTTACAGCAGTATTATTAATCGTTTTTACTTTACGAGAACCTTTGCATAAATACGACGTCATTTTAGTGGATCTACTATAGCCTGAGGGTAAGCAAGTATCCGAGAAGACACTTATTTAAAAGATAAAAATTAGCATCAAACACGTCATGACAGATAATTATTGGAGCCGTTTTACAAATGCAAACATTCGTCCGTTCAGAAGCATTTATATTTGTAATACAGAAATGCGTGTTTATGTTTTAAAGCAATTACGGTGAAATTCGCTGCAGTGACAAAAAGCGCACGCTAAAACTTGCTTTTAAATATTCAAGGTCGACTGCTGGCAGACACTGTCACTTTGTTACGAACACAACGCTAGAAACAGTGGCAGACGACACCATTCACCGAGAAATTTAAGCGACCATTTTTATTTCAGCGCTGCTGTCATATAAATATATTTGATAACAGGAATGCTCCGAGTGTTTCTTTGTGCGTGCGTGTGTAAGAGGGTATGATATATTTTGTTCCGTTTCCGACTAAGGGCGTCTCTGTTGGATTTTTCTAAGACGGAAAAGAAATAGCGACAACCGCTCTTCGGCAATCACTTTCTCCTATTTGCGATCGTTGCCCAGGCAACAGTGACGAGCACTGACGCATGTGACGTCAATTGTTTGCCGGTGCAGACCGTTTAGAATGTGCTACTACGAAAAACAAAGAAAAATCTCGCACCGTTTGAGATCGGATAATAATAATGGCAGGAAAGCATTCCGGGGAATGTTTTAATTCCGTCGCTTTATTGTTTTGGGATCCGACACAGCTGTTGGGTAATGAGAAAGGACGAAATGAAGCTTAAAAACGTTCATTTGTCCGGTGCTGGTTATGGGAAAAGAAGCATTTTTGCCGTCCGTAATTACTGCTGATTAAATATCACGTGTTGAAGCGGCGAATGAGAACAACAAAGCAGTCACAGTAATAATTGCTGGCGTGCATCATTTACATTCTAAATTTGGTGTTCGAGTGACTTTCTTACTCAGAATACGAATGCCAGTTGAGTTACATTTCATGGAGAAACTCATCTTCGCAAATTATAACACAACAATACGAAAAGGTCGTATTATTTTCGAAGTGGTGTGTTCAAATTTTCTATAAGCATGGTTGCCAACCCAAGACTTTTTATGGACGGCTGAATGTTTTACGAGGACAAAATCAACTTTTCTAATGGTGCTATTGCAAATTATATCCTTAGTCATGCATGTTATGTTCCTAAATTTTAATCTTGTTCACCGTAAAATTAAGATAAAATCATTTTACTTAAGCAAAAGAAGAAGAAAAAAAGTGCCTTCCAACGAAGGCTTTCTGTTTCCATAACTTCACAGTTATCCGAAATATTCGCTGTAATCTAAAATATTAATGAAAGCAAATTCTTACTACTTTTATGGGGCACCGAAATGTTTTACGAAATGACAGATTGCTACTCTTTTATATTGATCTATTTGTTTATAGCCTCAGGGGCTCACTTTCGTGAGTACGGGCGTGGCAAACCCGAAGTACCTGATGCTGGACCATGCCTTACTTCATGTAATATATTATCTGTAGACTGGTCCCTCCTCTTCCTCCCTTGCTTCTTTCTTTCTTCTCTTCTCGCTTGTGCTAACAGTACATTATCAAACACTGTAACATGATCAGGCCATCAAAAAATGTTCATACTGCATCGTCCGTCGCGTGGGTTACCAAGGGACGCGTTCGGGTTTTAGGCAGCGGGACCCCGTTGGAAAAATATGTTACAGTCTCCCTTAGACACCACTCCTCAGCACTTTGCTAGAGGAAACTCCATCAGTGGGCCCCGCTACCATTTGGGGAGATCTTTAGGGGCAGCGCAAAGAAATGGTTCTGCAAAAGGACGGAAATGGCAACGACACCAGACTATGGCTTTAGGCAACTGGAACATCTTCTCTCTGAGGGGAGGAGTTGGAACTGGTCGAGGAAGCCAAGCGCTACCGGCTAGACTTAGTCGGGATTTCTTCGACCAAGAGGAGAGGAACTGTCGACCTGGATGAGGGGTGGAAGCTCTACTACTCTGGTGTGAGCCCGACAATGTCTGCTCAGGCGGGTGTGGGGATACTCACAAGCCTCCAGCTGTCAGACTGTGTTGCTGAGTGGATCCCGTTGGGGGACAGGTATATGTGTTAAGGCTTCAGATGAAAAACCATGATTTGGCTGTGGTGCAAGCCCATGCACCTAATCTGGAGTCAGAATACTCTGTCTTCCTAGAGGAAGTCGATGCTGCTTTTGACAGGGTGGCAGACATGGAATCAGTTCTGCTAATGGATGACGTCAATGCACATGTTGGAGCAGATGACCAGACATGGGGGGGTTGGGAGGAACGGCGCCCCTGACCTTAACGCGAATGGGTTGAAATTATTGGGCTTCTGCTGTACTAACAGCTTGTCCATAATGAATACCTTCTTCCAGCACCGAGATGTCCATAAGTATACCTGGTACAGGGATACACTAGAACAAAGGTCTCTGATTGACTTCTTTATAGTCTCAGCAGACCTATTTTCCTCAGTGTTGGACGTTTGTGTGAGAAGAGGGGCAGAACTGTCAACTGACCATCACCTTGTTGTGTGCACTCTACGGCTTCAGAAACCAGATGCTACCATCAACGCTGGAAGGCCTAAGCAGCTATACCACGTGAAATGGGAGGCATTAGAAAATGAGGCAGTGAGGAAGAATTTTGCAGATGACATTTCCTCCAGGGTCAAAGAGATTCCCAAGCATACTGCAGATGTTAAGGAGGAGTGAAGCTGTTCAGAACAGCTGTCACTGCCTCTGCACTCTCATGCTGGGGCAGAAAGCGGCTCGGCGTGGCAACGGGCAGTGAGAAAAGGACACCTTGGTGGAACCAAGAAGTCCAAAACACTGTCCGGGTGAACACACGCCCAAGAACACACGCATTTAACAAAATTGGCTGCAATTCCAACCCAAATATAATAATTATTATTATAGCCCAAATGCACAATACTCTGAACTGTGAATGCAGAGTGTATCATCCCCCACTCTCCCAAAACTAGCTCTATTCGACCAAGACTGTTTGCACAGCTGGGCAGGAAAAACACAATCCTCATCTTGAATCGAATTGATATGGCCATTCTATTTCGATCAGGTTATCACAAACCTATAATAGGCCGCTCGTATGTAGTTTTAATATTCTTTTCTTCTTCAAGTGTGTGTGTGCGTGTTCCTTAAACAGCCGAAAGCCTCTCAGTCTGTTGGGAAAACAAGTGTAGAGATGGCTGTTCCCAACAACAGACATAAAATTAAAGAGGATGACAAGTCGGTTTCATATCGCGCATGCTCTGTTTTGCACTTGCGTTTTCCATCTTGCTTACGTAAAAATCAATTTTTTTTTTCGCTGTAAATTTTCTCCTAAAAATCTATTTGGAAATAATGTTTTCTTTGGAAATTACAATTGCAGCTGACTATCAGATAATTAGGATTTCAGTTTGGAGCGGAATTTATTTCTTTTGTTAAATTATAATTCAATAATAGAAGCTACGATCCCAAAGAGTTCTAAATTTCATGGCTTTCAAAATTATTTGAGTTTCTTTTATCGTCAGTAATTCTGCTTTTTATTTGTTCGAAGTCTGCCTGCACTCCCTATTTACAGAAAAAGTTTTCCGTTAACATCTTTTACAATTTTTATATTTTTGTTCATTTTCCCCGTAACTGGCTCGTCATTGTTCTCCCTGTCATCATAACGCGTGTTGGCGCTTACACTTGTCGGATTTATTATTTTATTACGTTTTTTAAACACGGAAAAAAGGCTTTTCTCTTTATCTTTGTTGGCATCCGTTATGCCTCAGTTATTTTAACTCGAAAAAAGAAGTATTGGCTTCGTGCGTTTTTTCTTTCTTTCTGTCTTTTTTTTTTTTTTTTTTTTGCAACTGGTGTTGCATTTTTTTTGAGATATTTAGAAAATGAGCATAAATAATTACGGAAAAAGAGACGCAAATCACGACAGATTTTTTAACTCATTGAAATAATGTTCACCACAGGTTATATTATTATTAGATGGCAGCGTCGTAGTTTTTTTTTTCTTTTTTTTTTTTTTCTAATTGCAAAAATGTAAAAGAGTCAGTGCCGATATCAAATAAATATACATAACATGCACCGTTTCCTACATCTTCCCAAAAGTTGCCGGTCCTTAGTTTAGTTGATGCCCCCCCCCCCCAGCAATCTCTCGTCGACCCTTATGTTTTACCTTCTGAGTCTTCTCGTTAGGCCCACCTTCCGACCCCTCTGTGGTGTTTTACAGCTGCGGCCTTGTAGAATTGAACGAGATTCAATTCCTGCAAGGTCCCGTAGTTCATAGACTCTAAACTAGGGATGCACAGACCGCGGCCCTTTGATTTGCTGGCAGCCCGCCTCACCTTGTATTATTTTAACTTTAACAAGTTACACGATAGGTAATTTTTAAAAATGGTACATTTTGCCCGAAAATGCACCCGAATCAGCACAGCTTGAACTCATCGACATTCAAAACGATGAGAGCCTGCGAAATAAATTTAACGAAAGCAATTTATTAAACTTCTATCGTTGTGTCGATAAAAACAATTATAAATGGTCGCTAGATATTGCATTAAAATGTGCAAACCTCTTTGGCTCAACATATATTTGTGAACCAACTTTTTCAGTCATGAATATTAACAAATCGTAAAATAGGAACCGCTTGACTGATTTTCGAAAATGTAGAATCAATTTTGCGGTTGGCTATACAAAACTCGAATCAAATATCAAAACAATTGTCAAATCAGTACTTTTTATTACCTTTTTTGTAACAATTATGATAAATAAAATAAACAATATGTGGTAGATAACTTTCAAATTTGTTTTTGCCGGTCCTCCCATAAGTAACGGTGGAACTATGCAGCCCTCGGCCTTAACAAGTTTGTGCATCCCCCTGCTCTAAACCATCCCAAAGGAGAAGGGAGGGGGGTTGAACTGATTTGATTGAGGAATGAAGTTTTAAATCAGCAAACTGTATTACTCGGTCAAATCAGTTCAACCCCCCCTTCTCTTCTAAAGGAAAATAAATAAATAAAAATCTCCAATTTTCCATATTCCCGTGTAAATGGGAGAAATAACGATGAATGAAAATATTACCAGCTTATAATCGCACAGAACGTCTGTTCGTAAAATCAGTATCAGTACATAATTAAATAAAACAAAAAATGTAGTTGATGGTTAGAAAAGAGAACCTCATTTCTGCTTATCAACCACAAAGATTACTTGATGCATACCATTCATGAGTTTCCGATATTTGTCTTCGAGGAATTATTTTTAGTTTCATTTAAAGGAATGGTTTGAACCCTTCAAACCATTCCTTTGAAAACCATTCGAAACTGAAAGGCAGCATTCAAACCGTTTGAACGGTTTGAATGCTGCTTTCAGTTTCGCAAGTCATAAACCTACGTATATCGCCGGCCTGGTTGGCCGAGTGAGTTAGTGTATCTGATCTCTAGTCAAAGGGCTGCGGGTTCGAATCCCGCTGTGAACATGGATGTTTGTGATTACCTTCGTGCATTCACTCATGCAACTATATATACACTCTCCCAAGATGAACTGGGTCACCATGGGAGAAGTAGACCCAACCTTCTCGCAATGGGATTTCAAGCGGATCCTGCGTCAAGCGAGACATAACGCCAGGAAGAAGAAGATTAAGCCTATGTATATCAGGGGAAGGCACGTCTTCCCCTAGTAACAGAACAAAGGTTGGAGTAATAAATAAAAGGTGTACCTTCGGAACTCCTTACAAACTTCATAATCTTCTTCAATTAACGTGTAAAGGGAGGAATTAATATTTAACTTTCTTTCGTATTATTTCAGGAACAGATAATTACCATGAATATATTGAATCCCGCCTCTTTCTCGAAGAACTAATTACAAGGAGAATGCATTTCTGTGGTGTACTCTGGTGCGTCGGTGAATGCACCGACAACCCACGTTCGCAATCAATGAGTCTATCGCGCAGACAAAATTATTCTTGTTAGGAAGAATAATTTTGGAAAGGAAGTTACTAGAAAGAAATTCTCCACGACCCCGTTTTATTTTATTTTATCTTATTTGGAGGGGGGAGGGTTGGAAATATTGTAATTAGCTCAAGCAAATAGTGGTCAGTTTTGAAAGTGGTCAATATTTACTGGAGATATCCTTCTCGTGGACTGTATTTTTTGGAAGGCAATGTGAAAAGCGATCCCACACAAAAAAAGTTCTGAAACTCATGCCTTGTTTTTGTGCTTTTTTTTTCAATAAAGTAATTAATTTATTCATTAACTCATAAGGTATTCAAAAAATGATAATGCATGAAGCGGGACTTCACAGCAACATTATTTGGCATCATTGCTGTTAGCTTACCTGAGAATATGCGTATCCCCCGACTGGCACGGGGCGACCATCCACAATGTTGATGATGTCATAGTCGCTGTCCAAACGGTCTCCTTTGTCGTCGAAGGCCACTCTTCCCGTGTGCCCGTACTCGATCGACTGGTTCTTCAAATACCTGTCAGGACAAATTTACGCACGTCATTGTCACAAAAAAAAAACACTTCTAATGAAACAACTGTGGCTTTTTATCGTAAAATAAGCATCCCTTCCTTTTTTCCGCGGGTCATCCGTGAAGGTTCGTCATCTCTCAAACTTTTCTACTAACGATATCGGCGGTCACATGTCTCACCGCGGGCACGCGCCTACATCGAAGCGTTACGTATGATGGTTCTTTCTTTAAGCGAGCTCCGCAACAGCCCCATAAATCCCATTAGGACAGTTCGTTTTCAGAAACGGCACCAATCGAGCACGTCTTCGCGAAGAGAGGAAAGCGAGCGAGTGGGCTGTTAATTCGGGGCTACAGAGAGAGAGCTTTGATAATAGATTGACGGCTCTGTAAAGGAAGAAATGGCTCGAGAATGCGGGGATGAACTGCACAAACACACTCGCTCGTACCACATACCGAGACTTCATTGTCGACACGTTGTCATCATTTAAGAGACCGAAAAAAATGCAACCGCAAAAAGAATGATCAACAAACATCCACCTGCATTGATTGTGGAAATAGTTAGGAACAAAAATGTGACCCGTCTTCCTCCCAATAGCAACCCTCGGGAGAAAATAACCCACCGAGGAGTGTTGGGTTATTTGGATTTACACCCGAAGCAACTGAGGCTATGCGGATTGTGGCGCATCTGACAAGTTGGCTTGTTTCGCGTTCTGAGTAATCATGAATTTCCGGGAGGATAAACCCCCTGCCATATGAGGCCGCTAACGAAGAGGAGCGTTCGGTGTGAGTGGGTGTTGACCACGCGTGCATTAACGGGGGAAGTGGGAGAATGATGGATGTCGTACTGTAGAGCAGCGCTCTGCTGGAAGACATAACACATAAACCAACGTCTGCAGATTGTAATGGACGAAGCCCCTTCCCCCTTCTCTCTCTCTCACACACACAGACAGTAGATTAGCTGAATTGCCTTCTTCTGAATATCATCAATCAATGCGATAAATATTTTATACATTCCTTTGCCATCCCATTGCTTTTTTTTTTTTTTTCATAATGTGGCTGACAGCTGGACTAAAGTCTAAAGTGGAAGAACTTTTGTGATCTGCATTAAATTTCAAATGTCTGCTGCTTTGCGAATTCTGGGAAAGGAATTGGGGTTTTTGTAAGAAACCTTTTAAAAAGTAGTTTCCTGCCCTCCCTAAGTGGTCCTGGCTCTTTCACAAGTCGCACACTCCTTTAAATATTTTCTATTCCAAACGCTTCCCGTTCGTTCGAGCATTTATTTACACATCTGTTATTACCACCGACATAATGGTTCTGTTTCGACAGGTCTTCCGCTCATTTGCAGTTCTAATACGAAAAAGCGTCCTTTGCATTATTCAGCGAGCATTCGCGATGATGTAATCAGCTTCTCCGCACATGCACACAGCGTTGCTGTCGCTCTAAAGTCATTTTAAGCGGAGCTCGTGTTTAAAATAAGTATTAACCTCAATTGTTCAACAGAGCAAGCCTCCCCCCCCCGCTTTGATTAATTAGACGACGGGCATCATACATTATGTTAATGAGATGGTTACTTGCGATCGAATTCGCCTCATTTATCGCGAGTCATAAACACGTGCGTTACTCGATCAGCGAACTCCGTCACTTTTCTTGTTTTGCTTCATTTTCGGGAGGGGGGGGGACAGAAAGTTAAGAAATTTGAACTACAAATTTGAATTAAAATTAAATATCGTGCGCTTTAAATGCACCTCGTGGGATTCCACCCTCCCCTTCTCGTCCGCTTGTTCTGCAAGCTTGGCAAATCTTCACGTGCAGACCCGACAAGAGGCTGCTCTAAAACATTTCTCGCTCAGATTTGTTATCTCAAATCCAGTTTACGTGTTTGGATATCGAGTTTGACTTCCATTTCGCCATCGCAGCAACTGATGACAAAAAAAAGTGAAGAACGCATCGCAAGGAATGCGAACTGTCCTAGTTGGAGGCGGGGGAAAGACATTTGCATCGGGTAATGAGTTGAGCGGAATTAGCACAGGAGGAAGAAATTTCTTCCAGAACTGACGGAGAACAATAAAGAAGTAATTTTCTTCGGAGTGAAGTGAAATGCTCGGAATGATGGCAGAATTTATTCCCACAAGAAATCCAGTCGCTTCGAATTTTTCTTGCGTCATTCCGGCCATTCCTTTATCAAATTTGCGAATTCTGGGAAATTTTCGATTGCCATACACGCGTTTTTTTAAAAAAAGTTAATTAAGCGTTTAATAAGCTAGTACTGCGTTGGAATTTATTTGATTTGTAACACGTTCTGTGTTCCTTTTTATGGAATGGGGACAGAACAAACGTGTTCCATTACTGGTGCTATCAAAAAAATAATATTTGCATAAAGAATAAACAAATATGGAATTGGTAATCATAAAAAGGGTGCGTTTTTGGCACCTTCGTTACATTCTTGTGCAGCGATGTCAGTCATTGTTTATCACGACACAACAAATGAACACTTTTTCACTGGAGATATGAAGAGCCATTTTGTGTAATATCGCTGCTAAAATGATTCGGTTTAGACCGAACCAAAATTGGGATTACTCCACGCAATTTTGTTAAAAGATCCCAAATAGTAATTCTCATTCATACAGAGGAAACGAAGCTCACGAGAACTTGTATTTGGAATGATGCGTTGGAATGGTTATGTGATGTGCACACAATACACGTACGTATTAACGATGTTTTATTAAACCGAAGCGGGCAGGAATTCCTCAATCTGTTTTCTATTCACACCACGGGGTGGTTACATTTGTCTCGCTGTTTATCTTTCATGAATATGCAATGCAGAAATCAGAAATCTGTTTCACATTTATTTCTCTTCGTTTCGTTTTATTCTCAAGTTAAACTTCCAAGCTTCCTCTGGATCTTTCCCTCTATTCCTTCTTCCTCCCCCATATCTAAAAGCCATTCGGATCTGCTGATGCCACCACTGATTGGCCTTACATTGCAACGGTTGCCAGCTTCTGCGGACCTCTTCCTGTTTTTTTTTTTTTTTCTTTTCTTATTTTTGCGTGAATGAGGATCCCACCCTACATTTGGTATTCTGCTGGTTCGCCGTGGATTAAATAGCTTCAAGCCTTTGATAAGCAGAGTGGTGGAGAAAATCATCCACTATCAAAGTGTGCTATTTATGTCTAAAAAGTGAAAGATTTGATAAAAATCGGCCACAAAAGACCTTCATACAGTTATCTGGTCTAGAAACATGAGTATTTCTCTGTTTCGATGCAATCGAAACGCAGTCCTGTCCAGTTTATCATTAAAAAAACTTTCTCGCCTTTCTTTCCATTCGATATCATCCTCAGACAAGATCAGGTTTCTTTCTCGGGCCAGCATCTGTCTCTAGCCATAAACTCGATATCCTCTTCTCTGGGTACTTATCTTCGGAACAGCTGCTAACGTCGTGCAACTCTGAACCCGCGATGCTACACACACACACACACACACACACACACACACACACACACACACACACACACACACACACACACACACACACACACAGCATTTTACTGCCTTTTCTATTCAACCGAAATAGCATCCTCAAAGCCTATAAGAAAGTGAACGGACAACATCCGTGTACTCGACATCTCTAGACTCACAAAACCAGCCTCTCTCTTCTGGCATTCATTATATGGAAGTAATCCCTCTCGTTCCTCCATATCTTCGAAGATTGGGGAAATAAAAATAAGGGAGTTAGTAAGTATATTTTGTTTCCTTATTCCAACATGATTCTGCTGCATTACAGATTCTGCAATATCGTACGATTCCCAGACTCAGCCGAAGTAAAATGAAAATAGTCCTATTCTAAAGATCAAATATAACAATAATAATAACAACCATAATAACAACAACAATAATAATAATTTTAATAATAATAATAATAATAACAATAATAATATTGCTCTCTGTAAATTGTCTTCCTTATCTGATATTATTACCTGATCATCTGCAAATGATAGCGTATTTATTTTGTTATTTCGGGAAATTTCTATACCTTGATTGTTTAAGCTTTATTACAAAGAGCAATACATAATTTAAACATTATAGGCCTGATAAATAGAACACTCAACCCAAATATAGTACAAAAAGAAACACGCTTGAAAATATACAATACTATAGCAGTGCCCACATTATTACTGGCAGTGAAATTTGGGCAATAAACAAACAAGATAACCAAAGAATAAAAACAAGCGAATGAGATTTATGAGAAGAACTGCGAAGATCAAAAAAGGAACGAAGACCTTTTAAAAGAACTAAAAACAAAATCAATAGAAGATAAACTAAACAATTCTAAACAAAAATGGATTGAACATGTAAACCGAATGCCAACACCCGACATCCTAAACAAATACTAAAATATAAGCCAACTGGAAAGAGAAGGCAGGAGAGACCTCGAAAAAGGACGCTGGGTGGAGAATGAGACCCGAACAGACCAATATGGTCTACACCCGTAATTAATGTTATGATGTTATGATAATAATAATAATTTTTTTTCCTGATATCATTTTTAACAACAACATAAAAAATAATAATAATAAATTGTAACAGGTTATTACCTCTGAATATAATTCTTACATACGATGCATTCAAGTTAATGTCCTTATAATTTGCACCATTCATAGAACCGAATAATAACAACCACGGTAATCGCTTGCACAGTTACACAAATCAGACGATATCATTATATGTTGGATTTTGCTCCTTTTTTAAATATATTTTTTAAAGTTTGACTAAGTGTTATCATACAAACTATATACATCGATACAGTTCACATATCACAGTTTTTGTTTTGAACAAACAACATACAGTAAAATATATTTTTAGATAAATATACATAATACGTAAGTTAGGAGTAATAATACTGCTAATAATAGTTTTTCTATTATTATATTATATATTAATATATTACATAGTAATATTATTACATTTTATGCAGTCATTTTAATTAATATTAATTTAATTACGTTTGATGCAATAAATACTTAATTTTTTGTTTATTTTGAATAAAGTTTAAAAGAACTAAGAAATTTATCTAAATAATTAAGTATTCTTGTGTGTGTAACGTGAGCATAGCATAAAGCACATATGGGCAACCCCCGGCCGGATCCGGTCCTCTACTTCTTTTGATTCGGACCTAATCTATTTCAGCGAAGTTTGTCTGATTCATGGTGGGAGAAAACATGGTGGGTTCTACTAACTCACACTAAGCTGACGTCATATGACTTGCGCAAAACACGCTATGTTTTCTCCAAACCAAGGTCTCTTTCTCACTTTGACTAGCGGCGTGTGTGAACGTGTTACAACGTGTCAGTTCGGTACTTGCGTTGGTGTTGTGCTTTGTTCAGTGCCAGCATTGATATTATGTGCTGTTCGGTGCCAGAGTTGATGTATTCTGTTCAGTGCCTGCGGTGTAGAAGACAGTTTGGTTTGACAGTTCTGAATATCGCTTATAAATTTGGGACAATGTCAGGGGTTATTGCAAAAAAAAAAAAAAAAGAAAAGGAGATGCAGAGAATCGTCAATTTCAAGACAACTGGACGGAGGATTATTATTCTATTCTGAATAAAGGTTTGCCGTGCAACGAATCCGTATCCGTCAACAAAGAATACAACTCAAAGAGTCAATTTACTTCGAGACATGCGAATCACCCAGAAATTGATGGACAACTACGAAAAGATGAAATGCAGAAGTTGAAGAAGAACTTGGATACCCAGCAGCAAATGTTCAACAAGCAAAGAACGCAGCACCACAGCATTGTCAAAGCCAGCTTTGTGGTAAGCGAAAAAATCGCTAAGCACTCTAAGTCATTTGGTGAAGGACAATTTATCAAGGAATGTCTGCTGGGTGTTGCAAGTATAATATGTCCTGAAAAGAAAAAAGACTTCGAGAATATTCGTTCGTCGAGACGTACTGTTGGCCGACGGATAGAAATTATGGCTGATGATATCAAAAAAAGTTTAAAAGAGAAGATTGCTAGATTAGAAGCCTTTTCAATTGCTTTGGATGACAGCACCGATGCCTCCGATACAATATTTATTCGAGGAGTTGATGCGAATTTCAACATCACAGAAGAATTATTGGCGCTTCGGCCGTTAAAAGGAACAACTACGGGTGAAGATATATTCGAAACAGTCAACACAAAATTCGAGAGATTTGGGCTTAAATGGAGTTCACTATCTGGCATATGCACTGATGGAGCCCCTGCAATGGTTGGTGCACAGAAGGGATTTATTGGAATAGTTCATGAAAGAGCAATAGAACTACAGATCCAACCGGAAAATTTAACAAATTTTCACTGCATTATCCGCCAACAAAATCTATGTGCAAAATCGATTAAATTCACAAATGTTGTGGAAGTTGTAGTAGCCAGTATTAACTTTATTAATTTAAGGAGTATTTTTCAGACCTATTCTCGGATTATGAAGATGTGTCTTATTATTGTGAAGTGAGGTGGTTGAGTAAAAAGGTAAAATGTTAAAACGATTTTATGATTTGAGACAAGACGTTGCAGATTTTATGGACATAAAAGGAAACACAATTAACCAAATAAAAGATGGTGAGCGTGTGTGTGATTTAGCATTCCTTGTAGATGTCACCGGATACCTAAACCAACTGAATCTTAAATTGCAAAAACAAGAACGATTGGTTCATGAACTGCATGGACATGTCAAAGCTTTTTGTAATAAACTAAGACTGTTGGAAAGTCAGATCAGAGCTAAAAATTGTTATCGTTGTCCTACTCTAGCAATTCATAAAAATATCCCTCATAATTGTTATGGAGATGAACTGAAAGCACTAATAGAGCAATTTGATAGAAGGTTTGCCGACTTCAAAAACAAAGACTCCACATTCGCTATATTTGCTCGTCCGATGGATGCTGATGTAAATAAGGTGCCAGAAAACTTACAGATGGAACTTATTGAGCTTCAGGCGGATTTACTGCTAAAATCACAATTTAACAACATTGCTTTGACGGATTTTTATAAATTTTATTCGGTGGAAGAAAAATATACAAATTTAAGCGCCTTTTCAAGAAAAATCATTTGTCTTTTCGGCAGCACACATATGCGTGAACAGTTTTTTTCGAGGATGAAATACAATAAGTCAAAAATTCGGACAAGAATAACGGACGAAATCCTCGAGAATTCTATGCGATTATCCTTAAGTAATGTTAACGTCAATATTGATAGTCTCGTAGTTGCAGTAGAAGGCCAATCTTCACATTAAATTGTTATGTCGTTCATCATATTATAAAATTCACGTAGAGCTTTATACCAAAGCATTATATTATAAATAAATGAAATATGAAGTAGCACCTTGTTTTAATTCATTTAATATGAATTTATTTTATTTAATAATTTGGTCCGGCCCTTGACTCGGAGACAGAATGATAATTTGTCCCCGAACTAGGAAAGGTTGCCCATGCCTGGCATAAAGTAAAGGAAAGAAAATGATATATTTATCAAAAGGAGTAATCCCACTGACTTTTCGGAAGACTGTGATTAACCTAACCTTACTTTTTTTTAGCGTTTGTTTGCTGTGGTTACTATGTTTGATGTGATGTCAACGCACTAAGTGGGTTGACACAGTTTCCACCGTTTGCGTTTTAATGTTCTGTAACTTCAGATGTTTTATCTTATATGGCAAGTTGTTGAGTAATGTGGATATAAGATGCTCCCTCGCAGCGGCTCCGTACAAACTGCTATAACGCCGTAGTGTAGAAGGTTGAGTTTGGTCTCGTTATGCGACACGTTCTCTATTATTCGGTAAGCGTTGCTAAAATAGTGTCTTAGTAACAGTACGCAGTGTCTTAGATTCTTTGTACTCAGGATTTTGTTTTGCCATTAAGGGTTCGGTTATTTCCTGGTGTGTGTTGGGTCTCCAAAGCACCGTTGAAACGATTCTTCGGTGAAGTTTTTCTAAATTTGATAAGTGATTGCTTGCTGTACTTGGGTACGTGGTTATAGCGTTGCTTAGTAATGTTTCACAAATTCGTGAATGAG
Organism: Typopeltis vanoorti; assembly: GCF_054136105.1. Lineage (NCBI taxonomy): Eukaryota > Metazoa > Arthropoda > Arachnida > Uropygi > Thelyphonidae > Typopeltis > Typopeltis vanoorti. The sequence goes on from NC_143555.1 coordinate 155,601,938, forward strand.
GTTTTTTTTTTTTTTTGGTCGGCATCATGTCTTTTTGCTTGGAAGAGTTTTGCAGCAATAATGCGTAGTTTGTTATGAAGGTTGTATGTTTAATCCATTTAAGGTGGTTGAGGTATTTAACACGTGTGACGGGTCTAATTTCGGAACAGCTTCCAAGGTTAATTCGATGTTATGTTGTGACTGTATATCGTCAGTGATGTAGAATTATTCTTGGGTGCTTTATGATTAGTATTTGCGTTTTAGCGTGTTCTGTACCATCATTGAATTGTGGCAGAAGTAGGTGGTCATTTTGTTATCTGCGTATTGATATATTTGATTTTGTATGACCAAGATGTGAATGTCATTTATGTATATGCCGAACAGTGTGTGTGATAATATTGCTCCTTGAGGGACTCCGTGCTGTATCTGTATTCCCCGGCTGTGATATGTGTATATTTTTATTATTTGCATTCTATCTGTGAGATAATTCCTAAATCACGTATGCAGTGTCTGTTATTCCGAGTAGAGTTTAGTCAGCAGTATTTCATGGTCAAGTGTGTCAAATGCTTTGGCAAGATCAAGGAGTTTGAGGATAGCAAACGTGCTTTATCCAGAACTTTATTTAGTTCGTTTGTAATATCCTCTAATAACATGGCTGTGCTCTTCATTTTCTGGAAACCGTACCGCTTTTGCAAGATGATGCTAGATTTCTGTAAGCAGTTTTGTACTTTGGTGTGTATTTCTTTTCAACAAGTGTAGAGAGGACAGGCAAGTTAGCTATAGATGCGTAATTCTGAATGTGATTTCTTTTTCTCTGTTTGTAAATAGGTGAAAAGGACTTTCAGTTGTTTGTGAACAGTGCCGACTATAATGTTCACAAGTACAGGATTCAGTTGTGCAAAATGTTTTGAGGTCTGTGCGTCTGATTTTATTACTTCCTGCACTCGTCTTTTGTTTTAGTCACGACAGAGCATCTTTAAATTCCAGTTTCGATACGGGAGGAACATACATGATCTGTTGTTGACTTTGGGTTAATAGTTTTGTGTTGGGTCTAATGGATTTTTTTTTAGACCCAACACAAAACTTTTTTTTTTGTGTGTGTGTGATGTTTGTGAAAGCATAGTTAAATGATTCTACGAGTTCCTTATGGTTCTATTGATCCAAGTTTTGGTGATAAAATCTTGCGGGGAGGTTGTTCTTTTTGGGGTTAGTTCATTAAGCATAGACCATGTTTGCTTCATATTGACACTACATGCCGCGAAATTCTGAAAGCAGTAGTCTTTTTGAGCTCCCAATTTTAGTTGTTAGTCGGTTTCTTGTGTTTTTCTATAATAATCTAACCCATAGATATAAAATGATAAGCTTTTTATGAAACGTTTTTACGAAATGTCACTTTTTTGTCAAGTTATTTGAAACGTTTTCAAACTCAGGGGCTACCTTGAGTGTCGAGTCATCAGAATTCAAGGAGAACCGGCCTACCTGTCCGGAATACGGGGGGCGCCGTATGCGCTAGGGAGGCGTACCCCCTAGTAATAATATAATAATAATAAAGCAGTCATGTCGGAAGTATAAACCTTATTAGTAGTACACGTTTAATTATAACAGTTTTCGCCATTAATTCACTCATGTTATGCTTACTGAAGTTCAAACCAGTTGCATCTAAAGTACTTGAGAGAGAGAAAGAGAGAGAGAGACCGCCATACTTTTAGTAACTTAGTGTTAGTAATACCTCATTTTGGTATCAGATTTAAGATCTTGAGTCCAAGGCGAAAGTATCCAAAAAGGGCGGTTAGACTGTGAATTATGAAAAGATGGAGAGTTTCTTGAATTAAAATGGCAACAACAATAATAATAGTAGCAATCATGAAGGTGAGATCTTTCTGAGCAATAAATACAAAATGTTATATTCAGGCAATGACAATCAAGGAAAAGAAGGAGTAGCCATAGTATTCAACACAAAATACGAGTCTAATCTTCTTGAATGGCAGGCAGTCTCAAGTAGAGTAATGTGGGCAAATATGAGAATGGGGAACTGGACAATGAGACTTATTTGTGCCTATGGTCCCACAGAAGGTTCTACTAAGGTAGAAGTGGAGGAATTTTTTGAAGCTTAGAGAAAGCAACTGACACAATGAAAAAGGAAAAGTTGGTCCTTGTTGGGGATCTAAATACCAGAGTAGGAAATGATTGTGAGACATATAAAAATATTTTGGGAAAATTTGGAGAAAAGAGCAAAGCTAATAATAATGGCAAATATCTGTTGGATTTCTGCTCAGGAAATGGACTGGTTATTACTAACACCATGTTCCAACATAAAAATGTGCACAAATTCACATGGAGAGAAGAGGCTAGGAATAAGAAAAGTCTCATTGACTATGTTATTGTTGATAGTGATGTTTTTTCCCTGGTGCAGGACACCAGAGTGTACAGAGGATTTGAAATTGGAAGTGATCACTATTTAGTCTTGAGCAGGATAAAATTGAATTTCATATTGAAAAGAATAACATGTAAGAAAGTTTTAAAGCGAATAAAAGTTGAGCAGCTCTCAGATGTGAGCTGTAGACTAAAATACACAAAGATTATTGAAGAAAAAATGAAAGAATTTGAGAACAGGAATCAAACCTTGGAGATTCAGTTGCAAGCCTAGAAGAAAGCTCTGATTGATTCAGCTAGAGAGGCATGTGGTGAAGTTGTCTGCAAAGATAGAAAAATTAGAACTCCATGGTGGACACATGAAGTTAAACAGGCAGTGAAGGAAAAGAAGAAAGCATACCAAAAGTTCCTGTCAAATAAGTCAGCCTGTTCTCTTAGAGAATATAGAGACAAATGCAAAAATGCTAAACATTGTGTAAAACTAGCTAAACAAAAGTCATGGGAGGACTTTGGCAAGAATATAGAAAATAAATATCAAGAGGGTGGCAAAATATTCTGGAGGTTGTTGAAGAAGCTTAAGAATGGAGGAAAGAGTGCTATAAAAGGAAGTACAGATGATAAAGGAGACATGAAAATGGGAGAAAAAGATATCCTTGAAGTATGGAGTAGTTACTTTGAAAAACTGCTAAATGAAACAAGCAGTGATGACAGCACAGTGGTAAAAAACACTGATCAGGCATGTAGTCAGGAATACATATCCATACTTGAAGTAGAAAAAGCCATCAAAAGCTTAAAATGTGGAAAGGCAGCAGGAGTAGATGATATTCGACCAGAAATGCTGAAGTATGGTGGTATAAGAGTCTTACAGTGGCTGCACTGCATAGTTCAGAAAGCCTGGACAGAGGGACGAATTCCCGATGATTGGAGTACAGCTCTCATAGCACCCATATATAAAAAAAGGGAAATAAAACTGCATGTGAGAATTACAGAGGTATTTCCCTACTGAGTGTTCCTGGCAAGATCTATGCAAGTATACTTGAGAAACGGTTGAGAAGAATTGTGGAAGAAAAGCTTGGTGAAGAACAAGCTGGATTCAGGCCAAATAGAGGCTGTCAGGATCAGATCTTCACTTTACGACAAATAGTCGAGAAAGCATGGGAATATAACAAAGATCTGTATTTAAGTTTTGTCGATCTGGAAAAGGCATATGGCAAGGTGCCAAGAGAGAAGCTATTCAATACGCTGCAGTTATATGGTGTCAATGGGGCATTATATCAAGCAATACTTAGTCTTTATTTGTGTTGTAAGTCAGCAGTTAGAATTGAAGGAAGATGGTTTAATGTTAAATCTGGTGTGAGACAAGGATGTACATTATCCCCTCTGTTATTCATTATCTATATGGATCACATTATGAAGGAAAGTGGTAATAAACATGATATCAAAATTGGAGATATTAATGTCAGCTCTTTGCTTTATGCGGATGATGTTATACTTCTAAATAAATCCGCTACAAATCTGCAAGATTCTCTGACTAAATTGAATAGCTGTTGTAATAGATATGGTAAGAAGGTCAGCAATAAAAAGACAAAGACAATGAAAATAGGCAGAATCATCGAAAATGTCAACTGTGTTGTGAATGGAGAACCTGTGGAACAAGTAAAACATTTCAGCTATTTAGGCACGATTTTTACTGAAGATGGTAAATTAAATATAGAAATAGACAACAGAATCAGCAAAGCTGGTATGGTGGGAAGTCAACTGAATAAATTCATATGGAATAAGAGAGAAATTAGTCGGAACACTAAATTATACAAGTATTGAACACTGTATACAAGACAGTGTTCAAACCAGTTTTAACTTATGGATCTGAGAGCTGCGTCAGAAGTAAAACACTTGACCAAAGACTAGAGACCGCAGATATGAGAGTCCTGAGAAAGATTATAGGCGTGAACACATGGCATCAATTGCAATATCATATTAAAAATGAGGATATTAGGAAAGAACTTGACATTGTCAGCATCCAGGAATGCGTTAGCAGAGCTAATCTCAGATGGTATGGTCACTTAAATAGAATGGGAGAGGAAAGATTAGCAAAACAAGTGTTCTCTGCCAGGTTGGCAGGAAAACGACCCAGAGGAAGACCAAGATATAGGTGGATTGATACGGTACAAAGTGCCTTAGACGATAGAAATATAAGATCTGATAATGTTGGAGTGTTGACAAGTAACAGACTGATTTGGAGGAAAATTGTAGATAGGAAATTAATAGTGATATAATTTTTTTCATGTAGTACTGTCATATCCTGTACACCCCTTGAGGGTACATGGCAGGAATTTGATGATGATGATGCAATCATGAAGCAAAGATCTCAGTAATAACGTGCCAACTATTATTTATGAATTCTTATATTTCTTCTCGGTAATACTTAAAGGTGGTAGGTGGTTCTCACTTAACAGTCGTGAAGCGCCCACACACACAATATACTTCGATAAAACACAGAAGCGACATCTGTAATGGCAATTTATTGTAGAACCAGACTTTTGCTGCGGAGATCTCTTACGCAGCTCAGTTTATCATTTTTTAATTGAAGAAATGTTTATTCGAGTAATTATTTTATCGCGTTAACTCATTTAATTTACGGGCGGCGCTTCAATTTATGCTGGGTTACTACAACCCCGCCCGGAATTATCTTTCCATCAATTTTAGCACAATTAACTTGAGAGAAAACACTAATTTCCATGTGAGGATATTCACAGTTGCCCCTCTAATTTTAGACTGTGAATTAGGGTTTAAAAAAACTCGTCCTTTTTCTATAATAAAAGACTCATTTCCACTTTCTTCCAGTTCATTATCTTCGCTTTGTTCTGAATTAACGAGCGTATGTGTTACAAAGATACTGTACTACGCTGTTTCTCATCGTCCAACCATAACACAAAACTGTCTTTTTCGTCACGTGAATACGCCGCCTTAGAGACGCTAACATGAACTGATGATTCGAAGGGGTTTTTATTTTCTCTGAGTAACAGTTGAATGGACCAATTTCAAGGCCACACACACACACACACACACACACACACACACACACACACACACACACACACACACACACACACACACACACACACACACACACACACACACACACACACACACACACACACACACACACACACACACACACACACACACACACACACACACACACACACACACACACACACACACACACACACACACACACACACACACACACACACACACACACACACACACACACCAAGCAATCTTCAGTGTTCATTCTTTTTACCACTTCCATATTTCCCCTCCGAACTTATGGAGTTGCTAAAAAAAGCTTTCCTCTTTCTTATTATTTTCCTCTTTGTTTATTATATTTTAAATTAAAATGTTTTCCTTTACAACCGAAGCAGCGTAATTCTTAAATAGAAATGTTATAATACAAATTAATAAATAGAATTATTTAAATAGATAGCAGCGTAAATAGAAATGTTCTTATATTTTCATCGATCTAAAATCAACACAAATTATATAAAAATAAAATAAAATAAATTTTTATAAGGCCTTTATCCCTATGAAAATTCAATAACAATGCGCTACACTGTCCGAAGAAACACCGTTTCGACTTCGATTCTAATCACCGACCATAGGAGCTTTCGGAATCTTTCTTACCGGTTTCTCATTATCAATCACTGGCGCAAGAAAGTAGGGTTTTTAACTCCTGGAAAGAGCCTCCGTCTATTCAATGTCGTATGGAAAAAGAAAATTATTCCCAAAGACTGAGAAGCAGCAACAATAATCCCTATATTTAAGAAAGGAGATAACCGTAAATGTGAAAACCATAGAGGGATTTCGCTTTTAAGCGTTCCCAGGAAAATCGTATGCCCGTATTTTAGAAGAGAGGCTTAAGAACCAAACAGAGGACACACTGGAAGAAATGCAATATGGCTTTCGAAAAAATAGAAGCACACAGGATTTTATCTCCTGTCTTAGACAAATATCAGAGAAAACATTGGAATATGGAAAAGAACTACATTCATGTTTTATAGATTTTGAAAAGCCCTTTGACCGAGTTCGCAGACACTTAATATGGCAAACATTAAAGAAAAACAAGATACAAGATAACTTAATAGCAGCCATACAAAGCCTCTACGAAAGTAATAGAAATTATGTAAGAACTGTAATAATGATCAAAAGAATTTGAAACAAATGTAGGAGTGAGGCAAGGCTGTATCCTCAGCCCTTTTCTTTTCATTATAATAATGGATGAAATTTTAAGGGCATGCCAGACAAAAACAAAAACTGAAAGAAACCAGGATTACACACATGGCTTTTGCAGATGATCTAGTGATTCTAGCAAATACAGCTGGAGATTTGCAGTACAACATCAACATTTGGTATGAAGAAACAAACAAACAAATAGGATCAGGAATATGACCATACTTATAAATAAAACTAAACCAATGATCATATCTAGAAACCAATCAAAACACATAATAAAATAGAGAACCATCAACTGGAACAAGTTCATATACAAGAACGTGGTAGACTAAACACAGAAATTAACAACAGGATAACCGGGGGAACAAAGCTATTCTGTGCAATGAAAGGCCCATTCCTAGATAAGAAAGAAGTTTACCCAGAACACCAAAATGCAGTGTAGCGTTCAGTGTTTGTACCAACATTTAACATACAGTTGCGAGTCTTGGTGTTTAACAACAGAAAACACAAATAAACTACAAACAATTGAAATGAAATATCTTAGGAAAGTGGCACAAAAAACAAGACTAGACCAAATAAGAAATCAAACTATAAGAGACAGCCTTCAAGTTGCACCTCCGAACACCTTTGATGTCCGAACCACCAAATGAGGTGGTTCGGACATCTTAATCGAATGGAAGAAAGAAGAATAGCAAAAACTGTATACGAAAGCCAGAAAATAGGGGAAAGAAACACAGGCAGGCCCAGGAAAGGTTGGCGAAAGGAAATTAAAGAATAATTGGAAAAGAAGGGAAATTAACTGGAAAGAAGCCTTGGACAGGACGACATGGAAATCTTTGGCAAAATCTCGACGCTTAAAACACAAGAGATCATAGGCGAAGAAAGAAAAGAACCTCCGTAGCTCAGTGAGTCTAGACAAAGCCCTTTGTTAGGAAAGACCTGGTCTCCATTTCCGTCCATGACGTGAGGAGCCTTTATCTCTTTCGACGAAAGGTGAGTTAGCCTGTCACATACGGAGGTAGTGAGTTTTTTACCCCCAGGACATGCAAACCGGCCTGTTTTGGATGCCGTACCTGCCCGTAAAAGGGGCTCACAGCCGTTGTATCATCATACGAAAGAAGAAACTCCCAGAAACTCGGATTTTTAATCCTCAAAATATGATTCACAACTGAAAGTTACTCAAAGAAGAATGGAAAGGAATCTGTTTGATGGGACACTTAAAGATATCCTCCCGTTTGATAAGATCGAGAACAGGTGTATACGACATCATCAGTTACTCGTACATTATGCTTTCAAATGGAAATGGGCTGCACAAATTGCAAGATGGCAATGTGGACATGATGCAAGGTGGCCGAAATTATTGAACGAGTGGAGACATATGGATGGCAGTAGACAAAGAGGAAGATCAAGGAAGAGATAGCAAGATGAATCTGTCAGGATTGCTGGGATGGAATGGACGAGAAAAGCTGACAATAGGATGGAATGGAGAAAATTGTGGTAGACCATCCATTAGTGGATCGATTGTAATGGAAGAAGGTGTTGAGTTAATAATATAGTTTTAGGGTTGGAAATCATGAGATGGCGGCAGCTGCCTGTCCTATTCTCCTCCCAGGGTGCATATAAAATTCATTGGACCCCTTAGGCCAGCTGTTTGCGATTGGCAGTCTCCATCTCTCCAAAACTTATAGATAAATGGACTCGACAACTCCCTTTGGGGAATAAAAGGCTTTAGACGATTTTATTTAAAAAATATATATATAAACCAAATATGAAGAATTATATTAAAAAAGACGACTGTAGAATCACACTGTTTTTTCCGACATGTTAGGATTAGGAACCATGAACTTCTCTGCTGTACTCTCATCCCCGGATGCCAATTAAAATATGGATAGTGTTGGGCGAGCAACTAATGGCGGAGACTGGATTCTCCTCAATTTCCAAACAGCCTCTGCTGCTCCGTACGAGGATTAACGGGCATTAGCAAATGCATTTATTTTTATATAATTATATATGAGCGATGGCGTGCATTTAAATAAGATTGGAGTTTAGTGTGTGTAGGAAGTGTTAGTCAAAGATGCATAACCAAGGAAACTGGATATTAGAGCAACATTTGTTGCTCTAATATCCAGTTTAACAGCATCTAACAGCAAGCAGTCACCACTGGAACTATGGAAGAGCTTCTGGAGATTTTTTTTCTTGGGAAGTAGCGAACGAGTGGAATGGATTCCCAGAAGCTATTGTGAGGTCTTTTTTAATGAATTCCTTCGAGGTGAAGTATAATGTGTCGTGTGGATAATGTGGAATTCCTGTGATGTGTCTTTTGACTGGATGGAAATGCCAGCGATAATAATAATTTCTAGTAGTTTCTCACGATGTCAAATTTGTTGTGAAACTATTTTCTTTGGAGAATTATTTCAACTCAGTTCATAGATTCTTTTTTGGTTGAGGCCTAACAACAAAGAGTTCCTTCTTTTTGTTTAGAAATGTTATTATTAGTATCCGTTTTACTATTTATTTATTTTAAATCCGTTTATTTATTTTAACGCCTGTTATTCTCCAAAGAGGATAAGCGGGGCTCCGTTAGCCGTAATTAATTTTTTGAAGGTCGGTGAATAGCTGGTCCGTCTCCTCCCTTCAGTTTTGACTGCTGAGCTAAAGACTATCAGTAAGTCGAGTGGTTAGAGGAAGGCGTACAGCAGACGGCTCTGGCCTCGTGACCATCATCCTAACAGATATGTCTGTTAGGATGCATGGGCAGATATATCTAACAGATATGTTATGTCAGAAAGAACATGATTTCTACGCTCGATTTTTATTTATTTATTTATTTTTGAACTGTGGAGATTAAAAACCGCAGTTTTCGGGATGAAGGAAAACCGTACTTGACAGTTCAAAAAAAAAAAAAAAAAGACAATAGCCGGGAAACAGCCCGAGAGATGGCTAGAAATAGTGGACAACTCGTAAAAAACGGTCTCGTAATAGGTAAACAGCCTTTTTTGTTGTTGTCCGATTCCCGTATCAGTAGTTTTTTTTTTTTTTATGTCCGGGCTTTGGTTTTTAAGATCGACCATAAAGTGCACTCGTCACGTGGAATAGGATCGTTTCCTCTCATTTAGGACGCTTTGGAAATGCACTGAAACGACGTGATGAGGAGAGGCAGTGTGTGGCTGCCTACTGCTTTCGGGAACGAAAACGCGTGAGACGGTATTCATTTACCCTTTTTTTTTTTTTTATAATTGAATCATCTTTGTGTGCCAACCATGAGAATATTTTTATAACAGATGGCCATGGATTTGTTCTGATACATGTTTTCTTTTAGCTGTACGTGCGCCCTAAGCGGGGGAATCTATGATACCCAAACGTCATTTTTTTTAAGTATCTTTTTCCTTCGTCGACTTAAACTGAGCTTTGTGGTTTGTTTGAGTTCAAAGTGAAACGATCACGAGGATTTTCTAATGATCATTACACCGAAAAAGAAATGGAAAAAGTTCCCGAGCAAGGACGACGTCCACAGCAGTTTAAACGCATGCACAGCGTTGCATGTGTGTCTTGGTGGCGTCGGGAATTCTCCTTGGAAACCCATAAAAGCTAAAAGGGTCAATAAAATGTTCCAGCAAAGCTTGCAATGTCAGATTTAGTGGCGACAGGATTGCGGAGAAAAAAATTCACGGTTTGCTGGTTAACACGAGCTTCGTTAGAAGTTTCGTGTGGTTCGGGAATGGACCGGTAGAGGGCGCGACTTTCTGAAATCATTAAAGAAAAAGCAACGAGGAAGAGGCTTTTAGATGTGCCACGTTTTGGAAAGAAAATTTTTCCCCCACTAGTGTCGACACACTCACAGGAACTCCACAGAATGAGGTTACCGGCTCTCTCAGGACACCAGAGGGTGACCCCTGAGTCCCGTGAAATGGGAAAACGTGATTTTGCCCAATCGCGATCGACTAGTTGAAAGAAGTTGAAGGGAAACGAAAAAAAAAAACCTTCTTATCGATATCAGATCACTTGATGCAATTTTGCTTCTTCCTTCTTTCGTGAGGGGTCGTGGATCGCATATTTGCTACAATCTGCGAGTCAGATGCTCCGACCGCCAGATTGCGTTTCCGTTAATGGATTTTTCTTTGCACTGCCGAACAGTTCTTGCAAGGAGCAGCAGAACAGCAGGAAGCACGAGGATGAAGCTGATGAGAAAGTATAGACGGCGCCGATTTTGTCTCGAAAAGTTGGTCGATAGCTCAGAGCAGCTATGTTGCGAAAAAAGTACTTCGTTTCTCTCTCTCTTGATGTGTGTGTGTGTGTGTGTGTGTGTGTGTGTGTGTGTGTGTGTGTGTGTGTGTGTGTGTGTGTGTGTGTGTGTGTGTGTGTGTGTGTGTGTGTGTGTGTGTGTGTGTGTGTGTGTGTGTGTGTTCATTCGATTTATTGAACTGAAAACGGTGTGGAGTTTTTATGTAATTCCGTGTGGACGATTGCGTTCTGTCTTCACGACACTAACCCTCCCCCAATGACCTTCCCGTATGTCCGACACTAATCTGCGATCGGAAATTCCATTGTGAGGAGATGAAGAAGAAGATCCACATACACGAATGTTATCGATCGGGGCAACAGGAAACAAACTGTGAGTGCCACGCGGATAACATGTGTAGTGCGGGCGGATGAGATATTAGATGTCAAGAATAAGAACAATATTTTTAGCCTCTCAACAACGAATTCCTTGGGGGAATCTCTGCTGAACACAAGATTTAATTATCAGTTGCTCTAGTCGAAATTTAAAATAATGCATGTGTACAGGTAAATTAAACTTTCTCAACACTTTTTTGTGTGTGTGTGTGTGTTATATTGCAGTAGTTCGAACATTTCAGAACGTCCAACTGCCAGGTGAATGCTCAAACTGTTCGCCAGCATCACCTGCAAACTTCCAGAGACATTCGTCCCATTGCTTCGTGAAAATTTAATGCCTAAAATTTGCTGGAATGCGATCTGACACAGGCTGTTGCAGCTGATATCGTAAGTAGTTTCCTATGAAATGTGAAAATCATCGGTAATGTCGTACCTTTTTTTTTTTGTTCAAACCATCTGTCTTTATACAGAATGTCCGCTCGAGGCTACATGCTTGGACCACAAAAATCGCAATTGCACTTCGTTGTTTCTCTGACATTGACGGAGACGCATCATATTTGGATGCCATGACAACCACCGAACAGAAAAGCATTAAATAAATTAAGGTTTCGTTTTATTATATTAACATATTATAATATAGAATTCTATAATATAAGTAGCATGGGTGGCAGTTTGAACCAGATCAAGATAAGATAAGGAATCGTGACGTGATTGGTTGTTTATTTGATGACGTCACTGCAAGTGACGTTACGAGATTGGCATGTTAGGAATTTCCCTGGGGGCATATGTGTGAGTGACGTGAGTTCTTGTATTTTGGTTTGCGTATGGAATTATGGGTGATGGCAGAGATGAGGATTCGTGTTGTGATTGGTGGTGCACTTCAGCTATCATATTGTGTTGTGGTGATTCGTATCCAGGAAAGTAAAGTAAAATAATGGGTGAGCCACAAAAGTCATTGAAATTTTCTTTCTTCAGGAAAATAGCACGAGACAAAATTCTTCACCTAACTCTAAAAGGATGGAAACTGATTATTATTTTAGAAGACACGTATATTATTCTGATGTATTTATCCAGGACCACTTGGGAAAAGTTATGCAGGAAGTGGTCTGATATCCTTGGCTATTTGCAAAGAAGAGTTGACTATGAAATGGACCTCGGTGAGTGTTAAATTCTGAAATGCCAAGATGGGGAACTAATACTTGATGATACAGGAGCTGATGGAAGTAAAGTTTTTTTATAGTAATTGTGAAGAAGCTGAGAGATTTTCACCAAAAATGTACGACATTAATAATTATTTACTATTTTTGGAAACTGAATTACCACCTATTCGTATCATAGGGAAAATTATCGCTAATCATTTAAATTCATCAATGGTAAAATTAGACTTTCAAGATTTTATCCAATTCGATAAAGATTCTTTATTTTGGGACATTTACGAACATTTTACAAAAACTGTTTGTGTATATTTGCTGACAAAAGAATACACAGAATATTTAGGAGGCATGGTGTCATTTCCAGACTGACACAATATCAAATGTATGGAAGTGTGGTTACCATGGTATCTGATTTAAAAACTCTTTTGCATGACCAGCAATTTTGATGTAATGTAACCAAGAAACAGTGAGTAACTAAAATTTTATTCATTGAACTCTTTAAAAAATGTTAAGAGTCTAAACTAAATATTGTGAAATATTTTTAGGTAATTACATGTTTCGAATTTTTCTCAGTGAATATACTTGTAAATAGTATTTCAGCAAAATAAAATATGCATTTGTAAACTTAAATGAACACAGATGTGCTTTTGTTGTTGTGTTTTTCCACAGTGAATTTTTTACTCAGTTATTCTGATTAGAACTTGATTTAAATCCACAACTTTATATCTTAATGCAATTCTGTTTAATTATTTTTAAAAAATCACAACTGTGAAATTAATGCCAGGAACGGGAAACAAAAAGTGTTGAAAACTGATATCCATGTATTGATTATTTTAGAAATTGTCTAATGCTACCTATTGAGATTTTTTAAGTTATCTGAAAACAAGTCGTTCACATAATCGAAAATCTGAACTGTTAGAATTTGGTTGTTTTATAGAGAGGTAGCAGATAATTAACCCAAAACGTGACTTTAAGTCTTAAAGTTTGGTATAGAAAAAATGTTCATACTCTCCAGATAACACATATACAAATTTTACCTTTCCCCATGCAAAGTAAGATAAAAACACACCAACAGTATATCCAGCAGCATGTGAAAACATGTCATTGAGTCATCTGCACAAAAGGTTCATTTTTGAAGGAACAGTCAGGGTACGGCATGGTAAGTGTAAACAGTACTATAAGAAAATACCATAGAGTCGAATAACTTTGGATTTAAAGTAATCGTTCATCCACTGCAGCTGCTGTTTTGTGTTTGGTAATGCAAAAATAATGGGTGAGCCACAAAATTCTTTGAAAGTTTCTTTGTGAAAAGTTCTAATTGTTTAGAATTTTGTAACAGAAAGTTAACATAAAATATATACGATCAGAGCTAATAATCAGTGAAATAATAATAATAATAATAATAATAATAATAATAAATAACTATTTATTTGTGTTGCCATATGAAGTAATCTAAGAAGAAGAAGAATGAAGGAAAACGTTTATGAAAAACCGACAGTGGGTGAAAAATACGAATTTTCAGTTATCATTGGGAATATTGATTGCCAATTTCTTTTGAATAAGAGTTCAAATTTATTTCCTAAAGAAATTTGTATTTCTGATGGAATTATTGTAAGATATGCATTGACAAAATCACCTTGCAGTTGGAAAGAATTACCTGAAAGAGTTAAAAAAACAGAATTCTTGGTTAATAAAATATAACCATCAGCTGAAGTGGGAAATTGGTTCACTATCTCTGGACAAACTAAGAAATTGGATGATATAATCAACATGCAAATATCAAATATTACTCGCCAAAGGAAGAGAAAAATTAGAAACATTAACAAGGTTAATGGGGAGGCCTGTTCTTGATTTAAATGAAATTGGATGCCCAAAACGTGAAAACATAATGTGTACTTTTAAATGCTTTTGGAAACATAACGAAAGATTCTGTGCTTTAAATAATTCTCAGAAGTATATGTATTAGTTTCAAAAAAATAAATATGCAACCCTTAATTTTACTACAGTAATAAATTCATGATCAGCAAATGAAAAATTAACTTTCAGATGAGAGTCGCATTGTCAAAAACCACATGATGGCAATTCCACAAGCATGAGAAGAACCTTTGATGTATTTTTCAATTTATTTATTCTGTATGTTAGATTCAGTAAATACAATTTGTAAATAATATTTCATTCAAATAAAATGTGTAAATTTAAATGATCAAATTGAATGTCGTTGATGTGTTATAAAAATTTAAGTAAGACCATAACATTTTTTTTCCTTGTGAAATTTCATGCCACAAAGTAACCAGAGACTTTTTATGACTCAGTTAATTAAAAGTCTTATTTGTTCATGCAAGCCCTCAAATATTTCATGAAACTGTCAACTCTTGGAAACCAAAAGGAATAATCGGGTATTAAATTAATAGCCAGAATTTTAGTGGAGAAGATTTCACCTGAAAAGTTACAATACGTTAAGAATTTGGCTATTTTATTTTACAGAGTCATTTGTTAATAATAATAATATTACAGTCAAATAAAAGGTAACATAGGAATTAACAAAGTATATATTACAGAGCTAATAATCATTTGAAACAATAAGAAATAACTATTTATTTGTTGTGCTGGCAAAAGAAATTTCTAGAAGAAAATGCAACGGCGAGTTCAAAACCTTGTTTGTCGCATATCCGTTACTTAAAATTACTAATGCTAAAGAAAAAAAAAATAAAATAAATAAATTTCAGTTACAGAAATAGGTTAAGAGCACAAGGAATCGCAGGTAAAATTAATAGTCAATATTGGTTTTAAAAAAATAAATGTAAGCATTAATTTACTACAGCAATAATTTCCCACGGGCATGAAGAATGAATAATTTTAGGATATGTGTCACCACAATCATGTGAATGCTAATCACTTAGTCATATGTAAGTATTTGAGAAACATCCAAACTTTGGAAAATGATACCTTTTGAACAATACCGCAATTTATGGATGTGACTCATGTCATATTCATGAAAGACCCCTTTGAAGAAAACCGCGATTTGTAGTAACCGATCGCTGGGGGGGATATTGCTCATGACGATAACATAGCATCTACGAGCTGAAATCTAAAGGAAGAAGTACTCAACTATCTCAGTGTTACAGTATTTACAGAAATTTCGTTCTTTCTGGTTTTTCTATTCGTGTTGTGGTGTGGATATAAAATTCAACTATTTTGGAATATTCGCATTTAGAAGAGGTCATTCTGGAAAGATAATAAGTAATTTAAATTATCATTAGAATTTCTAGAATACAAACCGCAATCATAATTTATTTTACGAATGTCTACCTAATGTTCCCAATCTCTGACTGATGACTGACTGACTAGATATGAGTCACTCAGTTATCTACAAACAAGTCTAATGAAAATTAACTGTGTGGGAAAATAATTCACATACAATTTATTTATTTTACTGAGTTATTCTGGTTATAATATGTAGTTTACTGAATTTTAAAAGTAAAATACAAAATAACCAATCATTTGAAAAAAGAAAAAAAATTCGCATTGAGAGATGGGAAATTACTGATCACTGGCAGATATATTAGTCACCAAAAGACATGTGCTGTGAATATATGTTAGCCCCAGTAAATTATAATGAAAAGTCAACTGCATTTTCAGACTTGTGTTTGTGTTCTGTGCTGTGGATATATGTTAAAAATCAACAACTTGGAATATTCAGAAAACCTAGATAGTACCAAGATGTTCCTATTCTGGAAAGAAATGTAAGTTTAATTTTTTTTAACTTAAACATAACAACTGATAATTGTAATTTCAATAATCACTGGTCGTATATTTCGGTAAACGTAATTCTAATACTGAGTAGTTTTTTTTTCATATGAATAATCATAGGGTACATATTAGAGTATGAACATGAATACATTGGCGACTTTTCATGCCTAATGTGTGTGTGTGTGTGTGTGTGTGTGTGTGTGTGTGTGTGTGTGTGTGTGTGTGTGTGTGTGTGTGTGTGTGTGTGTGTGTGTGTGTGTGTGTGTGTGTGTGTGTGTGTGTGTGTGTGTGTGTGTGTGTGTGTGTGTGTGTGTGTGAGGGACACCAGCATATAATTAAATTATTCAGAAAATCTCAAAACACTGCCTCCATCACGACTTACTCTAAGAATTAGAAGAAACACACGTATAAACCACAGTGAAAATTATTTAATTGTAAATATTTCATCCTAAGTATCTTAGGACATCATCAGTACAGTATTTAAACAAAAATTAGGAATAACATACAGTTAGGGCGCATGATTACAATAGAATCTCATGAAAACGTGCATAACGTGCTAAAGTAGTAAAAACAAAAACAAAAAAAAAACTCGTTAATTATTTAACACAGTTTTGTATGACAATTTCCCATACTTTAGGAATAGTAAGAACGTCGTTGCGGTTTAGGTTTGGTCTGTGTAGTAGGGCTTCAGAACTTTCTTTGTATAAACGTTCATGTTTAAATAAAGATCTATGTAAAAGTTTAGCCTTTTCCCAATGGATCCTATGGTTTGGATTTTCAATTCCGTGTTGAGAGAGGCCAGATTTCTGCGGTTTAAGAAGACGAATGTGGTCTCGATGTTCCGAGATGCGTTTCTGAACAGACCTACCTGTCTGTCCAAAGTAAGATAATTTGCATGAGCATGGAATCTCATAAACACCAGGTAACATCAAGGGTGAGAATTTGTCCTTAGGAGAAGGTAATAAGTTGTAAATTTGGTTGATAGGTTTTAAGTAGTGGCAAAATTGTATTTCTTCATAATTTTAGAAAGACGTTCTGAGATGCCTTTAAGGTATGGGAATCCTATGCACTTCTTCCTGTCTGGTTTGATGTATGCAGAAGTGACTGATGATTTTTTTTGTGTTGTTTTGGGATTATATCCATTTAGGATGGCTGTATTTTTGATAACTTCTAATTCCTGGTTTAAAGATTCTTCAGAGGAGCAGAATTTGTGTGCTCTGGAAACTAGTGATTTAATAATGCCAGAGTTCTGAGATGGATGATGAGCAGAAGAATTGTGAATGTAGCGACCTGAGAATGTAGGCTTGCGAAAGACGGAAGTGGCGATGGAACCGTCTTCTTTTCTTTTGATGTGTAAATCCAAAAAAGAGATACCCTGTGGAGATTCTTTTTCTAACGTAAAGTTGATGCAATGATGAAGAAGGTTAATTTTATCTAGAAACAGTTGTAATTCAGGTTCGGGATGATTCCATACTGCAAATACGTCATCGACATATCTTAGCCAAATTTTTGGTTTGGGTTCAAAAGTGAATATGTTTTCCTCAAGGTGTTCTAGAAACAAAGTTGCTAGGTTTGGTGATAAAGGAGATCCCATTGCTGTTCCTTCCTCTTGCTTGTAAATTTGACCTTTCCAGGTGAAGTAACCTGATGCAATTACAAACTTGAACAATTCAACTATATCAGACGGAAATTTTTGAGTTAGTAATTCTATTGTTTCTTTATGGGGAATGTTAGTGAAGAGGGAGACAATGTCGAAACTGATTAACAAGTCAGTTTTTGATAGTTGAATGTCTTTCATTTTTGTGTGAAACTCAGTAGA
This sequence comes from Typopeltis vanoorti, assembly GCF_054136105.1. Taxonomy (NCBI): domain Eukaryota; kingdom Metazoa; phylum Arthropoda; class Arachnida; order Uropygi; family Thelyphonidae; genus Typopeltis; species Typopeltis vanoorti. The sequence goes on from NC_143555.1 coordinate 155,619,863, forward strand.
ATTTTTGATTGAAGAGACTGAGTGGCCTATGTGAGGGCGGAGAAGGTTAGATAAGAATCTTGATAACTTGTACGTTGGACAGCCGAAACAGTCTACGACAGGTCTAAGTGGAACATTAGTTTTGTGTAGCTTAGGTAAGCAACACAAAACTAATGTTCTCATAACGCATCTCGGAACATCCAGACCACATTCGTCTTCTTAAACCGCAGAAATCTGGCCTCTCTCAACACGGAATTGAACATCCAAACCATAGGATCCATTGGGAAAACGCTAAACTTTTACATAGATCTTTATTTAAACATGAACGTTTATACAAAGAAAGTTCTGAAGCCCTACTACACAGACCAAACCTAAACCGCAACGACGTTCTTACTATTCCTAAAGTATGGGAAATTATTGTTGTTATAGAGTTTGGAATGTTTGGAATTTCGCTGGGGCCCTCGTCTGTCAGGGACATCACGTGGGGTTCGCTTATTGCCTTGTGATATTTAGAGATAAGAATCATGACATTATGTGTTTACACAAAACTACACAATCTTTTTTGGATTTACACATCAAAAGAAAAGAAGACGGTTCCATCGCCAATTCCGTCTTTCGCAAGCCTACATTCTCAGGTCGCTACATTCACAATTCTTCTGCTCATCATCCATCTCAGAAATCTGGCATTATTAAATCACTAGTTTCCAGAGCGCACAAATTCTGCTCCTCTGAAGAATCTTTAAACCAGGAATTAGAAGTTATCAAAAATACAGCCATCCTAAATGGATATAATCCTAAAACAACTCAAAAAATCATCAGTCACTTCTGCATCCATCAAACCAGACAGGAAGAAGTGCATAGGATTCCCATACCTTACATTAAAGGCATCTCAGAACGTCTTTCTAAAATTATGAAGAAATACAATTTTGCCACTACTTACAAACCTATCAACCAAATTTACAACTTATTACCTTCTCCTAAGGACAAATTCTCACCCTTGATGTTACCCAGTGTTTATGAGATTCCATGCTCATGCAAATTATCTTACTTTGGACAGACAGGTAGGTCTGTTCAGAAACGCATCTCGAAACATCAAGACCACATTCGTCTTCTTAAACCGCAGAAATCTGGCCTCTCTCAACACGGAATTGAAAATCCAAACCATAGGATCCATTGGGAAAAGGCTAAACTTTTACATAGATCTTTATTTAAACATGAACATTTATACAAAGAAAGTTCTGAAGCCCTACTACACAGACCAAACCTAAACCGCAACGACGTTCTTACTATTCCTAAAGTATGGGAAATTATCATACAAAACTGTGTTAAATAATTAACGTGTTTTTTTTTTTTTTTTTTTTTTTTTTTTTTTTTACTACTTTAGCACGTTTTCATGAGATTCTATTGTAATCATGCGCCCTAACTGTATGTTATTCCTAATTTTTGTTTAAATACTGTACTGATGGTGTCCTAAGATACTTAGGATGAAATATTTACAATTAAATAATTTTCACTGTGGTTTATACGTGTGTTTCTTCTAATTATGAACGTACCACAGGTTTCGTTATTTAAAAAAAATTACTCTAAGAATTCCCACCCTTTAACAAGAAAGAAATACCCCAAAATGTATTGGAAAATTAGTACAGCCATCTATAGAAGAAAAAAAAAACTATGTTTGAGTGACATAGCATATAATTAAATTATTCAGAAAACCTCGAAACAGTGAATTTCCAAACACATAATGTCATGATTCTTATCTCTAAATATCACAAAGCAATAAGCGAACCCCACGTGATGTCCCTGACAGACGAGGGCCCCAGCGAAATTCCAAACATTCCAAACTCTATAACAACAAACATCCATGTCACGATTCCTTATCTTATCTTGATCTTGTTAGAAGTGTCCCACCAATCACGCCACGATTCCTTATCCACTAATATATCTCCCTTTTCCATTCAAAACAATAACGTCACTTATTTACAACTAACAAATGCCGTCACTTATCTACATCTCATAACAACACCCACCCACGTCACGATTCCTTAAGTTATCTTGATCTTCATCTGGTCAGAAGTGCACCACCAATCACAACACGAATCCTTATCTCTACCATCACCCATAATTCCATACGCAAACCAAAATAAAAGAACTCACGTCACTCACACATATTCCCCCAGGGAAATTCCTAACATTCCAATCTCATGACGTCATCAAATAAACAACCAATCACGTCACGATTCCTAATCTTATTTTGATCTGGTTTAAACCGCCACCCATACTACTAATATAGAATGTTATTATATTATAATCGATAAACAAATACATGTTATTCAATTCGCAGTATAAACCGCAAGCAATGTATATTCAATGACAATAAAATAATATAAATAAAATGATCTAATCTTACTACACAAATAAAAATATCTATCATTTTTAAAAATGATGCAAGAAACATAAGTAGGATAATGGATTTGCATTTTCTGCTTCTTTTTTAATTCTTTTTATTAACAACGCTTAACCTAAACTCCTGTGATATTTAACTTGATTTTTTACGTGCACGTGTTTACTTTTGAACTGCCAATTGTGCAAATATTAAAATATTACGTGCACAGTTAGCGATCTAACAGCAGCACACAAAGCTGCTAACTAAGAAACTGTGGTTACTAAAAATCCTACTGAGACGACTGATCAATTAAACAGACGAGCTGTGCTGTGTGATTCAAGTATGCGTTGTAAAATCCACGGAAATCGATTAGAAGTAGATCAATTACAAGGATTTTCATACGAGTAATTCCAAACTAGACAATTCATTGTTCGCAAAAGTGTGGTCCGCACCACGTGACCAGTCAGAAGAGATAAATTTAATATCCTTAAAAGTTCGTGTCCTTCATGGACTGCTATAAATGAGGCATTGCGGACTATTCTGACTTCAGCCATAGCTCAACTGAAGCCTCGGTTGTCAAATAAATCATTATTTTTTTAACCGAAAAAGGGATTCACAGATAATTATACGCGAGATCAAATAATAGAATGATAAAACTGATTTGGGAGGGGGGGGACTTCGAAATTTTTGTCAGGCATAAAAGTTTTTAAAATTAACCTGGTAAAAACATACGTAATATATAACTTCTCATCGATTATTTAAATTCTTTTTTTTTTTTTTTATCCTGGTTTAAAGGACTTGGATAGCAAAATAGTTCGTTTGAAATTCACTAAATATCCACAAATAATTACACAAGTGGAGTTCGAGGAATTCATCGAACACACTACGTACCTGACAAACTTAATTCCTGTTTCCCAGAGCAGCTTTTGTTTACTGCAATTCTTGGGCGCCATGGATATATGCTCGTGCTTGTACAGTTCGCTCAAGCCGCAACCAATTATGCGCACGCTGTCCCAGATGTGACCAATTTCGTCAGAGGCGTTGACCAGCGCTAATCCTATTATACCTGCAAAGCAATTACAAACACTTAACGTTAGCAAGACCAACACTCGAAATATGATTGTCACATGCACACATACGCACGCATGCACACAGACACACACACACACACACACGGTGATAATAGTTCTTCGGAGTTGCATCATTCGAACGTGCTCTTACGGTCGCCAGATTAAAGTGGAACTCAGTACAAATGCAGTGGAAGGAAACACTGTAATTAGAACAGAAATAGAAGACGCTTTCTCTTTTCATGTTATTTTCACCCATTCCAATAGAAAAAAAGTCAGTTTTGATATCCGCTGAGCATTTTCTCCCGAAATATACTTGTAGTTTTTGTAAAAATGATTTGACTTCACGCATTACAATTTTATTTAAAGATACCAAGCTATTTTAAATATATATAAACCTGGTTTTAATTCATTTCCCAAGTAAGTAAACAGACAACAAAGTTAAGTGCTCCTGCAAGTAGTGCAAGTCTGGGTGACCCGCACACGTAGTGCACGATTAAAAGGTTAAAAACTTTCTACATTTATTACAATTTTTTTGGAGCTCTGCCCAAAATTGTCTTGAAAAAGTTAATTTTCTCGTTCCTGTTCAAATCTAAGTAGAGCTAACTTTCGTGTCCGTTTCGGGATATGAAAAATCAAAAACAGCTTGATAACAAGCTCAACTTGAGCTAAAAGCAAACAAAGATTTTTTTCATAAATCTTTTGCGCACTTCGCAACAAACAGCTACAGTGAACTCCCAAATGAGATCAAATGAATAACCTCGAATTTAGAAAAAGATTGCGAGACCACCTCGTGAGATTAAATAACGTTCACTTTATATTAAATGTGTATCATTAGAGCTGTTTAAGTAGTCCAAGCAGGATTCTAACAGATTATGATTGAGTACATATTATGTTATGTGAGCCCTCGCAGATGCAGTCGTTCATTGCACAGTGACTGCATATCGCCGACACTTAGATTTTTCTAGTAACGAGTATGGCTACGGACCTTAGTTACGCATGTTGTGCGGCTCCTTCTATTTCCTTTTTCTGTTTTCTATCGTGTCTTTTTCGTAACTCAGCAGTCTCTACATCACCAATTGAACAGTAATTGAATATTGTACTGTATTTATAATATATGCAGTATTAACGTTTACTATATTCTATTAGTACTCGTATTACTAACACTTGTATTGCACCCATATTGTACTAATAAGGTCTCAAACTCAAAATACGAGTAAATGTAAATAAAATTCTTAATTAAAAAAAAAAACGTGCTGCGCTGTCTGCCAGGAGCATAACAGTCGCGGTAGGTTCATTGGTCCCATTACAAGGCTTACAGTCGATCCCTTATTTGCGAAGATAAATAAAACTTTGAGTTCAACTGATTGGTTATTTACATTCATGACCAGTTATATGCAGAAATATTAATTGCTTTCTACGTCAAATTTTGTTATTTCTAAGAAACAGTGACTGTGTGTAACAGAAAATTCTCCTTAGCCGACGAAACAACTGGTAATCCAGAGTAAAATAGGGATTAAACTAATTTTATTAATTTTTTTCACATTCAAACTACATGCGTTTTTCTTTATTGTTGAGTGCGAGAGGGCGCAACGATCGCCTAGTATTTGACCGAGATATAGCGGTTTATTTTTATTAGGGTAACTTGATATCTTTTATGGGGCGGCACTGCATTTCGATATAGCAGAATAAATATTATTAATGAAAAAGCATCATTGCCATGCAAAGCTTACTGAAATCGTTCTATTTATGTCTGTACGCAGGAAAAATTAATTCATCAATTTTTTTACAGCAAACCGAGACGCTGTGCGTGCTCTCGAAGTGCTAGATAAGGATAGTTTTGTCCATAAATTACAATTAAGTTACTCTGATTTTCTAGCCTTTGTCATTTTGAATTGCCACACCCAAAATAACCTCCCTTTATGTTATGTAACTTGAATTCCTTTTTCAAAGCATTACATAAATGAAGTCGTAAGTTCAAATCGGATGGATGAACTGCAGTCGATCTGAAACTGCAAATTCAATTTTGGTTAGAATGTAAAAATGTTCTCTCTCTCTCTCTCTGTAATTTTAAGGGATTGCATTCTGTATATTGTTTCTTTTGCTCATATCGCTGCTTCCATATTTCCTAATAAGATTACTGCTACTAACTTGGTCTGAATGATGTAGCAAAGGGAGTAAAAGTGTCCGCTTTGTCTTTTCTGACTGCCTACAAGGACACAAATCATCTTTTGATCGCTTTCCATGCGCATCAACATCTTGTTTTACTATTGGCCACCCCGTCATTTCAACAAAGCCATTATTCATAGTATAACTAAGATGAAAAGCCAAAAGGCTATTTTTTTCTGGCGAGGTTGATAGGTCTAGCTACTCACTGATGAGACCTCAAAAAAGGTTGAAACCGGTCTGGGTAGTGACCTCTCCTCATAATGTAAAACAGTACTACATCTCTTAAGAGCTGTGTGTTTTACATTATGAGAAAATATCAAGAACAGTGAGGAAGCTTGCTTCACCTTTGCAACGAGTTGCCGTGGTGTGGCACTACCAAGTGGTCACTTACGCTTGGATACGCTGACAGTTCGTCGGCATGAAACGTTACAGATCGTAGTTTTCGATCTTAGTTTCGCTTACTGGCTGAAAAACAAGAAGGGATTTTTATCCCCTTAACTCAAAGCCATTATTCGTTAGAGCGAAACCCCACCGAACCTTCTCTGTTCGTATGACGCTGAGAAATGCGTTCGCGCCCCCTAAAGCAAAAAAAAAAAAAAAAAAAAAAAAAAAGTGACAGATAAGTTTCTTTAGGAAATTCCTTAACTGGTAACTTGGGAAACAACAGAAAATTACTTTCCGCAATGCTGGGCTGATTTTTTTTTTTTTTTTTTTTTTCCCTGCGTCGTCAGTTATGGAAGAGTCCAATGGAATTCGTCCCCTCTCAAGCGCTTTCCATGCAACTGCTCATTTTGCGGCAGATAAAAAAACCTCTGGGTTTGAGGTTATATTGCAGTGAACCCCCCCCCCCCCCCCCCCGAGATAATGAAACGAAAGCCCTCGAGATTTTACATTCCCCCTTTGTTCGGGCCGAGGGGGGGGGAATTATTAATCACGATGAGGAGTTTCAGGAAAGATTCATCGGCTGGAATTAGAAAGGCGTAAAGGTAAAAGGAACGCGGCTAAAGTCCAGTCACTAATGCACAGCCGTAAATGGACTCGCAGAACGTGAACTTTGATGACACCAACGTTCCGAGCAGGACGCTAAATTGCAGGATTACGTGCGGATGTCTGTCAGGGAAGAATCCAAAGAGCTGTAATTGGCCAATTTTAAGAGCAGGGCTCGCTATTTTAAACCCCCAACGGAGCAGTGTCGGGACGGAGACTCTTTTCTACGTTGCTTTACACGCGATACTGAGAAGGGGGGGGGGGGAGACGGGGCTACGAAGACCGTAAAACTTTGCCAAGATTTCGCTAGCTTGTCAGGAAACTAACTCGGCTTTATGGCGTCATTTTAGAGTTTATGAAATTTCAGAATCTTCAGAAAGCAAAAACACCGTCTCCGAACTGACGCGGGAGGGCGGGTGAGGATTTCATAATATCCTGCGAAAAAGAGACGCCAAAAATGATAGTAAAAGCGGTAAGTAAAATATCTTAATGGCATTTCGTGTTTTGAAGATTCGGGAACACTTCCTTCAACTACCTGCAGGTGCGGCGACGATTTCTGCTTAAACAACGGTTGTGCCTGTAAAGACTCGAATCGCACTTGAATGGCGTCCATTAGGTCAGCCAAGCGGGGGAAGGCACACTAGATTTACTCCCGAAGAGACCGAGAAAGCAAACTCATATTTGCATACGAGCAACGCGACGTAAACAAATGAACTGGTTCGTCCGTAATAGGAAGTCGGAGGTAGCTGTTAATAGCGCGTGGGTAAATAACCGAGACAGTAGCTTTGTTTTTTGGAGGGAAGCGGATTGAGTAAGAGTGCTAATTTCATCTGAGCCATTGGGTGGAAGAAAAAGAAGCGAGCAGCTCACTTAATACATCGCTACTGTCAATATCATCCCCTGCTCATTCAGAGAGAGAACTGGAAGTTATCGCTATAACAACGTCTTTTTAATGACGTATTTGTGCTGATTTTGCTGCTCACTTTAATAAGCTCCAAATAAAAAGGGGATCCAAATAAGAAGGGGATCCAATCGTTTGATGCTGTTGGCACACTCTCCCTCGATGAGTCTTCGGACTCCCTGGAGGTGTCAAATAATAATAATAATAATAATAATAATAATAATAATAATAATAATAATGTACGCGAGCGCACACACACAAATCTCTTTCCCCACTCACACAAAGACACGCGTGTGGAGGGAATTTGTGCAAAAGCAAAGATTGGTTGAGCCTCTGCTACTAATGGCTTGCAAGTTTGAGCGCGGTTAGTAGTTGGAAGGGCTCAATCGTTCGATGCTGTTGCCACACTTTCCCTCGATGAGCCCTTGGACTCCCTGGAGGTGTCAAATAATAATAATCATCTGGGATTAAAAACATGTGATATGTGTTATTCTTTTTAAGGTCTATAATCAAAAACAAGCATACTAGCGCCATCTGCGTGTCAAGAGATGAACTATACATACAACTAGTTATAAGAATGAAACATCCTGCTCATTTCTAAATAATACAAACGAAATTAAGAGTGAGATGTTAAATCCCGTTTTATTTTATAGCCGGGTACGAAACTCGGGTCGAAATCCATCGACCTCCATAGGGTTTCAATGCCGAAAAAACTATCGTAGTTAACAATATTTAACATTATATAGTACACCACTTCGGCAATTCGATAGTAGAGGTATGTAAGTTTTGGTTCACTTAAAAACCTTGATATTCCAGGTGTCTACCTACTCACTGATAAGACCTCAGAAAAGGTTGAAACCGGTCTGGGTAGTGACCCCTTCTCATAATGTAAAACAATATAAATATATATATATATATACATCTCTTAGGAGCTGGGTTTTACATTATGAAAGAATATTAAAGTTAGTGAGGGATCTTGCTCCACCTTTGCATGGAGTTACCCGGGTGTTGTACTATCCAAGTGATCATTTACACTTGGTTCGCCGATAGTTTTTTCGGCATTGAAACTCTTTGGATGTCGATGGATTTCGACCCGAGTTTCGTACCCGGCCATAAAATATAAAACGGGATTCATCATCTCCCTCTTAATTAACAAATTCGCCGGTAAAATAGCCTTTCGGCTTATTATCTTTCTAATACAAACGAAAGTTCGTCGAAAACATAGCAGCAGGGCCGCGCCATGCGGTAGTGCAGATTGTACCCAGCACAAGGGCGCTTGAAGATGAGGGGCGCCATTTCACCACGGGAAATAATAAAAAAATAATAAAAAAATATATATAAATTTCTTATTCTTGAATTATATCATACTATATAAATTACACAATTACAAATTATAGTTAATGCAATAAAAATGAAATTTAAAATCAGTGAAATTATTATGAATTCTATGTAATCTAACAACATTTTTAACTTAACACGTCACCAGTTTTATTATAATTTGTTTGAAGTGAAACGTTATCAATATTACCGCAGATTTTATTTCACAGAGTAAGCATCGACTCAGCGAAAATTGTTTCAATATTCTCGATTGTTTATTATATTTTTAGTGGAAATTGTTAGTTTAAGACAGACCGTGAATTTATTCTCACGCTGTGCTCTGCCCTTTGTGGATGTGTGATTGTGACTGAAACAGTGACATTGTTCTGCAAATTTGGAAGGTGTGAAACTATAACATAGTTGATTTTTTTTTCAACAGTAAGCATTTGGTATTAAAAAAAAGGCGTTAAAATTTACCAGCCATAATAAATTTTGATAACCTCTTGTTTTCATGAAAAACATGTATAACATTTAAAAAAAAAATTGTAAATGACTTATTTTTTGTTCTATAGTTAAATAATTTTAATTTTTTAAAAAATAAATTTACCTATTATTTTCTTCTTAACCCCTTAACCGATTATTCCGTATATATACGGGTAGCTGCTGAGGGACCATAGCTAAAAATCTCGTATATATGCGGGGTAGACTATCGGCGTTCTTATCGGAGCATCAGCCTGACGCGCCGATAAGAACTGTGAAATTTTTTGAAACTGTAAATTTTGGGGGGGTTAATACAGGAATTATATACCGTATTTGCCGGCGTATAAGACGCACTTTTTTTCTTCGAAGATAGGTCTGAAAAACAGGGTGCGTCTTATACGCCGATACTCAGTTTTTTATTATTTTCATTTCTGGAAGTTTTCTGTGTTCGAAGTTACGCGATTTCTTTATTGCTTCCTTGCAGTCAGTGTGTGAGAGAGCATTCCAGTTCCATAGAGCAGCGTTTCTCAAACCCCTTAACGTACCAATTAAAAATCAGAAAGCGGTCATTTTTCTGTCAAATTTTTTGGGCAAGTTTTGGGCGAGGATGATTTGCTGGATCAAATTCATCATTATTTGAAAAATAATGAGGAATTTGTGCAAACGCAAATGAAATAGCCGTTGGCAGCTTTTCTCGGCTGAAAGGAAATAGGCACAGGATTGTCTAGCGTCTATTTATATGTGTTTATATGTGAAATTTCACATATAAACACATATAAACACACAAAGCATATGGTTTTGCTTGAGCCATACAGCATTTTCTGTGGTATCGTTAGTTAGTGCCGTTTTTATCCCAGTGGTCTCTAATTGCACTGTTTGTTGAGAAACATATTGCACAGCTTGCAGATGTCTCTGTACCTTATTCAGTGATACAATAGGAACGTTTTACGATCTCGAACGATCTCGAAACATTGAATTTTATTCTATGCGTTAATGATGCATAGCCGAAAATTGCCATGGATCCCCTGAAGACCTTTCACGTACCCTCGAGGGTACGCGTACCACACTTTGAGAAATACTGACGTAGAGTTCAGTAGATGCGCATGCGCTGTCATCGACGATCACAGCTGTGTCCTGTTCGTTTAAACTTTCCAATTGTTGTCGCAGTTGTGAACGGTGATAAATTTCTGCCGTTAAATTTTCTCTAAATTTCTTGGCAAATTATGGCTGAAAAACGTCGGCATTGTTACAATATTGCATACAAGTTATGTGTGATCGTGTATGCTAAAGAACACGGAAACAGGGCGGCAGAGAGGCATTTCCTTCCATCCCAACTGAGAAAGTGATAAGAACTTGGCAGAATCAGGAAGAGGATTTAAAAAAAGCAACGCACAGTAAACACAACCTACGAAGTGGAACTGCAAAATGGCCAGAACTTGAGGCAGAACTGAATACTTGGATTTTAGACCACGGAAAAGCGAGACTTTCAGTGTCTACAGAAATGATTATTCATCAAGCGAAAACGATAGCCACTAACAGAGGGATCGCCAACTTTACTGGATCAACATCATGGTGTTCAGGATTCATGAAGAAAAAGCAACTATGTATGCGGACTAAAACAAAAATATCACAAAAGATGCCAGATGGATATGAAGAAAAAATTTCATCGATTCGTGATTAACGCAAGGAAACGAGAAAATTTTGAACTTGCGCAAATTGGAAACATGGACGAGGTTCCGATGACTTTTGATGTGCCCTCAAACAAAACTGTAGATTCCAAGGGCACTAAAAGTGTTACTGTTGAAACTTCGGGGCACGAAAAAACTCGCTACACGGTTGTTTTATCCTGCTGTGCTGATGGGACAAAATTGCCGCCACTGTTGATTTTTAAAAGGAAGACGCTACCCAAAGACAAACTGCTTAAAGGAGTGTTTGTACATGTTCACGCAAAAGGCTTGAAGTTATGGATAGATAAAATTTGGTCTAGGCGCCCCGGTGGACTGTTGAAGAAACCTACCATGCTAGTATGGGATCAGTTTCGTTCTCACAGAACAGACGATGTTAAAAATAAACTCAAGGAATTGAAAACTCAGTTAGCTGTAATTCCAGGAGGTCTAACTAGTCAGCTTCAAACTTTAGATGTCTGTATTAATAAACCATTCAAGGGATTTATGAAGGAGAAGTGGAACAGCTGGATGCAGGCTTCAGATTTTGAGGTTACGCCATCAGGAAGAAGAAAGAAGTCTAGCAATTCGCAAGTTTGTCAGTGGGTCAAAGCTTCACGGGATGCTGTGAAAACAGAGACAGTGGTGAAATCATTTAAGAAGTGTGGAATTAGTAATGCACTGGATGGTACAGAGGACAATTTGTTGTATGAGGACTCAGATTCTGATTTAGAAGAGGTTTCAAGTGTCTCTTCATTTAGCTCTGGAGGTGAATTTCTGGGTTTTGACGATTAAAAGGTGGGTACTCTTTCCTAGTTAGATTAGGTATTTGTTGAAAGTAGACCTACTTATTACTTTATATTTGAAATACTGTAAATTCATTATAATATTCAGTGATAAAGTTTTTTTCCTAAAAATGTGTACAAAAAAGGGGGTGCGTCCTATACGCAGGTGCGTCTTATACTCTGGCAAATACGGTAATTATTTTTCAATATCTGTGAAGCGTTGGGCTATATTAAAAAAAAAAACATATTCGTGATTTAAATTTGAAACCACTTTCTGCTACTAGGTGGGAAAGTAGAGTAGAAGCAATAAAGCCACTTAAAATAATATCAAGGAAATTTACCAGGCTCTTTTTGATATTACGGAAGACGAAACTAAAGATATCGATTCTAGAGTTCAGGCAGACAACTTAATTCCAAAAATTTATTGGTTTAAATTTATTTGTTCTGTTCATGTTTGGTACGAAATCTTAAGTCTCGTAAATGTTGCAAGCAAAATAATCTGACAGAATCTGACATTTGATGTAGGAAAAATTACAGAAAATCTTGATTATGTTATACAAGAATTAAATACTCGCTGAACAGACCAATATTTTGAAAATATTATTAGAACTGCAAAACAAAAAGTAGCAAACGATTTTAATATTGATCCCATTTTTCCAGACATTCGCAAAAGAACAAAAACAAAAATGTTTGGTTACGAAGCATCAAATGACACAACGCATGATCCCAAACAAAATTTAAAATAAATTTTTTCTTCGGGATTTTAGACACGACAATAACTTCAGTCACGGAAAGATTCATATTCTTAAAACAACATAGAGAGGAGTTTAAAGTTATAAGAGACATTAGGAAATTAAAAGATTGGAGCGATGAAGATTTAATGAAACATCGTAAAGATTTGCACTTAAAACTGAGCAACAATCAAGATTCCGACAATCGCGATGTTGATGGTATGACTTTATTTGAGGAATTAAAAACTTTGCAATGTTTTACAAAAAAAAAAAAAAAAAAGAGTCGACTCTTCAGGATGTTTTAAATTATATACGAAAATAAATTAACCGACACGTTTCCGAATACTGCGATTGTGATGCGTATTTATTTAACATTTCCAATACCCGTAGCATCAGGGGAAAGAAGTTTTTCAGAACTGAAACTAATAAAAAATTATTTGCGGTCAACAATGTCTGGAGAGTGTGTAACGGATTTATCAATTATATCAATTGAAAATAATATTATGGATTCATTAGACATTAAAGATATTAAAATTTTGTGGCGGCCAAAGCAAGACGGATAAATATGTAAGAAAACCTACATTTATCCTAATTGTTATATATAGTTAAAAGCATATCTCCACATTTTACTTTTAACAAAGTAAATTTTTCGAAAAAATTTTCATGGAAACTTATTTTATGGGGGCGCTGAAAACGTTTTGCACAAGGGCGCCTCCTATCCATGGCGCAGCACTGCATAAGGCATCTGTTGCTCAGGGATAAACTGACACATTTTCATACTAAAAAAGTATCCTCTATCAAAAAAAAAAAAAAAAAACATCACCTAACGCCTTTTATTCTCTTGTAGGAAGTAGGCGAGGCCTTTTAACCCTATCCAGCTTTTGGATACTGAGTGGACAGTTCGGTATTCCCTAGTAGCAGTGGCGTAGCTAGGGGGGTGAGGAGGGGGCGGTCCTCCCCGGGCGGCACTTTGAACCCTTTTCAACTTTTGCAGTTAATTCTAAAATACAGTCTCGAGAACTCAGTTCCAAATATTGTAATTAATACCACTGCGAATTTTCCTCACAATTGCTGTAAGCATTGCTAGTTGTGAGAGGAGTTTTTCTAAATGAAACTGATTAAGAATTACTTACATTACTATGAAATAGATTTCGCCAATGTCATCGACGAATTTGCTAACGAAAAGCAAGAAAAATAATATTTTAGAATGTTGAAATTAAAGTTTTACTTCAAAAATAAACATGGTGTTTTAATTTATTTCCCTGTACGTCGTTTTGGCTCTTTGTAGTATTTTCGTTGTGTATTGAGAGGGGCGGCAAATTCAGGGACCGCCCCGGGTGGCAACAGCTCGAGCTACGCACTGCCTAGTAGCCATTCAGAGATAGCAAAACTGCCACTGATTATAAGGGCAATCGATGAAGAGACTGGCAACAATCTCCCTACGATAAAAATAGAACTTGATCCAGTGGCGGCCCGTACATGAGCACTGCGACACTGCAGCACCCTCAAGGAAAAAATGAAAAATTTAAATTTTGTTTGTGTTTATAAATAATAACGATGCTTACGACATTATATAAATGCAACACAACATGTTAAAGGTTTATGTTTCGACAGTTATTGAATAGTTAATAATTGCAATTGTTCGATTAACGCTTTAGATTACGAAACAAAGGTTTCGTAATCTAAAGTGTCGGAATTATCACGTTCGGCCAGTTGCAGCTAGACTCTCCGATATTCGTTTGCGCTTGTGATTGCACGTTACAAGTCATTCCGACACTGCTCGTTTGGGCAGTGGATCGTATGCTTGACGCGTTATTTCTGTGAGATACGAAACTTTTATTATTGGTGTTTGTTCGTGGTGAGGGTGAAACATTTTTAATAAAGAAATTTTTTAATATGTAAATTTATTTATTAATAAATTGGTTACCGATTAGGAAAAAAATAATTTTTTTATTTTTTTATTTAATTTTTTTTTGTTTGATTTTGTATATGCAGCACCCCCACTTAAAATTTTCACCGGCCGCCACTGACTTGATCCCAATAAAACTTTTCAGCGCCATTTAGCACCACGTTTTACAAACATCATTGTTTTCTTAAGTCATTAAAGGAATCGCTTCTGCTTGACTTTCTGCGTAGTTGATGCTGCATGCGTACAGGACGAACGTTCTAATCGTGCAACATTATTATGCCAACGAGCGGAAAACTTACCAAGTAATTAATGACAGCGACAGAAGAAGAAGAAGAGGCACCACGTGATAGCAATTTGTTCTTGTATCTGCCAAAGAAGGAAGATAATTGCTCTGCGAAGACGCAGCGTTTCGAATCTCGATGCACTAGTCTGACCTTCGAAGAGGACGACCTTCGCTGACAAACTCCAAGCTCGCTCGCGTTTTTTTTTTTTTTTTTTGTTTTGTTTTATTTTCCCGGAGATGGCAGCGATACTCTGAAATGATAAATGATCGCGAGCAGATCACTTCCTCTCGCATCCAGTGCATCAATGACGAAAGCAGCAGGCATCGCTGGCGATGATGATCCGAAGAAGAGCAAAATTAATTACCTCGCTGATTAGTCTGCGACGTATCTCTTCTCGATAACGGGGGAAGCTCTTGCGAAGATTATTGTCTGGACGCAACATCCGGAGTTTCCTTTGCTAGCATCCGGAATAGGCAGATGATGCAGCGAGGCGATGCTGTAAAGCCCTCTGCGGTATTCACACACATACACACACACATCGTAGTGGATGGAAACACGCAGTTATGCTGAAAGCGACTAACGATTCAGCACGTCAAGTAACATTCTGACACGTCAAAGTTGTGACGAGTCACGTAACGTCGGCCCACTTCCCAATTTTGCTTCAAAGGGCTCTGCTGCAGATCCAATTAGCGAATTCCTGCCACTCAGTTTATGGTTCACTGCGGAGCTAATTTTGGTGAAATAACTTCAACCGACACTCGCGCGCTCTTCCACTGCTTTTGGTTATTTACGACGACGTCTGAAACTTTCCTATTACCAACCTTCTGTTATTAGAAGAGATGAAAATTAGTGGTTTGAAACGTCATTTATAACCGCTATTTACTAAACCGAAAGATTTCGCTTTTAAATCCTGTCTGATAATCATTGTTAAAACGCAATTCCTCTACAAAACCCATCAAAATAATACTAAAATCCGCTACGGAGTAAACGATACCCATAAGCTCTCTCCAGTGCATTCTTTATTATACTGGAACCACAGCTGTGCTAAAACTGCAATGTTCGTGCTCTGAAAATCCATTATCCTTTGGAAAGTCTCCCATGATTCACTTTAAAACTCCGTCCACGCGAGTTGTGAGGACACGAGTGAGTTTCGTGTCGTTCGTAACTTGAAGCAGCAGGGAAACCCTTAAAATTAGGGAGCTGTAAACAGTTCTGGTAGATGAGCCATCGAAAGAAGCATTCCTGTTTGTTTCTAAAAGCTGTGGATGATCGCGATAGTGGCTTTAGCGTCATAAGCGAGCGATAGTTGGGGGGTTGTTTACGAATTCCGACTAAAGCAACTAACACTGAGCCAGCGTATTATTGCGTGTGCTCTTCTAGGCGGTTTGGCTGTTTTGCAGGATGAAAAACGCGAATTTCCAGGAGGGAAACAATTGAAAATTAGCGAGAAATCGGCTAACTCCCCTTCAGTCGAAGAAGTCCTTGTTAAGGTTTCTCACGTCGTCGATGGAAATCGAAAAGGAAGCAACGCGCAACACGCCAACTCGAAGCGGCCAAAAAAGTTTAGTTGGCCGAATAAAAGCATTCAGGGCGATCCACGGAAACTGTTAATACACTCGTGTATTTATTCTGAAATGTTTAATGGGAAAGTTTAATGGTAACGGGAAAGTTTAATGTGACAGGTGTTCAGTGATGAATAGTGCATAACGTAAGTGTTCTGCACCACCTCGCAAGAGATATCCGTGGAAATGAAGAATTCGGCTCTCATCTCTTCTTGTTTTGCTTGGCTTTTTTATAAGACACGCGCAGTTTAAATGCATGATGGCGGCTAATTTTATCCTAATATTCATAATGAACACCTGTTATTAAATTTATTTCATTCATTGCCATGTTTATATTTAGAGTAAAATAATTTCGTTTCCTATAATCAATTATTATGTTAAGTTGCTTGTCGTGTAAACCTGAAGCTTCATTCAGCAATTCCTAAGAGGTTTGGATTTTTGAAAAAGAATAAGATTTTAGTAGTGGAGGAAAAAAAAAAATTCCTGAGTAACTAAAATGGCAAATTAATTTATGAAGGGGGGGGGGGGTTTAAGGGGATCATAAAGGGTTTTGAAGCATACGGAGACCAGTTATGTTCGTAAATTCTGCAGTGAGAACAAAAAGCATATGTTGAGAAATTCAGAAAGTATGCAAATACTAATCTGATTGGTTTTTTCTTTCTATCTAAGGAGTAATTTGAATGAGCAATGTAATGCCATTCGGCGTGCATTCTTTCACCATCGTATAAAATCAGTTATGTAATTAAATGAACTTTTAAATTATGCAAATTCCATATGAAAAGGAATGGAAAAAGAAAATTTGAAAGATAGAAAGAGGTGGTAGAAAGACTTGGTTTAAATCTATGAAGGGAAAAAGAAAATAAAAACGGTGTAATATATTGTGAAATGAATTGTAATGAATTATGAAACAAGGTTGGATCTTTAATATCCCCCTATTATTTCTCTCGTATATTTGATTTTTGTTTAAAAATAATCTAACACCTTATTATTATTATTATTATTATTATTATTATTATTATTATTACTATTATTATTATTATTATTAGTAGTAGTAGTAGTAGTAGTAGTAGTAATATACGGGCGTCTACATGGAGTCCGGAGACTTACAGCGGGATCTCCAAACTATCCACACTCTCTATCACGCCTCTCCTTGAATCATTGATAGACGAAGCACTCTCAAATGAGTCAGTCAACGCATTCCACTCATTCATTACTCACTGACCAAACAATCTAGTCCTCACATCCTTAATTTCCAGGGATGCCCCCTTGTTCTGGTCCCTCTATCCAAATGCTGAATCATTTCTCTTATCAATCCTTGTTAAAACCTTTTAGTAACTTAAATTTCCATCATATCCCCTCTTCTCCGCTTATCAACCAACTTATGCAACACACAAACTCTCATTCTTTCAATGTAGGCAGCATTCCTCAGACAATTCACCAACTTAGTCACTCTCCTCTGAATCTTTTCTACCACTTCCTCATCTCCAAGGACTCCAGGCGACCAGACCTCAGTATAATAATCCAGATGTGGACGTATCAACGACTAATAAAGAAGAATAACAACTTCTTTATCTCTGCATGTTAGTATGTTCTTTAATAACCAAATAATCCTATATAGCGCTTGGACACCTTAGCAATATGCCCTCCGAACTTCAACCCCTATCCACTAACACTCCCAAATCCCTAGCCTCATCAATTTCCCGGAGGTGCAGTTCCATCAGTGTGGTACGCAGCTTGTAATATTTTAGTCTCAAAATGCATAACTTTACATTTCTCCACATTAGCTGACCTCCATTATCTTTTCCCCATACTGACAGCTTATTGAAATCATCCAGCAAGCGTACCACATCAGCTTGATTAATTATTACGTCACCCATCTTTGCATCAGCAAACAACTGAATATCTCTCCTTCAAATAATTTCCTGTATCATTTATGTACAAATTAAATCATCACGATCCAAGCATCGGGCCTTGCGGCTGGTCACTTGGACTTTCATCCTGGACTCTGCTCCTTCATGCACCACTTTTTGGTATCTGTCCATGAGCCGCTCTCGTACCCACATCACCAGTTTAATATCCATCCCCATTTGAACTAATTTACGTAATAATATTCCATGAGGTATCATTGTCAAAAGCCTTAGCAAAATCCAGCAGTATCACTGTGTAGCCATTCCTCTTATCCAACTCAGCTGTCACTCTATTATAAAAAGTAAATAAATTACTAAGGCAAGACCGATCTTTAAAAAACCATGTTGGTCCCCATAGAGTATCATATTCTTATCCACCCATTCCTCAATTCTGTCTTTAACCAACGCTTTCAGCACCACTCCAGAGATGGTGATTAGTCTGTCATTTTCTACCTGTATTTTAATTATAGTTCATAATTCAGCTATTGAAATGTTTACAACCAGTTCTAAAATTCCTAAACAGAACAGAATTATCTTTTAACTTTGCATTGCGAAACGTAACAATTATTTTATATTAAATTTATATTCAGAAATTGAGCTTTTCCAATCCCTTACCTATCAGCGCGCCGTGTTCCGCGAATTGTGCAGTAATAAAACAATGAAAGATTTTATTATGAAGTACGAGGGTTCGGAAATAGTAGACGTCAGGTGCGTAATATTTTAATGCGGTTACATCAATTCAACCCAATAAAAACAGGCGTCAACTTTCTTGCTAATGAAATCTAACAGCACGGGACAGTGAAAAGCGCACGAGTATATGAATACTTTGTTCAAACACCTTGCTAATGGAAACAGTGCACGGCACATGCAACCAACAGTGGATAACTTTTCTAAATAAAATAGGATTTGTTTTCTAGACCTTCAAACGGTCATAAGACCCATCGTGGGAGGCCAAACCTCTTTCATGTCCAAGGATCTCCTTCAAACGCTTATTATCCTGTGCAGTAATTAATCAACGCGCGTCTTACTTTATGTCTCAATCACGTCATCCCTTCTGCCTTCCGAGCTCTGCAAAGAGCATTCCCTCAACCTGTTCCTTGTACTCCACATTCCGCACCGAGACAGTTTTTGTTAATCGCATTTGGATGTATACAATGTATGCATATAAGTTTCACTGTACGCGAGATTCCAAGATTGCAGGCTTGAAGTGGTTTGGTCTATAAAAGAGCTTTTTCTAATCATGTAAAAAAATCCAAAAAATAAGAAATAATAATAATAATAATAATAATAATAAAACGATAAGCGAAATTCTTAGACGGGAGCGACTAAGAAATTTGTTTATAGTACTGATATGTTATAGGTTTACAACCTTTTGTGGGCGATAAAAATGTTTTTAAACAAATTAAAGGAAGAAAACATTCTTATAAGGAATCTTAGATGTATGTTTAGTGGCCAAGGGATCAACGGGATTTATATTTTAGTACCGATTAAACTGAAATTCCGAAATAGAAAATTTTATAATGTAAGACATTTATAATAATATAATAGGATAGAATATAAAAATAAGTAAATAAAATTTAAAGTTTGTAAATAAAAGAATAAAAAAACCTTTCTAATTCACCACAATAAAAAATTATCACCTCATAAACGATTCTTACAGTTGTAGGAGGATACTCGTATAAATGATTTATGTGAGAAATTTTCAATTAACATAGGAAATATCTTGTTGCTTTGAATTCTTCCTTTCACATCACTGCGCTTACTAGAAAATTAGACACTGTTATTACTTTTCTGAACTTCTTTCTAAAGATGTTATTATTATTCAGTACTAAATTGTTGTTCAAATTAATGATCACTTTCCAAATGGTACCAACATCGGCCGATCGTGACATCGATCCCAGTAAGCCTCTCCGAATACTCCACACGAGAGACACTTGAACTTCTTGAACAGTAGACTGACGTCTGACAATTGCTGCCATTAGAATTTAATTAATTACTTGAAGAAGAGCAACGAAATAGCCGTCCCGAGAAACGCTATTGACGTCAACACACACTAAAGTTTTGTAAATGCTAATAAATAACATGTGACGTACGAAAATGGTTAGGAAAGCTGCGAGTCTTTCAGGAATTGCAAAGCGATCAATTTCCATGCAGTAATTAATTATTTTGTGGAAAGCCATTTTCAATGACAAGCATCTATCACGCACGGAAACCCAGCATGCATTGCGATGATGTCGTCATCGTTTATTATTTAAATACCATGGTAAAATAAAAACTCCGCTAGAGTGCGTCTCTGCTTTCTAAGAGCAAAATTCAATTATTATTATTATTATTATTATTATTATTATTATTATTATTATTATTATTATTATTATTATTATTATAACTCGATAGAAGGTATGTTACAGACCTTTAGAGAAATTAAAAACTGCTTCAAAGAGCTAACGGAAAGACAGCATAATTTAATTAAAGAGACAACGGACCTACGGCAAGAACTAAACTCTCTAAAGCAACAGTACCAGCTCTCAAACCAACAGCAGCACAAAAATGACCTCCTCATAAATGGTCTCCCACAAATAGCTACGGAACATCTAAGAGACACTGTAATACAACTAAGCCAAAAAATCGGCTCTCCCATTGAATCAAGAGACATCCAGTCAGTGCATCGGTTACCACAAAAAAGGAAAAGAGAAAATAATACCCGTCCTCCCGTCGTAGTGCGACTCACCAACAGCCTAACAAAAACTACACTTATAAAAGCTAGCAAGATTAAAAATCCACTAGTAAAGGATCTGAAAGGAGACCACGACAACACCCCAATATATTTGTCTGAATACCTTACTCCACACTCTCAGAAAATATTCTACCAAGCAAGGAAAGTAAAAACAGAAAACAATTACCAGTTTGTATGGATAAGAGACAGCAAAATATATCTTAGAAAGACACAAGACGCAAAACCAATCGAAATAAAATCCGTAGATGACCTCAACAGGCTGTCACATTGAAAGGAATATTGACAACTCGTAAAGAAGGAGCAGCACACCAACCAACATGAATGCACACCATCAAGCAGACGTAATCACCCCGGAACATGATAATTGCCACATTCTGAAATCAATATCAGAATGGAAACAACTGACAATCCCCAAAAAAGGACTATCGATTCTCCACATCAACATCAGAAGCATTCAAAAATACTGGCTGACCCTGCAAGCTTATCTGAAGGAAGATATAGACGAAATAGACATTTTAATGCTGACTGAAGTATCTATGACAAACGAAGAGGCATCCTCCTACCAAATGCCACACTTCCAACAACACAAACACTGCAGACAAACAAAACGAGGCGGTGGTATAATAATATTTACCAAACATAAACTAGAAGTAACAGAAATAAACAATAAATTAGAATACGCAGAAAACATATGCATCGAAGTTAAAAACATCAAACAAGAAAACTCCCTGATATTAACCCAATATACAGACCACCCAACTTAAGCATCGCAAAATTCCTAGAAGAACAACAGATGGCTTTCAGCCACGAAAGTAGGCACCTCAAAATACTTGATAATAATAGGAGACATTAATATAAACATTAGGAACATAAATAACAACACAGAACAATACCTAGACCTATTATCGGCATATAACATAACCCCATCCATACAGTCGTATACACGAGAAGAGATAGTCGGAAACACAACAACCTCAACCTGCATTGATCATATAAATATAAGGGCCCCTCCAAACAGCCACACAGCAGCCGTCATAACATGCAAACTAGCAGACCATTATTTCACAGCATTGCAGTTACACACTGAATCAGAACCCAAAAAAATCACTGAGACTACTAAACAGTATCATAGCATTGTAAACCAAGCAATAGTGATGATGAAATCAGAAAAACAGACTGGATGCAGATTGCATCTTTAGACTCTGCTGAACCTGTATATAATAATCTTAAACTTGCATTTAACAAAATATATAACAAAGCATTAACAAAAATAAAAATACGCCCCCAAACGAAACAAAATCCATGGATAACAGACAACATACTAACAGACATACAAAGAAAAGATGCCCTATGGAAACAACTTAAGAAGTCGCCGAACAATATCGCTTTAAAAGCTGAATACAAAAGAAAACGGAATCTCCTAACTACCCAGATTCGAACGGCAAAAAGAAACTATTACAGCAACAAATTAACAACAGCACAGAATGACATAAAGGAAACCTGGCACCTGATTAATGAAATGCTGGACAATATACACAGAACCACTTCCCCAGAAACAATAAAACACAGCTTTGCCTGGACCCCAAATCCCTCAAACAATTGGCAAACAACTTTAATCAGCATTTCGCGAACTCTGTCCAAAAGCTACAAGAAACAACCTTTCCTCACACAAACGTACATTCTCCACTAGGTCCACGAGCAACCCAGTCGATGTGGTTCCCCACAGTAACAAAAGAAGAACTATCACTGGCAATTCAACAAATTAATCCTAACAAAGGACCGGGGATAGACGGAATCAGACCAAAAGACATCAAGAAACACTCAACCGACCTACTTCCAGTTATACAAAAACTGTTAAATAAAATCTTCGAAACGGGACACATACCTGAAACACTGAAGACTGCATTAATCACACCCATACACAAACAGGGAAAAAGAAACATAATAAGTAATTACAGACCTATCGCCACGCTGCCTGTAATCAATCAAATCATGGAGCGCATTGTACATGAAACTCTCCACATACGTTGAAAATTTCAAATCATACCCAAAACACAATATGGCTTTCAAAAAAATAAAGGAACAGCAACACTCCTGGATGATTTCACAGATCTAATAAACGCTGCATTGGATAAAAACAGAATAACATTAGTGGTATTCATTGACCTAACAAAAGCATTTGACACACTAACACATAAAACCTTGTTAACGAAACTTACCCATATCGGAATTGGAGGTCGTCTACTCCAGTGGTTTAAAGCATACACGAAAAATAGAAAGCACATCACACGTATAGGATCAGCACACAGCAAAGAGGTACATGTAACCTGTGGCGTACCGCAAGGAGCTGTCCTATCTCCCATTCTATTTAACATATACACACACGACATAAGCCAACTCCCCCTAAAAAGTAAAATCTTCCAGTATGCAGACGACACTGCCATAGTATCCATTCACAACAATGCAAATATCGCTTACGAAAATATGCAACACGACATCAATCAAATCACTAACTGGTTAACCGAAAACGGCATATATATAAACCCTGGAAAAACAAAGCTAATGATATTCAAAAACTCCCAAACCCTGCCCATAGAAACTAAATATCTCACTTAAATTAAGGGGATATTAAATCCCACATAGTTTTAAAACCGAATAAGAAACTCAAAGATTGGAATCAGAGAGTTTCTTGCCGAATATAGTAAACTATAAAGTATCGGCGACGTTAGCTAATGCAAGTGATCCTAGTACATAGTACAATACCGGACGACTCGTTGCAAAGGTGGGGGAAGTTCAGATCGCTATTCTTAGGTATTTTCCATAATGTAAAAACACATTTCCTAGGAAATGTATGCTGTTATTACATTATGGAGGGAGGTCACTACCCAGACCGGTTTCAGCCTTTTTTGAGGCTTCATCAGTGAGTAGCTAGACCTAATACCAAAGTGTATAGCGAAAAGAACTTATGTACTCTGCGAACGAGCTTTACAAACAGGTGCAACCATTAAGTTACTTAAGTATAAAGAGCTAATAAGCTTCATTTCGGCAATGAAAACATTACTTAAATTAAGGGGATATTAAATCCCACATAGTTTTAAAACCGAATAAGAAACTCTGAGATTGGAATCAGAGAGTTTCTTGCCGAATATAGTAAACTATAAAGTATCGGCGACACTAGCGTTAGCCAATGCAAGTGATCCTAGTACGTAGTACAATACCATACAATAGTATAATTTGAGTTTCTTATTCGGTTTTAAAACTATGTGGGATTTAATATCCCCTTAATTTAAGTAATGTTTTCATTGCCGAAATGAAGCTTATTAGCTCTTTATACTTAAGTAAATATCTCACTATCAAACATTCATCCTCCTATACACAAAGTGTAGAACCTAAAATCACAACCATCACACAGGTGAAAACAACGCGCTATCTTGGACTTCACTTAGATGCTGATCAAAGTTGGAATAGCCATACAAACTACCTACCTACCAAGCTTAGAATAATAGCAAGCAAACTATACAGATTAAAAGACATTGCCCCAACCCACATAAAAATACTAATCTAGAAAGCATTATGTGAAAACATTTTAAGATACGCAATCACATCATACGCATTCTGCGCAGACTACAGACTTAACAGGCTACAATGGTTGCAAGATAAAATGATAAAACTGATAAAATGATAAAATGATACACAGTCATGTTAAAACACTACTACAGCCCAACATATTGAGTAACGAGAACAACATATCAAATAACAAGACCACAGTCAACAAACTACATAACATATAAGTACAACAATCATGACGGCAAAGCCACCCGAAACTTCTATGTACCTGACATGATAAACAAACTGCCATTCGACAACAGAAACCTAGGAACATACAGAGAGCTGAAACAGGCACTATATAAATATTATAGCGAGAATGAAAATTAGAGCACTTCCTGTTTCTCTCTCCCCCACCACACATACACACACACACAAACCTATGACAACCCACCTCTCAAAAACTATCACTACAAGAACACAAAGAAACAAACACACCACGTCTAAATCCAACCCTATTTGCACAAAAAAAAAAGTTAAACTGTAATAGCAGTCGATGTCTTTCAAGCACGTACCAACAAACAGTAAAATCAACGCCTGGCTTGTGACCAGTAATAGAACATAACCATGAAACCACCTTCCTTTATCATCTATTATCTTCCTCAGATAAGCTCTGCTAAGCTTTGAGGAAGAAAATTATTAACTTGCAAGTATCTGTTATACACAATTGTAATGCGTTATAAATATTATATGCATATAATTACTACAGCAACTATGTATGCAATTCATCTGAGACATAAAAAAAAAAAATTCTGTATAATCCTTATTGTAAATACTGTAAATATTATTATTGTAAGTAACTTATACTGAGACATAATAAAATGTTTAAAAAAATATTCCTGATACCTCCAAGGAGTTCGAAGACTCATCTCGGGAGGACACCTACAACTGTCTCTACACCGAACCTCTACTACGAATCATCTCCATCAACACCATCTACTGCCCACCTCCAACACCACCACAACTAGTATTTTTTGTCTGTAAATTGCGTGTGTTCTAAAGGGCCGATTTGTCTGTATGCGGGATGAAAAACCTGAGTTTCCAGTTGAAAAAAACCCTGCTATTTATTTTAACGACAATTATTACTTTCATTGGAAACTTATTCTCCATAAATATCAATTTATGGAGATATTTGTTATTCATAAATATCACTTATCTGTTAAGATTCTGACCAAACATTTTTATAGTATTTGTGGCTTTTCGAATTTCACTAAAGAAGTGGTTTTCAAAATCTTTTGTTGTGTCACCGTCAGCCAACCCACAGTACTGATATATGCTGCGGATTTGTTTCGCGAGTGGTTGAGGATGTTTATTTATTTATTATTTATATATTTTTTAAATAATAAACTATTTTCGAAGAAAATTGTTAATATAAATCAGTTCATGAAATCTTAATTGTATTAGACTGTCGTAATACGTTCTTGAACATTCTCATCCAGAAAATGAATGATGAATTTTTCAGTCCAGAAGACGAGAAAGCCCGTTTTAACAAAGTCCACCTAACTGCCAGAGTACCGCCAGCTGGCCACACAATACAACTACAATATAAGAAGAAAATAATTTTCGGTTCTTCTAGCAGACAAAGGAAAATTGATCTAGAATAAGAAGATGAGAAACGAGAGCTCAGGTATAATGCGTGCATCAACCAGAATAATTTTAAACATCCAAGGATTATTTGATGAGCGATCCTATTAAAAGAAGCGTTGGCTAATTTTAAGCATGCTGTACTTTCAATGTAAACGTTTTCACAAAGGGACCATCTCCAAGCAAAACTATAAAGCGGTGCTATTCACTGGTGCTTATATTTCCAAGCAGCTGATATTAGCTATTGATAATTTCTTCTAATATCACCGGAATAATCACATTTTTCTATATTTCGTGTTTTTTCACTGTGACGAAAGGAATCTTTATATGGAATTTACATTAACATACATTAATGTGAGTTAGCTCCTCATACGGACGTTGTAAGGTTTCCTTGGAAACCGGAGTTTTTCATCCCACATGCAGACAAAAAATACTATTAGTAGACAGTGGATAGTGGCGTTGGATGCGGATGGAGGTTAAGTAGTATAGAGAGTAGGTTGTAGGGGGGGTAGAGAGTCTTTCCACGCTGAGTCCTTGGACTCCTGTTTTGCATCTGAGAATAATGCTCAGCTAATCCAGCAGCTTCCAGCAAATCTGTAATTCAATTTATGCAGACCCACTGGGTTCTCTTTTCCATTGTCTCATGCACCGATGTAATCGCTTCTATTCTGCTTATTATTTCTATTTGTCACATCTGGATTACTGCACTCGTGTATGGTCAGCTACATTTCTTATGGCTGAGGAGGATCCAGATGGGAATGATCTGTGAAATGCTTTGTATGAGGACAGATCGAGTGTTTATGGGTTTCAAAAGTTAGTAGATGAACGAAAAAGACAGCATATGATACAAAAATGTAAGTTACTTAAAGGATAGTATAATTCTGGCTGTTCGGGACAGAACAAGAGGTTATTCTTCGTAATTAAGAGTGTGGTTAGCAAGTGGTGCCCGTTTGGTTGGAGAGATGAGAACTACATTTTTTTTTTTGAACTGTGGTGAATGAGGGGAATATATCGCCACAGTCTGTTGTGAGTGCTTTGTCTACCGTGAGTTTAAAGAGAGGTGCACATACCGGCCACTGAATTAGACGCAGCGTAAATTAAATACAAAACTTGGTCACATGCGTCACCACATGTTCTAGGCAACTATTTAAAAATGCGAGTTGTCAGCAATCGTAAATAATGTTGATTACAATAGGAAAAACAAACGCTCTTTCGGAATTCGAGAAACGGCTTATTGTGGGTGCCCGTTTGGTTGGAGCCATGACTTTGAAAACAGCAGAGCTGACCGGTTTCTCAAAAGGTGAGTGGGAAAATTACCCACATTGCTTGCTGAAGAGGTGAAACTGTGGTCATACGACGGTCTCTCAAGAACGAGATCATCGTTTGTATGAGAATGCTTGTGTAGACAAACAGGGCTTACTGTGCAGCAAATGATGGAAGCATTTAATGAAGATTGTTCCTGACCATATCTCACCAAAGTATGATCAGGGAATTGAAGAGGATCAGTATTGACAATCGCATGCCTATACGGACATTGGAAGACTGGAAAAAAGCTACCTGGTCCGATGAGTCACTGCATGACAGCGACTTCGGCCATCTTCCCTGGTCATCACATAGCCTGGATCCCATTTAGAGTGTATGGGGCATGTTTAGAATAACAAATCCTGGACCAAAGTCCTCTTCCGTGAAATCTAAGCCAGTTAAGGAACTGTCTGATGAAAGCCTGGTATGTTGTAGACTTAGATGCAATCCAACACTTTGTACAGTCTATGCCAAACTGCATATGTGATGTAATTCGGGCTAAAGGACATCCAGCACAGTATTAAATAAAAGTCGAATTCAGTAGCATATAATATCTATTATGTGAGTAGTCTGGTGATGAGCTTTCGTGATGAATTTTCGGACTCTATGGAGGTACCCGTTTAATAATAATATATTTGCGATGGAAACAACTTCGGTCTCATGTCCTTGCCTACTTGGTCTTCCAATTCTTCTTTTTCTATTTGTTTTATATACGTAAAGTATTTTTGGCAGTCTACTACTGTCCATTTTTGTTTATATTTTCATGTAATAATTAAATAGGGCATTACATGACACCTCCAGGGAGTCTTTGGATTCCCTGGAAGTGTCATGTAATGTCTATGACAGGTCATTACATGACATTACATGTCATGTAAACCTCCACGTCATTACATGACACCTCCAGGGAGTCTTTGGACTCCCTGGAGGTGTCATGCTATTTTTTTTTCTATCCCAACAATTTCGGACATATGAGTGAGAGAACCAGTCACATGCTCTAACATCAAAAACGCTGTTTAAGATAAAATACTTAACATAATAAGGACAAATAATATAGAATACCCTTCGAGCCACAGAGATAAGGTTTGCCCAATGATGTCACAAAGTAAGATAATCTCACATCAACATCATATCCAACAGCATGCGGAAACATATGTGAGTCATCTGTGCAAAAGTTTCATTTGGAAGAACAGTCAGTGTAAGGGTCAGGTAAACAGTACTATAAGGAAAAACAATCGAATCGAGTGCCTTTTCAGTTACTGAAATTCATTCATCCAGTACAGCTATCGTATTGTGCTGTGGTGTTTTGTGTCCAATAAAGTAAAATAATGAGTAAAATTAAGTAAAATAATAATATTCAATGAGAAAAGTCTTTGAATATTTTTAGGTAATTACAGGTTTCTATTTTTTTTTTTCTGTAAATAATAATATTTCAGCCAATTAAAATATGCATTTATAAACTTAAATGAACAAAGATATGCGTTGTTGTGTTTTCCACAAAAACATTTTGACACGTTTATTCTGTTTAGAATTTGATAAAAAAATCCATAACTTTATATACCTTAATGCAATTCTGTTTAAAAAAAAGGTATCGTACTCTGCCAGATAACAGAAATACAAATTTTGGGGATTGAGAAGACAGGATAAATTAATGTTCATACAAGGTAACAAGAAGAAATAGACAGAAAACTTTTATGCTGTTTTCAAAATAAAGAGAAGGTACATTTTCTTTTCTTTTCACACATCTGTACATGATAAAACTTTAAAATCCAGTGACTGCAAGTCGAAACTTATTTCACAACTTTACCACCCATACTATTTTAGTGTAGGGAAATTAAAAACAGAGGTCATAGCAAATAACAGAATTGTGGTTTTGTGAATAAAGTACAAATGAAGTGAAAATGACAATTTTGTTACATATCTGTAGATAGCGCTACCAGACTAGAAAAAAACACTTGTACCAAATTCTGACAGCACGACTGTTAGAATTTGATTATTTTACAGAGAGACAGTATATATGTTAACCCATCACATTACTAAAACTCTTAAAAAATTTGGTATAGAAAATAAAAAGCTATCGCACTGTGTGCAGAAAGCAAAAATACAAATTTTGGGGAGTGAGAAAACAGGATAAAGAAGAAAATCAAGAAGAAAATCAACCGAAAATGGACTCGGAGAAGCCCAAATAGACAAACTTACAATGAAATAGACTTGATCCTCTCGAACAGAAGATATATACTAAATAATACCAAAGTGCTTAATATATTTAACACAGGAAGTGACCACAGACTAGTAAGGGCAAAAGTATGGATTAACAAAAAATGGGAACGGAATAAGCTCATAGGAAAAAAAAGTCCACTTTAGTGAATCTACAAAACCTCTACCACAATAAAAGCTGTTATAGAGAATCACTCAAAAATGAACTAAAACAGTTAAACACAGCTACTACCATCGATGATGCTAATGAAATGTTAACAAAATCTCTCTTGAATTGTGCACTAGAAATAGGAGGTGTAAAAAAGCACCAAAGAGAGGAAAAACTAAGACAGTTAACCTTAGATTTGATGAAGAAAAGAAGAGATATGCAAAAGAAATTTGAATGACACCAATAAAATAGATTATATGGAAATTTGAAACTATATGTAAAAGGATGAAACATGAACTTAGATCGTATATTACTAGGAAAATTAAAGAAACAATAGAAAACAATAGTAATATGAAGGTCCTAAGGAGAAGATTATCAGTTGGAACAAAGGAAATAGCTGCTGTAAGAGGGAAAAATGGTGACCTGATAAAAAATAGAGATGCAATAATCAAAAGAATTCAGGAATTTTATATTGAACTCTATGAAGACAAAGACCGGGACATCCAAGAATCATCTATGGATTACTCAAGTGAGGAAGAACATGATGCCCTGAGATCTTACAAGGTGAAGTGGAAATGGTATTGTGGGAAATGAAGAATGGAAAGGCCCCAGGAGAAGATGGAATTATGGTAGACTTCTTAAAACTGGGAGGAAGCCCTGTCATCAAACAGTTGAGTAAACTCTTCAATAAATGCCTAAAACAGAAAAATTCCGAAAAATTGAAACAATTCACTTCTAATATTAATTTTTAAAAAGGGCAATAAGGAAGAAATGAAAAAACTACAGATCTATAAGCCTAATCCCCACCATATATAAAGTTTTCACAAAAATTATAAATAATAGAATAAAATCTAAACTAGAAGGAATGCAATCCTGTGAACAAGCTGGATTTAGGAAGAATTACAATACAAGACAGTTCATTGAAAAATCAATTGAATACAATAAACCCTTATGTCTGGCCTATATAGACTACGAAAAGCATTTGATTCAGTTAAAATATCTGCAACACTAAAAGCACTTGAAACCCAGGGAACTGAGAAACCATATATTGAAACACTAAAACATATTTACAATAATGCAACTTCTGTAATTAAATTATATAAAAACAGTGAAAAGTTCCCAATACAAAAAGCATCTGGCAAGGTGACACCATATATCTCAAATTATTTACAGCTGCACTAGAGGAAGTCTTTAGAAGCCTTGATTGGGAAACAAAAGGAATAAACATAAATTGAGAAAGGCTGCATCATCTGAATTTTGCAGATGATATTGTCCTGATATCTTGAAGAAAGGCTAAATCAGCTAAACGAACCTCCAGAAAAATTGGATTAAAAATAAATAGAGAAAAAACAAAAATAATGATGAATAAATACATAAACCATAGAACTATCAAAGTTGAAAACCATGAAATAGAACAAGTTATTTCATATGTATATTTGGGCCAATTGTTATCCTTTGAGGAGTGTCAAAGAAAAGAGATTGAACGAAGAATTCACCTTAAATGGATAGCTTATGGGAAAATGAGAGACGTATTCAGAAGTGACATCCCTATGAGTCTAAAAAAGGAAAGCTTTCGACCAGTGCATACTTCCTGTCCTAACATACAGAGGAGAAACATGGACTTTAACAGAAGCCCTAAACAAAAAGCTGAGAACAACACAACATCGCATGGAAAGAAGTATGCTAAAGATAACATTAAGAGATAGGAAGACAAATATCTGGATAAGATCTCAAACAGGTGTCATGGATATTGCAAAATACATTAAACAGGCTAAGTGGAGATGGGCGGGCCATATTGCCAGATGCAGCGACGGGAGATGGACTAGAAAAACAACAGAGTGGAGACCAATGGACAGAGCAAGACAAAGAGGAAGACCGAGAAGAAGGTGGAGAGATGAACTGGAACAAATTGCAGGAGTGAGATGGATGGGAGAAGCAGAAAACCGAGTGATCTGGAAAATCATGGGGTGAGACCCTCGTCCAGCAGTGGACAGAACCAGAAGTCTGAAGAAGAAGAAGACAGAAAACATTTATGCTGTTTTCAAAAATAAAGAGAATGTACATTTTTCTTTTCTATTCAAACAGCTGTAGATGACAAAATTAAAATCAAGTGACTTGAGTGCGAGTCGAAACTTATTTCACAACTTTACCACCCATGCATTCTAGTGATGGGGGAATTAAAAACAGAGACCAAAGCAAATAACGGAATTGTAGTTTTGTGAATAAAGTACAAATGAACTAAAAAGTGACAATTTTGTTACAATATCTGTAGATACCTTCACCAGACTAGAAAAAACAGTCGTACCAAATTCTAACAATACGACTGTTAGAATTTGATTATTTTACAGAGACAAACAGCTAATATTTTAGTCAATCACGTTACTTAAACTCTAAAAACGTTTGTTGTAGAAAATAAAAAGGTATCGTAGTGTGCAGATAAAAAGTGAATCAACATGCAAATATCAAATATTGCACGCCATAGGAAGAGAAAATCAAAAGCATTAACGCACTTAACAGTCAGACCTGTTCTTGATTTTAATGATACCAAATGATGAAAACAATATGTGGATGAATTTCGAAACTTTGAAAAGCTGATGAATTTCTTGCTTGCTGTGATCATAAATATTTATTTGAAGGTAAAAATTTTTTTCTTTATAATTTTTCTTTCTTTCTTTTTTTCTCTATTATTATTATTATTATTATTATTATTATTATTATTATTATTATTATTATTATTATTGATGGTTGATTGTTGCATATTGTTTTCAAGAAATATGGTAACCCTACTTAAAGACACTAGTTAAGTATAATGTCTTAATTTCTGTTCAGTTAGGAATACGAAAAAACCTTGTTTGTCTCATTTCTGTTTCCTAAACTTACTAATGCTAAAGAAAGAAAAAATAAATAAATTGCAGTTACATAAGTAAGTTAAGAGCACAAGGAATCGAAGGTAAAACTGATAGTCAGAGAAGGGCAAACAGTTATTTATTTTTTTTTTTTTTGTTCAGTTATTTTGCTCAGAATTATATGTATTGATTTAAAAAAATAATAATGTAAAACTAATTAATTGTGTTAAAATGTATATATAAATATCCCTACTGTGAAAAAATGTCAGGCTGAGAGAACAACAGTCAATTGGTACTAACAGAAACGAGACAAACAAGGAATTGATGGTGATTGTTGCTTCTTCTGTAAAAATCATAGTTCAAATTGTTTTGAAATGTCACATGAAGAAAAATCGCGTGAATTACATACTGTCTAAACTAAAGTTCCATAGACTGAAAGGGGACCGAAAACCAAATGAGCAGAAATGAGTCAGTCATGTTCAAGATAAATGAACATCAGTGCAAATGCCCCATCAGAAAAGTTCACAAGTAGGCTGAACAAAATAGTGAACGGAGATAACACTGTTTAAGATAACACATTTGAAAAATCTATAGTGCAGGGGAAAAGAAATTAACACAATTTATTTATTGATTAGAATTATGTATTGGTTTAAAAAAAAAGAAAAAAAAACGTTTGTGTGTTGTAGTGTAATAGAAATTAACAAACTATATTACAGAGCTAATATTCATTTGAAATAATAAGAAATAACTATTTATTTATTTGTGGCGGCAATAAGAAAACGCTAACGGAGAATTCCGACCCTAATCAGAGGATGTCACACGTATGGACAACAAAATTGCAACAGGAAATGAGTCAACTTAAGATAACACATGAAATATCTACAGTTGGGAAAGTAAATTCACGCACACATTTTATTTATTTATTTTACTCAGTTATTCTGGTTATAATATGTAGTTAACTAAATTTTAAAAGTAAAATAGAAAAAACAACCAATCATTTGAAAAAAAAGAGCCATATAAAAAAAATCCACATTAAGAGATACGAAATTACCATCGCTGGAGGATATATTAGTCCGGAAAACACAGCTTGAGTTTACACCACCCCTTTGGGAATAAAAACATAGTATGACCCCAATGCGAAGGAATTTACGAAGTACCAAACGGACAGAAATCTAAACGATGTTTAATCAACTAGATTTGCTGGTTATTTACAGAAATATTGTTCTTTCAACTCAACTCGTGTGTGAGTGGGGGTTGTGGTGTGGATATAAAATTCAACTATTTCGGAATATCTTTTTTGGAATATTCGCATTTAGAAGAGCCATTCTGGAAAGACTGTAACTAATTTAAATTATCATTGGAATTTCTAGGCTACATGCAAAAGGTGTTGCAATCCATTTAAGTGTCCGTTTATTTTAATTAATTTTCCAAATACCGTTTGGTTTTCTCTTGGCTGTAAACTAAAAAATACCAATAGCCAAACATTTTAAAAAAAAAAAAGATAACGTTAATTAGAAAAGTAATGACGTTTAAGATCTTAAATGTAGACAAATCAAAATATTCGGATGAGCTATGTATATGAGAAAAAAAAAAGTGTGTGTTTGAGGGACACCAGCATATAATGAAATTATTCAGAAACGCCTAAACGTTGCTGCCACTGGACTCTACAATACTCTAAGAATTCCCATAGTCTTTTAACAGGAAAGAAATACCCCAAACTGTATTGGAAAATTAGTACTGCCATCTATAGACAACCAAAGACAAAACATGATGACAATGATGGATATTTGTCAACTTAATGAACACAATTCCATAGCAAACCATGTGATATCACAGAGACATATGTTCCCCAGAAATTCACAAACACATAACATCACGATTCTTATCTCTAAAAATCACCCACAATGCTTTATGCAAACCCAACACACCACGTGATGTCCCTGACAGAAGGGGACTCCCGAGCAACATTCCAAACATTCCAAATTGTATCACCCATAATGCCATATGTGCAAATCATTTATTTATCTACAGCAGATATCCATGACACTGATGTCGCTTCCCCCATTCACCATACCCCTGTTTGGTTTAGTGTCCCACCAATCACACCACGAATTCTTATCCACTAATATATCTTCCTTTTCCATTCAAAACAATAACGTCACTTATTTACAACTAACAAATTTCGTCACTTATCTTCATCTACTAACAGCACACATTCACGATATGATTCCTTATCTTATCTTGAACTTGTTTAAAGTGCCCCACCAATCACGACACGAATCCTTATCTCTAATCATCACCCATAATTCCATACGCGAACAAAACCAACAACGTGATGTCACACACACAAATGGTCCACTGAAAAATTCTAAACATTCCAAACTCATGACATCACACACACAATGACATCATCATCTGAACGACGAATGATGTCACGATTCCTTATCTTATCTTGATCTTGTCATTAGTGCCTACCATACAACTAAGGACATTAAGAGTAAACAATAAAGGATTTTACTCTAAAATAAACACAAAAATTTTACCTACCTGATTCTTGCATAACAAGAATCAGGTAGGTAAAACTGATTATAAAAAGGATGTTATATAAGTATGGGGATTCAATTATAAAACAATACGATTAACGACGTATTACTACTTCGGTTTTCTTGGTGCCAAAATGCAAAACTTAATGAACGTAATCGAAAAGCAGGAAGGAAGGGAAAAGGTAAAAAGAAATACTGTCCCATTTTTATGTGGTCGGAAAAAATGATTTGTCTCTGCAAATGCAGTCTTGGAGAGAGGCCTGCTGGATGATGCGATGGTAAAGTGTGGGAAAGTGAAAACAGTTACTATATTACCTGGATCCGATAACACTGAGTTAGGAAGAAGGGCTACGATGACAAAAGATTCGCAGCTGTGTGGATTGTTCGTTTGTGGATGAGTTTGAAGGAAAAAGGGATTTATTCAAAAGAGAACAGTCTGAACTTGAATGCATTTGGTGTTAGGAGAAATTATTAATTGGTATGAGACCGAATAATCTTGACGGTCGGGGAAACTGGAGATTATGGTAGTCTGAACGGGAAAATTCGTCCCTCCCAACATAATTGTATGCACGAGCGACTAAGTTAGGCAACTCAATTAATGCTACGAATGTGGATAATGGAGGGGATTATGACGATGTTAAACCTATTGAGTGACGACGTCCTTAAGCAGCATGAGAGAGAAGGAACTCAAGGTCCAAGTATCAGACTTGATTATGATGTCAGTGTGCGTGTGGTTGGGGGTGGGGGGATGTTCAGTGAAATACATCATGATTCTGCCTCTGGCTGGTGACAGTGATTATGCTGTATTAACCTGGAAGGAGACTATGCATAAGGATAATTCACTTAGAAAATGTTATGTCTGAACTTCAAAGCTAGAAATTACAGCCAAATGAGAACAATACAATGTTCGATCCCATGCTATCGGCAGGGAATAGAAAATATTTAAAAAAATACATTCATGATGCAATGTCATGTGTCCCTAGAATAATAAAATGGACGTGCAATCATATTACGAAGAGATTCTTAAGAAAAAATGCGATCGTGTGCACAAAGATTATGTTGGTTATGAAAATTGTAATCTGCTGGACAGAAGAGTTACAACTATTTTACGGAAAGTTAAGAGTGAGTAAGAAAAGAAACTGGCTCTGCAATCTTAAAGACAACCGTAAGAATTCCATCACTTTGCTGCAAATAAATGAACGAAAGTGAAAGAGTTACTCTCGTCAATGTTGATGTGAGATGCAGACGCGATTGTTCAAATGAGTGCGCATTTTGTTAAAAGCTATCAACCTAGTTTATGCAATCTGGAGCTCAATCCACCTCTACAACGGATGAAGAAACTCAGGTGCAGTGGTTAAATTCAGCCGGTGCTCTCCGGGGCCTGGCCTCCGAACTTTTTATGCACCAGACCAGAACATTTTTCTGTTTTGTGACTTTTCTCCCTTTACGGTAATTAAGCTTAACGCGAAACAGACAGCAAAGGCAGGTTATTAAAACGTGCATACGATTGGTGAAGTGTTAACAAAAGATCGCATGCGACCGAAAGATAAAAGCAAGCCGACAATTGAGTAGAAATGCTAACGCTCTTCAACCGAATTCCAATAATATGTGAAACTGTCATAACAACATTCACTATATATATATATATATATATATATATATATATATATATATATATATATATATATATACATTTTTTCTAAACTTTTATATTAATAATCTATAGTAGTATAGTATTAGAATATTTTATTTCTTAAATGCTTTAAAGATAAGTAAAAAACAGATATTTTGAAACTTTACATTTTTAGCTTTTAAATGATACTGGAAAGGGTTGTTAATGTGGATTTTATTATCGTATTGGTAAAAAATGCTTCGACGTTTTATGGTCTGTGTCTCTCCACCCAAAATTAGTTCCAAAAGTGACTATTATGATCACTGCATTACCCACCGCCTCTGTTGCCTAGACTCTGTGTCACCACTCTTTGTGCAGTACACACAAGTTAGGTGCTTGTGGTGGTAGCAGAACATAACTAGTGTAGTGTAGTGTAGATAAGTATTTTCTGATTAATAAATAATTAAGATTGATTTTAGTGAAAGTTATAAAACCCTTGTTTAAAATGACTGAGCAACAGAAGAGTATAAAACGGAAATACGAACAACTGAAACAATAGGAAGGGAAGTTAGAAACACTTTCTAATGATTTTGAGAATAGGTTTGAGAAACTTAAAAATGTTTTGAATTTCTTGTGAATCCTTGTGTGATTGATGTCATCAACGATGGATGTCCTGTTGTTGCACCTTTTACTGCGGATGTTGCTTCAATAGAGACAGAGCTTATGGAGCTGCAGTAAGATGTGGGTTTGATGCTAGTACATAAAAGCTCATCTGTAACTGACGTTTGGAAACAAATCCCAGAAGCAAAGTATCCCAATCTTCAGAAAACTGGCTTCAGACTGCTCTCTGTTTTTGGGACAACTTACCTGTGAATCTCTCTTCTCTGCAATGAAATTTGTCAAGTCAAAACATCGTGCTATCCTCACTTACAGCCACCTCACCGAGCTTCTTAAAACAGCTTTGACATCCTACTGGCCAGATTTTAAACTATTAACTGCACAAATGAAGAATCAAGCAGAGGCCTTCAATGGGTAGAGAATAAACATATTCTTCTTTGGTGAGTAGGACTACTATATAGTTGTATTTTTTATTATTTATAAATACAATTTTAAAATAATATTTTCTGCAGCTCTTAAACATTCAAAAATATACTATATGTGGCTCTTATTACCGAAGAACTTGCCCACACCTGATATATATATTTCTTAGTTTTAACACGTCTACGAATTTTAACACGTTTGGTTGACTTTTACTGCTGCTTTGAACATGCAAACTCACACACATTTAATTAATAACAATAGTTTTTAGTTGTACTATGTTTACTGGTACAGCATATGGTTTGCTTGAGTCTATACAGCATAGATTCTGTATGAGGGGACATGTGATTCATTAGTTAGTGCCGCTTTTATCCCAGTTGTCTCTAGTTCCGCTATTTGTTAAGATATACTGGGTGATTATAAAATAACGTCAAATGTTCAGAGCCCTCTAGCGAGTAATGTATTGGACGAAACACACCAATATTCGGTGACATACACAGTGGGACATTGGGATTCGATTTAATGAAAAAAATAGTACCAAAATAACAGGGGAAATTTTGGCGCTGTTTACCGAGTAAAATGCATTAATTTGCATTATCGCGTTTCTTGTGAGCGATCATGCAATAAAAGAAAAGCCTGTGAGATTTCTTATCATTTGTAGACGAACTGCTTTTCGATGCCTCTTACCTTACCTGGGAGCGTGCTTTGTTTGTCAAACTCTATTATCAGCGGAACAATAATGCCAGGGGTTGTCTTCGTGATTTTCGGCGTATGAAAAATTTACGAAAAGGATCGATTAGCGTAACAAACTTACGAAAACTGATTCGGCGATTTGAAACCACTAGCAGTGCAGGTAGGCAGGGGATGCAAACCTGTCAATCACCAACAAGTTGAACAAGTTGCAACTACTATTGTGGGACAGGAGATGAAGAATGTACAGGGTACCAGCAGTGCACGAGCAATATCCCGGCAAACGGATATCGCATACACAACAGTGTGGAAAATCCTACATCAGATGTTGAAGTTTTACCCCTATAAAATCAGTCATGGTCAAGAGTTTCGCCCTGGTGATGCTACCACACGAATCGACTTATCTTTGAGATTCTTAGCATGCATGGACGTGGATGATGCATGGCCGTGGCAGATTTTATGGAGTGACGAAGCGCAGTTTTATTTGAACAGCGATATTAACACACGCAACTGTTGCATTTGGGCTGCAACTAATCCACACGTGTGTCTGCATATATCTATCCACTAGCTCAAAGTCACAGTGTGGTGCAGATTTATGGCATCTTTTATCATCGGTCCACACTTTTACGAGGAAAATCGCCAAAATGGACCAGTGACCTGTTCCGTCAATGCTAACAGATATGCCAATATGCTACAGAACTTTGTGGTTCCACAACTGCAGCAAAGAGGATGTCTCGATTCGACCATCTTCATGCAGGATGGTGCACCACCCCACATCGGACTTCAGGTACAGCGTGTTTTGTGAAAACATTTCTCTGACAGAAGAATCACTGGTCGTGCATTTCCCACTTCATAGCCACCAAGATCGCCTGATCCCAATCCTTGTGACCTTTTGCTGTGGGGATTTCTTAAAAGCATTGTGTATCAAGGACATGTACCCGATATTCCAACTTTGAAAGATCGATTACGTTACACGTGAAACTAATCAATTCCGATATGTTGCGAGCCACTGTGGAAAATGTCGTGCACCGTATGCAGTTCCTGGAACATCAGAATGGTGGTCATATTGAACCTCATTTGTAATTAACAATAAACATCATGAAATTGATGTGTGCTGTCTGTCATTTGCTATTTAGTCATTTATTAGTCACACCTACTAAAATTAATTTTGCAGCGCCAAAATTCCCCTTGTTGGCGACTTTTGGTACTATTTTTTCGGTTAAATCGAATCCCCATGTTCCACTGTGTACGTCTACCGAATATTGGTGTCTTTCGTCCAATACATTACTCGCTAGAGGGCTCTGAACACTTGACGTTATTTTATAACCACCCTGTATATTACATAGAGTGCTAGTACTACACTCACTGACATAATAAAAGAACTTGTTTTTCTTGCCTCTGTTAAATTGTGAATGAAGAATTTTATGATTATTAATACTTCATTCATGATTTAACATAAATAGCATATCCTGAGCTAATTTTACTCTTAAGTAAATTCTAATTTAAATATTTACTGTTATTTTTTTATTTGAAATAATAATTGTAATTTTTTTAGTTATTTATTCTGTATAAATTCGTTATATAATTTGTAAATGTATCCTAAGTGGACTGTAATATGTGCATTTTATTTATTGTAAACGAAAGTGAAAGTAAATTTAAGAAATTCTGCTAATGAGATTTGAATGGTCACTGTCAAGGAAACGGAGTTAATTTTTGATAGCGCGTGGTGGAGCGTGAGCTACGAAGAGAGAATGAGTTGATAAGATCTGAACTGGCTAGAACCGGATTTTGGCGGGAGGAATGAAGGTATTTTATTGGAAAACGAAAGTAAACAGGGGAGAAGCATTCGGGACAGCATGGAGTGAAGTAACGGGTGGCAGTAAAGGGCATCTGGAAATGCCATAAATAAATTAAGAAGGGACCGGGAAATTAATAGGCAATTAGGAATATTTCTACGGAATTCTAAAATTACGTCGAATTCGAATTGTTTTGAGGAAGAATAGTGCAAAGCTGAAATTAATGCGTAGAAGAAATTAGGGAATAAGTAGATTACCTGAAACGAGTGCATCAAGACTTGTGAAGCTCTATGTTTAATATTTCAGTTATATAGTGAAGATTCCTTTGAATAGTGTTACTTCAAAGTGATAGTTAACTTCCGTTTTAAGTGTGCCCATAGTGAATCCGATGTGCAAAGGATGTAACCCGGTAAGAGCAGTCCATTTTTTTTATATTTCAGCGTGAAGAAATAAGAGTTAGCTCTGCCCGATATATCTTAACATTACCTGTGGCGTTCTACTAAAATTAGTCGAAGTATGGAGCTTTAAAGTGTTAAACCCCTTTAAGTGATAACTGCCTCAAAATTGAATTAAATGTTTGTTGACTAAGAGAGAATTAGAGAATTCTACTTTAAGAATATTTACTGTAAGAGTCTGTAACATTGAACTGTGTGAACCATTTTTAATTATTCGGAAGAATATAAAATTGACAGCTGGATGTCTGATGCCTATAATGTTTTATGTTTGTTATGAGTATTTGAACTAAGTTGATTTGCGTTATCTTTACTTAAATGTACATGCTCTATAACCTTGTATTAAATGTTTATTTTATTGGATTCAATTTGTTGTTTGCCTGATTTTTCTTCATTGCAAAGCTCATAAAGTTTATCGGACCTTGCGGAGCCTTAAATATTAATTTTAAACTCGGCCTGTAGAAAAGTGAGATTGCTAAAGTTAGTTGATGATTGATTCCACTATATTATACAGACTAATCTGAATATAGGGTGGCGCAGGATAATCTAAATTTCTCTATATTTGGATTAGTAATCAACCAACAATTAATTAAGATAATAAAAAACAGATAATTCAAATAACACTACGTTCTAACAAGATGGCAGATTCAGAGCCAGGATGTACGATTCAACACCTCTGCTATATAATGGCGATTGGGGAGGGCGTGTTGTTTACCGCTGCAAGCGAGTTACTGTCGCAGTAACTCGCTTGCAGCGGTAAACAGTATTTAAAGCAGTATTTAAGCTTTTTTTCATGTGCGAGGTATATGCGAAACTTTTTAATTTCTTTTTTTGAATAGTAAAATCAAGGGTGCGAGTTGTATGTGAGGGCGAGTTATATTCGAGTAAATATGATATTTCAACTATGGATGCCTTCTTTAAACGGAAAATAGCTCGGATTAGAGTGATAATGCAAAACGAGTTTGTAATGTGTACCTTCTTAAGAGAAAGAGGCCTGTAACGAATCCACAGAAACGCAGAATTCCCATCAGTTGCGATGCGATAATATTAATACGCTGGATGAAAGGAAAAATTTGCTGATTTGCTGGACATTCGACAGTGGATCGCATTCAAAAGGTAGATACAGTTGGTTATTTTGTAGGAACATTTTTCTGTTTTGTGACTTTTCTCCCTTTACGGTAATTATGCGTACATTATTGTGTTATTATTCAACAATCGTTTACAGTTTTGAATGTGGATATAAAGTCAATATCGACAGTCGCCTGATTACGAACGCGTGATGAAAGAGCTTCCCCGGATAGTATTCAAAGGTAAATACAATTGGTTATTTTGTATAGGGCCCCCCGGAACTTATTCGTTTAGAATTTAACCACTGCTCAGGTGTATGAGGAGGAGGTATTGCATTAATTAAATAACTAGAGCTGTTTCATCAACTGAATACGAATGGGTCGATAGGGCTGATGGGATATCCGAATGAATGATAAAAGCCGTTCAGTTTAACTGGTTATTTCTCTTACCAGGCTGTATAATCTGAGTCTCAGTATTGTCTATTGGTGTGAAAACAACGTAGGAGTATGAAAATCTTATCGCACAAAAGTATCAGCATTTGTTTACAGTTTTGAAGTAGTGGGGTTGATTTTGGAAAAGTTTTTTTTAAGAGATCGCATACAGAAATGGGTGGACAAAGAACCTACACTTTCCAATAAACAGCGTGGGTTTACTAAGGGAAGATCATGTTAGAATAACTTGTTCAGACTTTATGACGATGCGACGGTTGATTTAAAAAAAGGGAGTAGACACCTCATCACACTTTTGGACCTGTTATTAGCTTTTAACAGGATTTTCTCCTGTGAGTTTAAATTTAAAGGAAGGAATGCCCAGAGAGTATTGAGTAGCCCCATTTACTGAACTAACATCCATCGCGAGGTCAGTAACCTAAAATGACCGAGTCTTTGAATAATTACTTCGAAACGTAAACTTGCAACACGGAACTTAAAAGGAATGACTTATAAGAAAAAGAATTAGATCTATTACTAAATTCACGGGGGTTTAAAACTGCGATAATTACAGAAACGAAAAGTTAAAAAGAAGTCATGCATGCAAGCAGAGAACTTTGACGTAATATAGTGCATCCAGCAGAGATAGACGCGCAGGTTCAGACTTTATGATTTTGATGCAAAAATCTGTTTGAAAATAGAGCGCTACGACTACTGGAATATAAAGAATAATAGAAGTTATGTTAAAATAAATATAGAATACTTAATAATAATTGGATTATATGCTACAGAAGAAAGAAGAGGTGCATGAACATCGAATATTATGAACAATTTCAGAGCACATCTAATGAGATAAACAAAATGATTATAGCAACTTACTTAAATATAAAGAGCCAAAACAGGCTTCATTTCGGCGATATAAACATTATTTCAATTAAGGGGATATTGAATCCCACATTGTTTTAAAACCGAATAAGAAACTCAAAGATCGGAATCAGAGAGTTTCGTGCCGAATATAGTAAACTATAAAAGTATCGGCGAACACTAGCGTGAGCTAATGCAAGTAGTCCTAGTACGTAGTACAAACTCAGGCAATAGCGATCAGAACTTTACCACCTTTGCTGCGTGTTGCCCGAGGTTGTACTACGTACTAGGACTACTTGCATTAGCTCACGATAGTGTTCGCCGATACTTTTATAGTTTACTATATTCGGCACGAAACTCTCTGATTCCGATCTTTGAGTTTCTTATTCGGTTTTAAAACAATGTGGGATTTAATATCCCCTTAATTTAAATTATGATTATAGCAAGTTTAAATCAAAGAAGTGCTAAGAAAAAACTGATAATAATAATAATCAGAGGCGGTTTGTGCATAGACAATGCGGAACTGCAGCGCCCCCAATTTTTTTTAAATATATAAAAATATTTATTAATTTCTTTATATTTGCTCGTAATATTTAATTTTATCATCAACAATCCTATAAAATTTTCTTATTTTGTATAAAAAAAATTAGCGCAATGCGTCACTGTCCGTCGCGCAGTTCCACTGTTGTTCGTAGTGCTTATCGTGTTTACTCCGTCTCTTTAAATATTTGGACGTTACAATTAAAGACGTAACATTTGTAATAGTTTTTATTTTAGAACATTATTGGGGTTATGATAATGGATTTCATTTTAAGTAATTTTGAATTACACCAAACTGTATAATTTTATCGATAATAAACAATATTGTTTCATGTTTAGTTTTTTTTTTAAATGTTTACCATAATTTTGATATTTTATCCAAAGACGTATACACTGTACTTACAGTGTGTGTGTGTGTGTATATTTCGAAAGTTGCACCACCCCACGATTTCAAACCACGAGCTGGCACTGATAATAATAATAATAACATAATCATATATGGAGAGGCATACTTAAAATAAAATGGTAAAAAAAATATTTTTGTATAATAAACTTAAAGTAATGTATTCTTCTACCAACATGAAGTTATGCGTAAATTTATCTGATCATTAAAATGGTGGAAATCAATTATAGATCGGTTCGTTTGAGCTGAAAAAGCTTTACAATTTTTTTTTTAAATGTTAGAATATACAGAGGCTGCGAAATGGATTCTTATCATTTCCTCCGTAATATAAAATTAAGATTACCAAATAAATGGCCGTGGTCTATGAATAAACAAAAAGGATAAAACTAAATTGCAACCAATACAATTACCCACTGAACATACTAGCAGAGAAACGCAGTCCGTTGTGTTCGTATACCTTGTAGGTGATGGTGGGCATAAGAGATCTGATGCGCTGCATTAGGAGA
Organism: Typopeltis vanoorti; assembly: GCF_054136105.1. Lineage (NCBI taxonomy): Eukaryota > Metazoa > Arthropoda > Arachnida > Uropygi > Thelyphonidae > Typopeltis > Typopeltis vanoorti. The sequence continues at coordinate 155,664,362 of NC_143555.1, forward strand.
TGAGTGACTTCCAAAGGTCATGCAGAACGAAGCCTTTGGTTCTTGTTAAGGCTGCCGCGTGCATCAGGATCCTCGACCGGGAAAAATTTGTTGTGCATATGATCTTCGACTTTGAATAGAAAGGAAAAGAGGTTGTCACCCAAGGTAAGTCATAGACTCCAATGATTAATTCATGTCACGAGGTCACACGAGGTGAATGAGATCTGATTTATCTTTGTGATTGTGGAAAATGTCACTCAAACTTTCATCTTTCTGATGTAAGCTTTTCCCCAAGAACTGGAGATATCACATATACACAACAGAATATTTTTGAAAGGAATACTCTTTTGGGGTATGTGGAAAAGCTTTGAAGTGCATGCATCGGTTCCAAGAATGCACTAAAGTCTACATTTTGCAAGTAAAAGCCATACGTTGGAAATCCCACTGACGTATGGTAAAGATACAGATTCTTTATAGCTTCGTTCATTCCAGGTTAGTACGAGTAGGATATTCGACATATAATAACTTGTGACTGCTTTCTTTGAACAGCCATTTTACAAACTCAATGTAAAGAAGGTTTCATTCATAGCTCTCCAGATACGTATAGCCTTGTTTTTTAAGTGGTGAAAATCTGAAATTTTTGCCGAGAGAGAGAGAGAGAGAGCCGATATCGATACCTATCAGTATGAGTTGAGTATGGATATCTAGTGATATGCCTCCGTCTAGTTCTTCATTGTTTGGTTATAATTAAAAAGGAAGTTTGTTTGGATTTCAGAGGAAAAATTCTATTTTCGCATGTAGAGAGGGGGGGGGGGAAGCAAGGTATGATCTGTAATAAAAAGAATTGTTTACCTCTTTAGAATTGTTTATCTATTTAGCCATCTCTTATCAGAAACTTAGCTACGAGTGGCGGCTTTATCACAAGCTAATCCGAAACCAACTACACGATGACGCTGCATATTTACTGTGTTTGAAAGCCTAGCCTGGATGAACTAAACAGTTTTTTTTTTGTTTGTTTTTTCTGAATGGCCGACATCCAAAAATAAATATTACCATCGAAAGAGAGAAGGATATGAAGTTTCTCTTTGTTAATGTATACAAATTAATAAAGAATCAGACGTGTCGCTGGATCTGTAGCAATTCAATCACACCAGTAGATGTCTTCATGACAGCTCTATCCATCACTAACGGCAAAAGTTTGGGAATATCACCACTTTAAAATATAGAGCTAAGCGCATCCTGGGAAAAGTTGTTGATAAAAAGAAGGAAGAATTCAACCACAAGAAATTACTTCGCATCAGTTGCAGCCGGAAAAGGTTATATTCCAAAAGGTCTAAGTTTTACTGTTTCCGGATGTCAGCTAGAAAGAGTCCATTGTTTACCATAACATGTAACATGTGGCTTCCATGTTACAAAATCTACGCCAGACAGTTCCTTCAAGCTAATATAGACGTTCAAAGCTCTTCTCATGTCCCCAAACACAGTATGCAGTACTTTCAAAACGCTTCGGTAGCTCCGTAATTCTCAGTGGCTTTTTATCCATGAAAATATACTCGGTGGTTGAATATCTATGTCACATTCCCACTGCATCACAAATGGGGTTAATCTGTATTTTTATTTTATTTTATTTTATTTTATTTTATTTTTGGTGCGAATTACAATTGAAAACCATTTATGGCATAAGTAATCTCATAATTATATCAAGATAAAATTATTCTCAAGAAAGATCTCTCCTTGAAGATGTATCTTGTCTTGTGTAAGCACATCCCACTGGAGGGATGCCTTCTGTGGTGCAGGTTCCATGCACGAGAGAGAGAGAGAGAGATCTAAATGAATGTTGTCAGGGAAAGCAGCACGCAAAACTCCAATCGAAACCGCAGCCTAAGTGCATGAAACAAAGTTGCAAAAACCTAATGATACCTCGCGTTAATGAGGTTTTTAATAATCAATAGAGGACCAGATTCTGCGTCAATAGGAAATGCAAAGTCGTGAGAGTTCAAGAAAATATCCTCCGAAAGATTAAATTTGGAAACGTATTTTAAAATAGACACTGGGATGCGTGGCAATGTCACATTACTGAAGGGGTCTTATTTAATGCAATTTCGTTCAAATGTACTACGCAAGTGCATTTAACTAACTAATGATAGGAATAATAATAATAATGCACAACGATACGCACGTCTCTTTCTCGTGGTGAGATCCACAGGGTTGCATAACCCTGTATGATCGATGTGGTCTAGCGAGTGTCTATTAGGAGCTGCTTTATTGGTCTTTTAAGTGACTCATTTAAAAACATTTTATTTATAATGGTTTTGTATTAGACACGATTTTTTTTTGTGCTTTGTCGAAACCTTTCGTAACACAACTGAATGCCTTTGACATCGAATAGATGACGTCACTGAGAGGCTTAAGAACGATTTTGTCATACAAGTTACTTGGGATAATAATTTGATGACATATTTGTATTTTTATTTAGGCTGCACATTAATCTGTTTTCTTCGATTAATCGCAACACTTTTGCTGTTTCTCGCAGTCACCACAGACTTTCTCATCTTTTTCTTTCTTTCTTTCTTTCTTTCTTAGTGTGATAATGTTAATGGATCGATGGGATAAAAAGGAAACCACAAGAATGACGACGAATCATTCGGGGTCTCAACGCCGTCATTACAAATGGAAATCATATGAGAATATGCAAATATTTTCTTTCCGAAGAATGTAACATGAGAACCGCAAATGGCGAATATGCGAAAGTTTTATTATCGTGGGACAACTCTCCAGTCAGAGCTTGGATCCACGAAACACTGCTGCTCCTTCCTGGACCTGAAAAGTAAAGTCAAACTCCCATAACAAGATTCAGAAAATTTCTTCGTTCGCAATTTTGTACGGTGGAAATAAAAAGCTTTCCGAAATCGATGGTTGGCTTAAATATTAAATAAATATTATTTATTCCGCCCTCCCTTTTATATTAAATTAGGTCTAGCTTATGAAGTAATATCGCCATTGTTTCAAATATCCCAACCTTCCTCGTTCCTCCCGTTACAAAATCAAGAAGGACCAGCCCTGCAAATAATCAAAGATGACGATTTTGAAAACAGGCTACTTTGAGGATCCTGGGGATCCAGGCTTAGACACCTTGCAAGAGTGTTTCATGAAACAAAACAACAACAAAAAAAGTTAAACTACTACGTTGCACAATCTCTGTTGCATCTCCTTTTCATCAATACTTCGCCCCACTAATCCCAAAGTTGTTCCACCAAGACCCAATGTATATAAGATTTTGAAACACTTAAATAGATACCAAAGAAAACATAAAATTAAACACCGAATTGAAATTAGAATAATTTCTAAATTACTACACAAAATTGTGGACAGAAATATTTCAAAAAAAGACAACTGGCAAACAATTAACGAAAATGAAAAGGAAATAACTGAAGAAGAATTAGAAATCAGCCTGAAAGAAACAAAAAACGGAAAATCACCTGAGAAGATAAGCTAGGTTCAGAACTATATAAATACGCAGGAACAAGATTCAAAGAAAGATGCTTATTATTTTTAAATAAAATTCATTCAACTGGTATCCCCGCCCCCAATAGAATGGAAAAAAGCAATTGTGATTGCTATCTTTAAAAAAAGGTAATAGAGATGACCCTAAAACTATAGAGGTATCAATATACTAAATTCCTGTTACAAAATATATAGCAGAATCTTAAATAGCAAACCAATGAAATATTCCGAAAACTTTATTTTAGAAGTACCGAATGGATTTAGAAAAGGGCGATCATGTATAGACCCGGCCTTTTGCTTAAAATTAATAATTGAGAAAAGAAGAGAATACAATTTAGAAACACATATTGCATTTATTGACTTTGAAAAAGCATTTGACAAAGTTAATAGAAACATATTATTTAACATATTAAGAGAAAGACAAATACCAAATAATATCCTAAAAGCTATCACAAGTATATGTGAAAGTAATCAAATAAAAATAAGATTAAATCACGAGCTATCATATACGAGAGAGATAAACCAACAGAGTCCGACAGGGATGTCCCCTCTCAGCAACTCTTTTTAATATCTACTTAAATGAAATAATAATAAAATGGAGTAAAAATTTACATCAAGGAATTAAACTTTCACCTACAGTTAACTTAAACACTCTCCTCTTTGCAGACGACCAAATAATAATTACAAATTCTGAAGATAACGTACAGAAAGCTATTTTAAATCTAAATGAGATATCCAAAGATTATGGTATGATAATATCAATAGAAAAATAAAAAACTATGGCCTTTAAAGGATAAGATCCAGCAAGAACTAAAATAGTATTAGATAACAAGATCTTAGAACAGTTGAATTCATTTAACTACCTAGGATGTACGATCACATATAAAAATGAAAAAGATATAAACGTAAAAATTGCAAAATATTTAAAAATAACAGGTGTAATTAACTCTATATTTAAACCAAACCTAGTTCAAAAACAAACCAGGCTAAAAGTATACAATACATTAGCCCTACCGGTCTTGATGTATGGAAGCGAAATCTGGACAATAAAACCAAAAGACAAACAAAGATTAACAACAGCAGGAATGAAGTTTATGAGAAAAACTGCAAAGTATACCCTATTTGATCACAAAAGAAACGAAGAAATTATGAAAGAATTAAACCAAGAACCAGTAATTGAAAAAATTAAAAAATATAAACATAAATGGATGGAACACGTTCAAAGAATGAAAACAGAAAGATTACCAAAACAAGCCTTAAAGTACAAGCCATTAGGAAAAAGAAAACCAGGACGTCCTCTTAAACGATTCAACGATGACATCTAAGGCCGGAACAGGCCATGCTAGGCCTAAATCCTTGATAATGATGATGATGACAATATTAAAAAATCAGAGAAAAGAAATTCTCTCTTCTGTTTCTCCCGTCTGCAAAGAATCTTAATCGATTCGCACTTTTACAATGAAAATTGTAAAAGTAGGAAATGTTAAAAAGTCGGAAATTTGCTGCAGGAAATATTCCACATTCGTGGCATAAATACAATCTAAATGATGTACACCAACACGAAAACCTGATCTTCCGTTTATGATCAAATTCCAAGTCTCTGCCACCACCACAGGCCAAAAGAATTGTATTAATATGGCCTGTACGATTCCTCCTGCGACAGTGGGAGTACTCGTGCGATCTGATATTTCTTGCCAAAGCGTTCCTTGTCTCATTCATAACGAATCACTGACTGTTGTCTCTACCACTTTCCACATTCTTAAAATCATTTCGACCTCTCTGACTACTGAAGCCTGATTTCGTGCAATCCAAATTCCTGATAACAGTAAAGTCATCTTCCAGGATGGTTTTAATGTCTTCAACTCTGACCGACTCCCTTTTTTTCCAATTCCAGTGATGGAAGAGAAGCAGAGGTATTTGCTGTGAGCAGTGACCAAATGCGTTTATATTTTTTTATTTTTTCTATTACTGGTTCTTGGTTTAATTCTTTCATAATTTCTTCGTTTCTTTTGTGATCAAATGGGGTATAATTTGGAGTTTTTCTCATAAACTTCATTTCTGCTGTTGTTAATCTTTGTTTGTCTTTTTGTTTTATTGTCCAGATTTCGCTTCCATGCATTAAGACCGGTAAGGCTAATGTATTGTATACTTTTAGCCTGGTTTGTTTTTGAACTAGGTTTGGTTTAAATATAGAGTTAATTACCTACCAGAATTCCTGACAATTCGTTCCACTCAGAGGTATACGATAAGGTTTGACATCCAGGGCTTCTTAGCAAATTGCTATCTTATGATCTTCCTTCCTTTGTAATTGGATTGCCAGTTTTCTCTGCGATCGTTGTGGCACGTATTCTCTCTTCATATTTTCCTACAAAAGCAGTTCGTCCTCAAGGCTCTGTTGTTTCCTGATATACATAAACGAGATGCTGTCGATGCCTTCCAGCCCTGTTCACAGTGCTGATGACAGCACTCTCCGCTCGTCTGCTCATACGACAAACCTCGCAGTGGTTAAACATCTGAAGCGGCAAAATCATCTATAAATATTTTGAACACTGAATACGTCACATCATCTTGCAATACAGCAACAATAATCTAGTCAGCTTCCAAAACACAGTTTGCTGATTTCTTGGGAAAAAAAAAATCTCAGTTATTCTCCAGTTACGTTTGATAATGCTCAACTTAATAATCAAGATTGGATCTCTCTTATTGGACTTTCTTACCCGTAGCTTTTCCTGGCATAATTACATCTATTCCATAGCATCCTCGACTTCCAAAAATAAAAAATAAAATATAAAATAAAATAAAAATATTTATTTCGTTTAAGTCCGTTAATTTTCATTCGTTCAGACATTTATTTTATACGACTCCCAAATCTGCCCAACCTTGGAATACGGTTTCCACATTTGGAGTGAGGCAACTAATATCTCTTTAAGAATTCTTGATGCTGTTTAGAAGGAATCGGTTTGGTTGGTTGACGTCCCTCTTGAACTCAGCTAATCTCATACACCATCAGTTATCGCACTGTCTCTTCTACAGATTTTTCCATGGGCCTGTTCAGAAGAACAGGAATCCATTATACCCCCCCCACACACACACACACGCGCGCACACAAACCTACACCAATACGAGCAGTAGCTGCTAACATCCTTTTACAGTTGAACTGCTGACTCACTGATCCTGCTTATCCCCTTCATCTTTGATTTAGTTGGTAGATGAATTTTATAGACCATCACCATGCAGAAAAAAATTATAACATTAATTTAAAAAAAAAAATAGAAAAATAAAATCCTTAGCCGGAGTCGAATAAAAAAATCGTCTATCACAGTTTCTCGGAAACAGCGTCCGTATTTTCCTGTTCATATTCCTGGATAATCTTCAGGAATATGAACAGATTGTATAGCTCCTTGAGTTTATAATGCTTGTCTTTTGTAAAAATCAATCGATCAAATAATGTTTTATTATTAAAGAGGGTGGAAGAGGAAAAAATGAAATAGATGAAAATTAAAAAAAAAAAAAAAGACTGTATGCATTTATTTCATCTACTTATCACAGATTCATACTTCTGAATACGTCACAAATCGCGGGCTAGAAAAAAAATCGGGTTTCAATTTTGGCTTCAACGGCTTTTCAAATGCGCAGGAAAACCACTTGATGCATCCAACGAAGAAGAAAATGTCGCAGATTTGTTTACTTTACGTACTCAGTAACGGGTGAACAGCTGCGATGGCGAATGCAAACTGCAGACCTCGGCCACAATTTCGGAATGTGTGTCGTATAGAATTTGATGGCGGAACTGAGCTAGCGCCGTAACCCTAAACGTCGTCGTAAACCACGTTAACATGCGGAGCGCAGCAGATGGTAGCACGTGATTAAGGAATAACGCTTTAAACGCCAGCTAGTCACAGTTTAATAGATGTTGGCGAAAGCAGCGCCCCCACAAAAAAAGCGATTAATCGTGCAACTTGCAGTCGTGACTAAGTTGAGATTTAAAACAGGCCGAAGGAAAGTTCGTTGATTATGCGAACAATTAAAAGGCGAATAAATTCACTGCCTGCTTTTTTTTTTTATTATTACCACAGCGAAGAAGAAAAAATTTCATCAAAAATATATTACGTACTTCTATTACAGACTTATATTACGCTCGTAATGTAGCCAATAAAGTATGAAAAATGCGCATGGACGAAGTCATTCGCTGAAATTTTTACTTTGCTCGCAAAATCTGCTTCCTTAATCTTAATAAAAGGCTTAAAAATAAAAGAAAAGTTTTTCGTTAATTCGGGGTACTGGCGCATTTTACTGCCTGGCACGGAACCTTCCTTTGCACTATACATCAAAAGCCAATTCCTGAAGTATTGCTGACTGAGGTCGAACAGTTCTCTCAAGTCGTCCTCCCAAATTATGCGCTTTCGATATTAAAATAAATAACAAAAATTAATTAAAAAAGCATTTATTATTAAAATAGCAAAACATAAGCTCATCCGGGTTTTAAAATTGATTAATTGTTATACATATTACAACCCGGATAAGCTTATGCCCTTTGGTTACACATATACAGTAATCCCCCGATTAATGCGTTTTCGATTAGTGCGTCATTTTTTTCGATACCCAAATTCGATTAGTGCGTCTCTAAAATTCGATTAGTGTGCCTATATTCATCTTAAAAATAAATGTTACAGATTTTAAAAATTTAATATCTGTACATTTTTATGGCTAACTATTAAAAAAAATCACTCACCAGAATGAAATAATTTAGTTACCGATTTAAAACATTTCACAAAGTTATTTTTAATGGCATACTACACTACTTCCATGTACACTATGTATACTATGTTCCAAATTTTTGCAGCCAAAATTTATGTCGTCTGCTTTAGTACGCCCACAGATTCGAGACCCTTCGATACTTCTGCGCATGTCACAAAAAGGAAAATCCATTCAGATAATAGGGTAATCAATCCGTCTTCTGGGATGAGTTGTTTATTATTACAGGTCGGAAAATTAACTTCTCTTTTATGATCATTGTAGTCTTTAAAGTGGTAACTATCTTGCTTGTATAACAGTTGGGAAATTTTATCCATAAAGCACGTGATTTAGCGCGTTGGCGACCAATTCGTACCTCCTTCATTTCTTTCGCCCCTTCAATGATAACGTCCAAGAGTTAATTAAATCTCATTCTGAAGAATTGAATGATTCCGACCTGCTAAATTTAGATGCACAGCGGGAAGATCCCGAAGAATAGGAAGAAAATTTAACCACTGAGAGTCAGCCAAAAGAGATTTCACAGAAACAATTGGAAAATATTTTTCGTACAATCGAAGTTTTTAAGCAGCAATGCTTAGAGGCTGACCCTGGTGAAGAGAGAAGCAGCAAAATTTGCAGAAGAGTACAAGAGGCAATAGAGCCATACCGTCAAAATGCCCGTCAAACTACATTAGCTCAATTCTTTGTTAAGAAACAGAATAATAAATTTATATTCTGAATATGTTTTATTGTCTTTCAGCTTCATGGTTTTCCTTTAACTAGGCCCTGAGACATACCTTAATTCTTTTATAAAAAAAAAGTAAGGTTCAAAAAAGAAATTTGAGGGACGAATTATACTGTTTCCCATAGGTTATTATATTCGATTAGTGCGTTTCCGATTAACGCGCCTGTTTTAAAGAACGCATTAGGCGAACTAATCGAGGGATTGCTGTAATGTTATTATATATTTGTGGAGAAAAAAAAATGTTACGAATTTCATTTGTATTTTTGTATTTATTTGTAATCATATTTAGAATTTCTGTTTGTATTTCGATGTAGAAAGAGAAATATGCAGTAAATTAAATTGAATCTGATTGGTACCAATTTAGTTGCGGGTTAGACTACTAACTTTTTTTAATCGCTTTAAACCTGTATTTGTGTTTTGAACTTGAATTTATGGATTAGTCGTTGAGCGGTTATTATATTATACATTGGCAAGGAATTATGTTTTCATTCATGTAGTGTACGTAAACAATGCTCATGAAGTGCGAACTCCGAAGATAGCTTGGAGTAGTCCAATAAGATGACAAACTGCAGGGGAAGGATGTCAACAGTTAATGGGAAATGGTTAGGAGCTCTTTGAAGGAAGTAGTAACGAATATCAAACTTAGAGTCAGGAGAATAAATCGCAGCAATTGGATGAGTAATATCATCAAGCAGGAGCTGCAACAACAGGAAATGAGGAAATATTAAAAGAAAGGTGGCCTGCAAGCTGATAAACATTATAAAGCACAGGGCAGAAGGTGGCTGGCACGGCAAAGAAGGCAAAATCAGAGGAAATTAGCCGAGCGAGCGAAGTGTGATCCCAAAGAATTCTTTTGGTAAATAGCAAGTTAAAGGAAGATTTATCATCCAGGTGGATCTTTGCATCAGATATAAGGGCTGATGTGGAAACAGAGACAGATGGAGTAGAGGATATCACGGAAGTTGATGCAAATACGGCTATAGGATTAGAATTAGATGGGATAACGGCTCACGTATGATGAGAATGTGCTACAGGCTCTGAGAATTCGCAGCTCCGAATGGGAGTGAAAAGAGGGGGAAATAGTTCCGTTCCATAAAGAAGTCTCAAAAACAAATTATCTGCCGATGACCATCTCGAATTAGTGGTGAAGGTACTAGGAGGGTGGTTAAGGAGAAAATTTAGAAATAGTCAGATGGGGACAGGATAGCGGTAGCATTTCTTTGTAAAGAGTAAGTCATGCCTCACTAATTTATTTACTTTTATGATAAATAAGTTAGATAAGGGAAATGGCTACATGATGATACTACTGGACTTAGCAAAATCATTTGACAGGAGATTATGCGCGGAATTCAGTTACATAATTTTGATAAATGATTTTGGATGTGAAGCTAGTGACGTGGACAAGAGGGCGACTTACTATGGAGTAGGAGAATGCGAACAAGGCATGTGATATACTGGAGAGCTCTTTGATTTCTATTTTATGGTATTTCATTTTTAAATGAATGACATTGCAAATGATCTGAAGGGAACAATCAGTTGTTTGCTGCTGATGATGCAAAGCTTGTGCAATAAAGATGAGGTGCAATAAAGATCTATTCAAATCACCGTACAAAAGATCTTTGCACGGTGATTTGAATAGATTGACAGCGTGGCCGTAAGCAGATGGCTGTGACTTGAATGTGACACTTTGGGGCGAGGAGATTACCACTTGGGTACTACTTTAATGGAGCAGGAAATCAATGAGGAAGATTTCGGGTGCTAGCGGACTTTGAGTTAACGTTCAGAGGACATATTGCAAAAATTATTAAAGAAGCTCATAGGATTAAAAAGCTTATTAAAAACACACTAACAAGCAGAAAACAGGAAGTTATTATTGCAACGTACTCATATTAGTCACCTGGGTTTCTGGGGATGAGGAAATGCTGGATAGCCCTTAGATGTAGGCCTTTTGAATGCTTCATATGAGGGTGGACTGCAGCTTTGTCGATTACACGAACGAGTTTAAAGGGGGGAGAAGGGTGTAAGAGAAACAGAAGTCATGAAAGGGATTTTATAGAATAGACGCAACTGAAACTTTTAAATGCAAGACAGAAGGAAGAGATAGAACACGCAATCATCAGTGGAAATTGAGTATTCTGTTAGCAAAGGCTTGAGGAATGGCATTTTTTGCTTGCAGAGTGGTGAATCTAGAATCTAGAATGCTAGAGTCGGTTGTGCGTGCTTTGTCAGTGTTCAAAGTGAAATACGACAGCTTTTGTGCGAATGATGGTTAGTATTTTGGGAAATGTTAGTGGGCCATCCGCGATCAGTGTGAGGACTGTACAGACTGTACGCAAATGACTATATAATAATAATAATGATAATAATAATAATAATAAAAGTGACCTCATAACCTATTAGGAGACACGCTTTAAATTTAGAATTACCACGCGTGTACTTTTCGTGTAAATAACAATAAAGGATAGCTTGTGGTACAAAGAGTAGAGGTTTTATGCATAAATTCACTCCGTACCGAAAGCAGGTTGTGCCTAAAACGAATTCAAGTTGAATCTGATTCTGCAGTTATCGTGTTTACACACACACACACACACACACACACACACACACACACACACACACACACACACACACACACACACACACACACACACACACACACACACACACACACACACACACACACACACATACACACACACACACACACACACACACACGACAACAAATTCTGCCCAAAGCCACAATAAGCACATTTTTAGAGAATAACATTTACGTTTAATAAATAATAATATTTAATTTTGTCTTTTGAAATAAAAATAATTCGATGTTTATCTTTTATATACTTTACTTATGTACCGAATATTTATTTGGTTTGTTTTGTTTACCACAATAAAAATTAGAAAAAAATTAAACTCCCTTTAAATTATCCTCCCCTTCCAGACCCGAAATGTAAATTGAGAAATTTCTGTGAGTGTCCTGGGGATCTTAAAGAAGAGAGTGGAAATGGACATTCCATCTCTTTTTTTCTTTTCTTTGTAGGAAGGGTGAGGTGGGAAGCCATGTTTATTCAGTAATTCTGGAAGATGACATCCGAGGATAACCCACACAATTTTGAAGGCGAGGTTTTGTTTTCAGACAAACAACGTGAGTCCCAAAAGCAACACACTTATTTGCGTGAAAGCAAAGTTGAAGAGATTAACTGCAAAATTAATTCAGAAAGAATAAAAAAAACAACGCCGTATGAATAAATAAGGTCAAATTTTGTTGAATATTTTTTCTTATTCTTCATTAGCCTGTTACCGTCAAGAAACTTGGATAAATCGGATTTATGTCATCCATTTTTGTCAGGAACTGCTCACAGTTTTCGGAAGGAGATTTACGGTACGTGAGGGTGATATTAATTCTAAAAATTATATATAACATCAATTAAAACCATAAACATGAAAATACAGTAATTCCTTAAATATTTAAAGATATTATCAATGTTTCTCAACAATGTAGGGTTTAAATTGTTGAGAAAATAAATTGCAAACGATCTGGATTTACGTAAAATAAATGAATGAAAAATCAAGTTTAATTAAGCTTTAAATAAATGAATAGATTAGGGTCTTGATACGGTATCTAAATAAATGATAAATATAAATATAAATAAATAAATATGAATAGTATTTGCATTCTTTTTTTTTAAAGGCATATGATCTATTTAGATATCGACTTGAAACAATGACACCTCTTTTTTCTGAGCTATATATATATATATATATATATATATATATATATATATATATATATATATATATATATATATATATATATATATATATATATTAAATGTTAAAGATACCAAGCTATTTTAAACCTGATTTTACTCCATTTCCCAAGTAAGCAAACTTGACTTGTTTGTCTGTTTGCTTACTAGGGAAATGGAGTAAAACCAGGTTTAAAGTAGCTTGGTATCTTTAACATATATATATATATATATATATATATATATATAGAGAGAGAGAGAGAGAGAGAGAGAGAGAGAGATTTTGTAATACAGCACTTATAAGTATTTTACCAAAACAAGTTACCATAAGGTGTTTAACCTTATTTAAATAAGAATCTCAGGAGGAGATAGGAGATAGCTCTGTATTACTAAAATTTTGGTATTTCTAGCCTGGCTCCCACTGATGAGACCTCAATAAAGGTCGAAACCGGTCTGAGTAGTGGCCCCTTGCCTTTAATACAAAGCATCATACATCTCCTCCAGGAGATGTGCTTTGCATTAAGGGTAAATATTAAGATTAGTGATCAGAGCTTATTCCACTTTTACCATGAGTTGCCTTGGTCTTGCAACACTTGCAGGCGCAAACTTGACCTGTTTGTCTGTTTGCTTACTTGGGAAATGGAGTAAAACCAGGTTTAAAATAGCTTGGTATCTTTAACATTTATTATACCCAAGGTAAAACTTTCTACATATATATATAATAGTGATATAGGAAATTTAACAGAAAACAATCATATTTTTTGTGTTCAATTTCAATCATTTATACTTTAAAATCTTCCGTTTTAAATCTCATTGTTTGAGGCACTTAAATTGGTCTGATTTTTCGGGAGCCCCAGCTAGAGCCTCGTGCGTCTGGGCATAAGTACGCCTTGTGTTTTGCGGGAGAACCAGAGTATAGGAGAAAAATCTTTTGCTGTCTTAGAAAGGTTCCTTGGGTCGTACATTGGAATCGAATTCAACGTTGTCTTTCGACATTGCTGGACAGATGCAAACCGTGGCAGCCTCATCGTCCAGTGACACCACTTGGAGGGGATAGAGAGCAACAATCGGACTTCATACCCACAAAAGTATTTACTTCACTCTGACATTATTACTTCATTTCACTAATCGTCTTCGGTTTCAACAACGCCATCTTTATTTGCTTTTTTCGCTGTGAATAAATTATTTATGAAAGGTTGGCCACTAAGGCTGGATCTAGCTGTCTGTTTTGATTTTATTTTATAATTTCAGACATCCTAATGAAGACATCCTATTTAACGTTTATCGTTAAACACTGTAGGTACTTTCACTGGTTACTGTTGGTCGAATGTAAGTTGTTATTCAGAAGAAACTGGCCTGTTATTGTCTTCTTTGTGAAAGTGGCACTTCGCTAATTATTCTGCGAGTTGCACTTCTTTTCCATTGAAATTTGTTAGGTTGATGGAGCCTCTTCAATTCTGTTGACACTGTGGTTGCATTCGTTCCAGCAGCTGACTTTCCGCTGTTAGCGATAGATCAGGGAAGCAGGCAGAACAGCGCCTTCTTTCAATGCCCTACCTGGCATCACATTTCTTCGTGTTCCATTATTTTATCACTATTTTGTGGTTTAAACCAGCACAGAACATAATTTGGTCGACAGTCCCAAGCTTCCAGCTCATCCTCCTTTCCTTCATTATCCAGTTGGACGCTACTTATCACGAGGGGGGAGGGTGTACGTTAAATCAGAATCATTGCTGGTTCTGCATATTCATTACAGGCTAAGTAGAAATCTTCTCCAATTATCTAGCTTTAATAAGAATATTTTTTCGAACACTGAATTTTTTTTTAATCCAAAAGTATCCCGGACACTTTTTACAGAAACTTGAAAAATACAAAGAGTATATTCACTTAAAAATTTCAGTTGTAATCTCAGTTGGATAACAAATTCAATTTCTTTCTTACTTTTTATAATAAGACTAATGATTTTTATGTTATTTGAAAAATCAAGTTGAGTTGTAAAAAAAAATATTACCATCCGGCTTGTTGTGAGCTTTCAGTGCTTGTTCCGACACGATCCACACGTATCCCGGATCAGTCATGTTCAGCTGCTCCACTTCCACAAATATTCCTTCCGCATCTAACGTGCTGCAAATAAAAAAAAGCGACTTTAAAAACAGATTATAAAAAACTGCGCAATTATTTTTATTGCATCATATCAGACTTTGAGCCGCTTAGAATATCTTGAAGTTTAATATGCTTCAAGAGGCTCAAATGTATTATTCTGCGCGAAAAAAAAAAGTAATAAATCCCATGACGTTTTTTATTCTTTCTTTTTTTCTCAACTCGTCATCTTCATCGATAGTTGAATTCATTTCTACACGATTAGTAGGCTAAGTGTAGTAGGTGAAGACAGCATGCATAAAACCGCGCCCATGTCATGTTCCTGATGCTAATTGGTCTTAGTAAAGACAATGAGGAACTTTTAGTCAAATATCAAGAGAGTGAAGACCCAATTGTTGCTAAGGAGCTCATAGCAACGGTGGATAAAAACAGAAAGGAAAGATTGATCTCAACCATCTCACGATTTCATCGTATCTAGCCGGAAAAGCTGTCAGAACCAACAACACACAAAACAACAGAGATAACTCCTCATCAAATAGCTAATCATTTATTGAAGATACGCTCCAGCTCTATCAGGAAAATTTGCTGTGCAGTCTTCCATCAGACAGATCCTGAAGACGGGCCCCGACTTCCTGAACTTGTACACCCAGTATCTGGAGAAGTACAGGTAGCCTTAAAACTCGCCAAGAATGGCAAGGATGCAAGAGAGGATGGTATCCTCCCCGAGTTTCTAAAACATCTCGGTGAACAATTTCTTTCAATTTCTTCCAAATATATCTGGCTGCCCTTCTCTCAAAAATTATAATGACTGGAAAACTACTAAATCTGGGGGTGGGGGGGACCAAAATAATTGCCGTGCCCAAACCAGGGAAAGATCCAAATGATGTCAAAAATCTACAATCTACCTCCTTGCTTTGCTCCACCTTTATGCTCTTTGAAAGAATTCTCCTTAAAAGAATTTCACCACTCATTGAAAGAGCACTCCCGATTGAACAATCTGGCTTCAGGCCGGGAAAAGTTTCTGTGACCGGGTCCTGGCCCTGACAACAGAGATTGAAGCAGGCTTCCAGGAGAAACTTAAATCAGGAGCCACTTTCATTGAGCTAACATCACTTATGACACAGTCTGGATCAGGGGCTTCCTCCTAAAGCTAGGAAATATTATAAGGTGCAAAAAACCTTTCAGCTTTTTGAATCCATTATCTCCAACACAAAGATTTGGTCCATGTTGGCAGAAAAAAGAAAAGGCTCAGATTCCTTCAGAACGGTCTCCCACAGGGCTCTATGTTATCCCCTTTACTCTAACATCTACGTGTATAACTTGCCACATACCAGCTCAAGCAAGTATATGTATGCTGATGACCTAGAAATCCTACATCAATCTCCTCCTTTGTCAACATGGAACCAACCTTGAACATAAACCTGAACACCCCGGAAAGTACTTGAAGCCAAATCCAACAAAAACTGTCCACAGTATTTCACCTGAACAATGCAAAGGCGAATCGACACCTCAACCTTTCCTTCTGTGGAAAAATGGTAGAACACGAGCCTCACCCGAAATACTTTGGAGTAAGCCTGGACAGAAACCTAACCTATAAAAGGCACATCACAAACCTGTTCAACAAAATTAAAACGAGAAACAATATCATTTCAATATCATTTCAAGGCTTGTTAGAACAATCTGGGGTTGTGGTGCAGAAGTCCTAAGGTTGTCTGCACTAGCCCTCGCATTCTCTGCTGCAGAATATTATTGTGCCCCTGTCTGGGAAAGAAGTACACACACTAACATTATAGACACCCAGCTAAACTCTACCATGTGCACAATTAGTGGGACAGTGAAAAGTACCCCTCTCTCCTGGCTGCCTGTCCTATCTAACATTGCTCCACCAAATATACTGAGGGGACAAGCCTCGATTAAAGAATTTAATAAAGCAATGAGAAACCCACTCCTGCCACTGCACCAGATTCTTATAAATCCACCTAGTGTTTGCCTAAATCTAGAAAGCCTCTCTGGTCCATGGACGAACTCTCTTGAGCTGCCCTGCCATCGACACCTGACATGTGGAGAGAATACTGGTCCAACAATCTTCCAACAAACGGCTTCATGGTAGAAGATCCCTGTGCTCAGCAGCCTGGTTTTGCTCTTCCTATGAAGATTTGTTCATCAATCAACAGGATCAGAACTCACCAGTTCAAATGTGGCCACCTACTACATAAATGGAGGCTGTTAGAGCACCCTTATTGTGATTGTTCTCCCTTGGCTCAGACGATGCTCATATTGTGAACGACTGCCCAAGGCGCCAATTTCACGATGGTGGCCTATGCGACATCCACAAGGTGACGGTGAGGCCTTAGATTGGCTTTCCAGACTGGACATAAGAATAAATAAACTAATAAATAAATTAGTATCAGTATGTGAAATCTTGAATCCTATAGTTGATTTTGCTGAGTTGCGTAATTAAAAACTAAGTTTCTTGGGGAAGAAAACCCTTATTTACTTGCTTGCCTCCAAAGCTCAACTAAAATCCACAAAGCGTTCTTGTAGTTGCCGACTAGAATCGAATCTATAACGATATTTTGCCGATCTAGTAGTGACCAAGTAGTTACATCGGATAATTACCAAGATACTTATACAGATGGATTTTTGTAAAGTCGTGGACACTGGTATGCGTCTTATCGGCAATTAATAGACTATAAATGCGATTGCGTTTTAAACTAAAAAATGAAAAATAGAATAGTAAATATAAAATTCAGAGTCAATTAATTTACTATGGAAACCATCGCGTCAGTCCAATTAAGACGTCATTGACAGATGTCTTTGTTATAGATCCCTGGGATAGCCTGTCTGCGAGATGGTCACCGTTTCCACCCATATCACAGTAGGAATTCAACTCACGGCCAACAGACCGTGGATTGAAATCCCACTGTGAGATGGCGTTTGTGAAATACTTAAGTAGAAGCCAGAAAATCACCATTCAGTGAACATACTTACTTTGCATATAGAATGAAAGTTCTGCAGTGCATCGCTTTGGTTTCTTCGAGCCGCTGAGTGATTTCTGTAATTCCCGGCTCGTATTCAACGATCTCATCTACCTGAAAAGTAAACGGAAGTATTAAAATCTCCCTTGATCGATCGATTTGCAAAAACAATGAAAAAAATCACAAAACGTCATTCACCTTGATGTTGGCGTTATCGGCGAAGTTTTGGAACCTTCCGAGCGTGGATCTTCCGTCGTTGTCCGAGCTGTGGATGAAGATGACGCACTTGTACTGCAGAAACTTGAGGAGTTCGATCCACACGTCGGCCTGATGAGAGTAAGGGGGGATTGTTCGCATGAAGGAAGCGTGCAGATTCTGTAAAGACAAAAAAATACACTCGAGACTCAACTAATATGCACGTGGAATTATTGTTAGACTGAGAACACATCTGAATGGGTTCGATAAAGAAATCACATTTCAGAAAGCAAAGGGTAATTATTATTGTTGTTGTAGTTATAATAATTACAACATCTAAAGCCAAGCAGTAAGAAGTTATTATACAAAAGTGAGTTTAAATCTAGAATGTTGTGCACTGATGCATATCTGCTTCCATTTTAAGTGCATCTCCAGTGAATCTTCCAACGCTTCCATCCAAAGAGATCTCAGAAATGGCCTCATGCACTACGAATAAGTGAAACTAAATTGGCCTCTAGTTGCCACGCTATCTTCAAAATAAATAAATAAATAAAATAACCCTATTCAAGTAGCTTCTTGGAAAAAACAATGTGCACTCTAAATAAACTATCGGCTTTATCAGATGATTATATGAGGCCACACATTCACATAAATCGAGTAACATTTCTGTTCAACAGCATCCATCTTCCAAGTTAAGCGCAATAGCATACAATCAAATCGCGTCTTTTTTTTTTTTTTTGTGGAATTTGCATGCCAAAAATTACTACTAAGATACAAATTTTCAAAAAGAGAAAAGAAAAAAATACCAATACGTTTCATTAAAATCCATTCAAATGGCGCATTGTCGTTATTAGCAAACGGACGAATGGATATACGAAGCTGAAGTAGTAATTATTATAATTATCATCAGCCTTCCACTAAGCGACGTCCATCTGCAGGGGAGAGAAACGGGCACGAACTCCATGAACTCAACTCAATTTCATTATACCTGAACAAAATATGTAACGATGAAAGAATTAAACCAGGAATCAGTAATAGAAAAAAAGTAAGAAAAATAAACATAAATGGATGGAACACATTGAAAGAATGAAAATAGAAAGATTACCAAACTAAAACAAGCCTTAAAGTACAAGCCATTAGGAAAAAGAAAACCAGGACGTCCTCTTAAACGCGTCAACGATGACTTCTCAGGCCGGAACAGGCCATGCTAGGCCTAAATCCTTGATACGCATGATGATGATGAATATGTAACTATTAAAAATGAGCTTAAGGTCGGTCTTTGTGTTTGTTAGCGGGAAAACCGGAGCACTCGGAGGAAAATCAACTCAATTTTCACAGTCCACTATTTACTTACTCGATACTAAAAAAGAAAAAAAAAAAAAGGGAAAGCAGATGACAATATAAGTTGAATGATCATCACCGTCGCTGAACAAAGACGTCGTATAAGATTCCTCACCCCACATACCCGTATAGGATGCTTTATGTACATTCACGCGGAGCTTATCGTCTCCCTCTTCTATATTCTTGATCGAATTCAGTAAATTAATCCGACTGCAATAAACGAAGTGAGTTGTCGCGGTGCGAAGGATTTTTAACTATTTTAATTTAATGTAATTAATTAATTTATTTTAATTAATTAATGAATTTTATATCCGCTCTAGAGACAAAACAGGAAAACTTTTTCAAGTTACTTTAGTCGTCCTGTAACTGGGGGGGGGGGGGAGTCTCACGCTGGACAATGAAATCCATCTTCCACCTAAAGACAATCGCGAACATTTATCCGCATAGGGATTATAACCCGCTGCTTTGTGGTTTGAGAGCGGATATGCTCCCTACATTCTTTTGCTTTTGATGTTGATGTATTGTTCCGCCCGGTTTTGATGCCAATATGAAAAAAAAAATCCTTAATTTAATAAAATATGTACACATATATTAGCAAATCATCCCGCTGTGGGCACGGATGTTGGCGATTGTCAGTGAAAATATAATACTAGTGGTAGTGGTGGGCAATAGATGGCATTGATGTAGATGATGATTGCAGTTGCTGTTAGTTGTAGTTGGGTGGTGAATTCAGTGGTGGAGGCAGAGAGTTGTAGAGAAGTGCCCTTCTTCGATGAGTCATTAGATTCCCTGGAGGCAGTGACGCACCCAGAGGGGGTGCCTCGCAGCCTCCAGTGACGCACCTTAAGATCATTCTGTCTTAAGATCATTCTGTCTTAAGATCATTCTGTACATTTAGTTCATCGAACAAACGAGTACTCTGCCCAACATCACATCGTCAGCAAAGAGAAAATTTACTCTTAAACAACAAGAGTCGTAACGACCTGGCTCTTTGAAGGCTCCCCTATAAACACTACGTCCAAACATCCACTGTCATTTTGTCTCCATCTCACGGTGCACTTTATTTAGTATGTTCTTATGTGGAACACAATCGAAGCCCTTCTAAGATCCCAATAAATCGCATCAAAGCCATTTTCTTCGTCTGTTTACCGCCAAAGAAGATGTCATCCCTACTTTCAACCTTATTAAATGCCAAGTGATTTAAAATACCAACAAATTCTTGGTCCTGTGCATGGCAAATATTTAGTATATCATTAGGTAAATCTTGTCTCCATCGAGCAGAATTTTCCCTTGAAATTGACCAACGTTCACATACACACACACTTACGAAATTCTTCCACAGTTGGATTATTCAAAACTGTGAACAGCTATAATGAGTGGCTTATTAGATGGACATTCTTTTAGCGTTTTTGCGCCTCCGATTTCTTTAAGGATATGTTTATTATATAGCTGATTTATTGGAAAATTTTCTTATGGGAATAAACGCGAACGTTAAGTTATCCAAGATGTGCCTCAATGTTATCCATTTTGCACGAGTCCAATTAATATTTTAAATTCCCTCGTGTCCTTAAGGTTAGTTTTTTTTTTTTTCGAAAGTTCATCCCTGATACTTCTAATCATCATTTATTCCGGTAGCTTAATTCTGCTTCCAAGATTAAATGATCAAAAGGGTTCAGGAAATTAATATGGCCCATCACCAATTCCTCTGCTGTTATGAAATCGAAGACTTAATCCCTCCTATAGTTCATACAGAGTTGTTCGTAGAGATAACTATAACACGGGTGCTGCAAACGTTTTGTCATTATATTAGTTCTTTCATTCTACCAGTCAATATCTTTATGTTAGATCCCCTCCTATAATAATAATAATAATAATAATAATAATAATAATAATAATAATAATTTATCCCTTTCAGTCGTTTCCGACCCCTAGGTGACTCTGTAGGCTTGTCCACAAAGTTTTCTTGATGGGATTTTTATTCCGTTTTATGATTATTTCATTTAGATGAATATTAAAAAGAGTTGCTGAAAGGGAACATCCCTGTCGGACTCCTTGATTTATCTCTCTTGGATATGATAGTTCATAATGTAATCTTATTTATATTTGATTATTTTCATATATATTTATGATAGATTTTAGAATATTACTTGGTGTTTGTCTTTCTTTTAATATGTTAAATAAAATGCTTCTTTTAACTTTATCGAATGCATTTTCAAAGTCAATAAATACGATATGAGTTTCTAAATTGTATTCTCTTCTTTTCTGTGTTATCAGTTTTAGGCAAAAGGCCGGGTATACATGAGCATCCTTTTCTAAATCCATTTGATACGTCTAAAATAAAGTCTTCGGAATATTTTATTACTTTGTTATTTAAAATTCTACTATATATTTTATAATAGGAATTTAGAATATTTATACCTCTATAAATAGGTCAAAGAGTGTTGAATTTGGACTTAGCATCAGAAGGGGTCTTTATGAAGAATATGGCTATTTTACCACAAGTTAGTGACAGTGATCATTCTGTGCTTTCTTGGGAAGTATCTAATTGTATCGATGCTCCGATTAGAACAGGTTACATATTGAACTACAAAGCTGGAAATTATACTCAACTTGGAGAATACTATCTTTGGTCCCATGGTATCAGTTACTGAGTGGAAAAAATGCCAGCAATGCATGGGAATCTTTGAAAAAAGTGTGCTTAAATGAGGCAGTATCTGAATGTCCTAGGGTTCGAAGAATGAATACGTTGGGAGTGAAAGGGATGTGCAGCCTTATTAAGCTAGAGATCCACAAGAAGATGATGATTTGGAAAGAATATAGTGAGAATAACAATGAGGGAAATTATGAAATATATAAAGCCCAGGACAGAAAAGTAACGAGTATTGTGAGGAAAGCTAAGTCGGAGTATGAAACGAAATTGGCCATGCAAGCTAAAGGCAATCCAAAAGAATTTTATCGTTATGCCGCAAGCAAAAGAAAGAATGAATTTATTGAGTGCAGAGGGCACACGAGTGTCGGAAGCTAAGGAGATTGTTCAGTTAATGAGTGCTCACTTTGCTAAGATATATCAACCAGGTGTATGTAGCATGGTGCACAATGCGACCGCCACGTTGGATTAAGAGTTACAGGTTCGTGAAAATGAGGTTGAAGAGCTCTTGCATAACCTGAATAAGAATTTATCATTAGGGATAGATGACAAATGAGCCTGTTTGCTAAAGGAATGTTCAGCTGAATTGGATAGGCCTTTCACACATTTGTAAAACTTGAGTCTCAGCTCAGGAATGATACCACAGGAATGGAAGGAATGTATGATAGTTCCATTGCACAAAGGTGGTGCAAAAACTGATGTGTCTAACTACCGACCTATTAGTATCTCTGGTGTGGTAGTGAAGATTTTAGAGAATTTGCTAAAAACTCGCATACAGAAATGGGTAGACAAACAAGCTATACTCTGTAAGGAGCAGCATGGGTTTACTAAAGGAAGGTCATGTTTTAGCAATTTGCTCATATTTTATAGCAATGTTATTACGGCCGAGTTGGATAAAGGAAATGGATACACTATGATAATGTTGGATTTTTCTAAAGCATTTGATAGGATACCACACGATAGGCTGTTGCGTAAACTGGAGAATATGGGATTGGAACATAATCTATTGACTTGGATCAGGAGATGGTTGACAGACAGATATCAAAACGTGGTATACAGTGGGTGTGAATCTGCCAGATTTAAGATAACAAGTGGTGTACCTCAGGGCTCAGTCCTTGGGCCATTGTTATTCAATTTATACATTAATGACTTCAAGCAGGGTTTATCATCAGATTTGCAATTGCTTGCTGATGATGCGAAGATAGGCAGGGCAATCAGGGATGCTACTGATATTCAGCAATTACAAAATGATTTGAATAGACTGGAAATCTGGGCTAACAAAAATGGCTGTCAGTTTAATGTTAGAACGTGTAAAGTTATTCACTTTAGCGTGGATAGAGATCCAGCGGCAAATTATATTAGCGGGGTTATGCTACAAGAAACTGAAGAATTTTAGTTTACGTTACTTTACAGATCTTTGGACGGATAATACTGGCATCAAAAATAATGACACCAGAAACTTATAAAATACCTTAAATGATATGATAACAATGAAAGAATTAAAGGACAACCAAAATAAAATAAGAAATGGAAAATCAGCAGGAGAAGATGAGATAGAAAAAGATTTCATCAAAGATTACTAAAATTTTTAAATAAAATATATACAAATGGGCAAATACCAATAGAATGGTATACAAGCATAGTGATACCTATATTTAAAAAAGGGAATAAAACAAAACCTGCTACTTAAAGAGGTATGAGTTTATCGAATACATGCTACAAAATATATAGTAGAATACTTAATGAAAACCTAAAAATATACAGTGAAAAAATATTATTAGAATGTCAAAATGGATTTAGAACGTTCTACAATGGATGCAGCAACTTTCTTTTCTGTTTCTGTTTATAGAAAAAAGAAGAGAATTTAATTCGGAAAGTCATCTTTTGTTTATAGATTATGAAAAAAGCATTTGACAAAGTTAAAAGATATTTATACTGTTTGACATATTACAAAGAATAAATATTTTACTACATGCAATATTGAATATATATAAAGATGAAATAAAAATAAAAATAAATGAAAAGTTGTCTGAAAAACAATCTATAAACCAAGGGGTAAGACAGGGATGCCCTGTGTCTCCAACACTTTTCAATATTTACATTAATGAAATATTAATACAGTGGAACACCTTAAACAATCAAGGTTTAGAAATTTCCCGGAATAACAAAATAAATACGCTTTTATTTGCAGATGATCAGGAAATAATATCAGATAAGGAAGACAATTTATAAAGAGCAATATATAATTTAAACATTATAGTAGAACAGTTTGGAATGAAAATTTCCGTAGATGAAACTAAAGCAATGGCATTTTGTGGACAAACCCCAGTTAGAAGCAAAATAGTTATTAATAATAAAATAATAGAGAGATGAATACTTTCAGTTATCTTGGATGTGAAATATCATATGAAGGAGAAAAAGACATAAAATTATAAACTTCAAAATTTTTAAAGATTATAGACCTGATAAATACAGTAGAACGCTCAATCCAAATATAGTACAAAATGAAACACGCTGAAAATATACAATTCTTTAGCAGTGCCCACATTATTATTATATGGGCAATAAACCAACAAGATAAACAAAGAATAAAAACAAGCGAATGAGATTTATGAGAACTGCAAAATACACATTATTAGATCAAAAAAGGAACGAAGACATTTTAAAAGAACTAAAAACAAAATCAATAGAAGAAAAACTAAACAATTCTAAACAAAAATGGATTGAACATGTAAACCGAATGGCCAACACCCGACATCCAAAACAAATTCTAAACTATAAGCCAATTTGAAAGAGAACACAGGGGGGGAGACCTCAAAAAAGGATATTGGATGGAGAATGAGACCAATAAGGTCTATATCCGTAATTAGTGTTATGATGATGAAACTGAAGAAGCAAGAGATCTTGGCGTATTGGTGGATAAGAATTTGAAGTTCAAAGGTCACATTCCAAAATTTGCAAATACAAATAAACTCAGAGGATAATTGCGACGCTGAAGCAAACCTTGACATGTAAGGAGAAGGAAGTCGTTTTGCCTCTTTATAAGGCTTCGATAAGACCACGCCTGATTATTGTGCGCAGAGATTTGAATAGAGTTACAAGAATAGAGTTACAAATATTATATCCGGATTATGGGATTTAGATTATGAGGACAGATTATGAATATGTGGATTACAGACTGGTTAAAAGGAGATATGATAGAGGGCTATAATCTTTTGAATGGGTACTAGAATAGCTTCTGATGAAATTTTTCGTTATATGGAAGGTGGGGAGACAACATGGGGCCATCCATGAAAGTTAAGTTTGTTCACAGTGGAGAAAGGGGTAAGAGTTAGGTTTCTCGTAGAGAGCAGTTTGAGTGGAATAGTTTGCCCTTACGGGTAGTGAGTGCATCTAGTGTGAATGAATTCAAGGGTAGGTATGATAGCTGGGTTGGGTGATTTATAGCTTCCCTCGATGAGTCCTTGACTGTCTGGAGGTCTCAGATAATAATAATAATAATAATAATAATAATAATAATAATAATAATAATAATAATAATAATAATAATAATTTAACAAAAGCCGTTTGAATTGTGCACATTCCAGCAATTACATAAATTACAAATATATTTTCCAGTATATATAAGATTCAAATTTCTTAATTAAATTCTGACTGTTCTGAACAGAAATACAGACTACAGAAAGCTTCCTGTGATGCACGTGACATGCACAATTTGATAAAAAGCCTGCTGCCTTTTCCATTTCCACAGCAGCATATTGCAAATATTGCACACATATTACAAATCACCCACCTGCAAATCTTTAAAGTCCGCAAAAGATCAAGAACTGGCTCAACATAAATAAACATTTATTTTCTTCATTTTGTTTCGGTACAGGCAGAAATGCTTCCTGATACTGGACATTAACACCTGTAGAAAAGGTCGAAACTTTCTTTTTATGGGGAATCGGTTTATGCCTTTTGAGAATGAACGGCAGAAGCACGAGAGGCAACAATCTATCTCTGCAGTAGGGAGCTCTGAAAACATAAATGCCTCAATTAGTTCTTCCTTCCTTTTAACTTTAGACTTTTGAGCTTCTTCCTCTTCCTCCAAAATCTGCTGCTGCAAATACGCTAATTACAAATGTACGAATTACTGTAATTTTAAATTAATCATAGCATAGAAACAATTCGACAAGTTTAGTTATGTAAAACAAGATTTACGTCTTCTACAGAGCCCTCGGAAAATTCAAATCCAATGTCATTCGTGTATTTGCAGCTGCCAAGTCTTCTTTGGAACTTCTGAAATATAAGAAGGTTTTATTAACGTTAACTTTCATTTCCAAAATTAAGTCAAAATGATGATCATTGAATTATTTTCGCATCAAATGACTAAACGCACCACGGATGAGAGGGTGGGGGGATAATCCCTAATAAAGGATAGATACATTGACTTCAGTGTCCATTAACACTAGGCAGTCCGCCAAAGCAAGAACAACAAAAGCATTTTTGCATTTCTTTAGACTACAAAAGAGCAATTTTTCATACCGAAAAATATTTGTAGCGTCATCATAAATTGCTCTTCATTCCCTTAATGAAATTCCTTCTGGTCCAACGCAATACCATCTCTCACAAATTTATCTGTTTATCCCAGACAGATAAATTACTTTGTAGAATTTGCATACAAATATTTCATCGAGTTAAGACTTGCACTGCGCAGTTAATAATCGCCTTATAAAAATAATCACATTTGGAGAAGGAAATTCTCTTTCGATGAGTTTATTTCAAAAATAAATCATCGCACGAATTCCATAAACTTTGGTATGAGTGCAATTTATATTCGTTAGCAAAACCTTTGAAATTTGAGTTCGCACGGATTGCTGTTTAGACTACAAAAAGCGCCGATTTGAATTTAACCCCAAAGATTTAGTTCTGAAGCTGGGAAAATAGAAGCAAATTAGCATTTATCTCGAGATCAGAAGCATCCATCTTAATTCTGCCAGTTTTGCTACTTCTTCTACAGTATTTCAGAGTACGTCATTAAGTACTCTTCTTCAAAACTGGCCGAGTTAAATACATTCTTCTCGCACACGTGTGGGCTAATTCTGATCAACTGACGAAGCATTCTTCGCCCCGATACACTCACACATTCTATCAATACGGGGGAAAAAAAGGCAATTAATCCTCCTTGAGTCCATTCGTCAAAGAAATAAACGCCCATTCAGATTTCTTAATACAAGAGCTTAAGAGTGTTCGTGTCCTCAATAATTTCTTATCGCTGGCGATCTTAATTCTGTCTCTGCATCGAAGGCTTAGTTTAGGAACTGCGTCGTATCCTCTACTTTTCTTCTGGAATCCTGAGTGAGACTCTTAAGCCCGTAAAAACTGCTGTCACTTCAGTGTGGCTGATTTGTGTAGGCGAACATTAAAAAAAGAATCGCCTGCGGTTTATTGTGCTGACTGCTCGGCGCAGTTTGGCTAAATGGTTCGTTCCCTGTTGATTTTAGTCGTGTTGGGAAACGAACGCCATCAGTGAACTCATTGTAAGAGAATTAGTAAAGAAAAAAAATAATGCTTTTTCATAAATAGCGCGCAGCAAAGTAACTTTTAAGTTAACGAACATCTGAAAGAAAGAAAGAAAAAAATTCTAATGGTTCGTTTAGTTATTGGCAAAAATGCACTTAAACATGTGGCGCTAATCTCTTCCATTTGGCTCGCAACTTTATTAACACGTGAGCTAACGTTATATTTTTTGTTATTTTCCCTATTTTAAGTACTTTTTATGGATAATTAAGGTTTAAAATGTTACTTGGTTTGTTTTTCTATTTCAGATTTTGGAATTTCGGCTGAAATTCCAAAATCTGAAATGCTTCGGGAATTTGATGAAGTAGATGCAAAGCGAGCTTTTTTTGTTTGTTTTTTTGTTAATTATCCATCAATGAAGTTCATTAATTTATTTATTATGATTTACAAAAGCTACCGACCGAAACGCGGTCGGTAGCTTTTGGAGGCCTTTTTTGCGAATTCTGAGATTCCTCACTTTCTTGTTGACAGATTTAGCAGTCAGGGATTAAAGTATCGAGTTAGTTGAGTGTGTCTACCGTTTCACGAAGTTGCGCCATTAATGGAAAAGAAAAGCAACTCGAATGGGTTCGTTTCCCCGACATTAAACCTTTGATATTGGAGTTTCTTCCAAGTGCGTTGGTCCTGTTTTAGTAGCGCTGACCTCTCGCATCAAAGAGGCGAACTACTCGACCAATTGCAGCGCTCTGAAATAAGAGGGAGTCGAAATGTCGAGAAGGCAAAGGTTTCTTGGCCGTCGTTCCCGGTCAGCGCTAAGGTTACGCCATGCGACAACGAAATGATTCTGCATTCACCGTTATGGCAACTCGCAGGGTGGAAAAGGGGAGCGAGGCTCGAAGGCGTTCTGAAGAATGCTGGCGACTTGTCAAAATGTCGCGTTTGTGTTTGCAGATGGATGAACATCGGAGCCACTTCGTATCAAAGTTAGTCTACGACAGAATGTCAAAATGAGCAAAAGTTTATGAAACAGAAAGGAATTGGAAAATGCCCCGACTGCTGTCAAAATATGTGGAAAAGAAGAAACTGGATTTCTGTTTCTGTCGTCAGAACTCGGCCTGTGTCGACCCTGAGCAATGTGCATAATGTGATGGAGAAACAAGAACGGAAAAATTCAAAACATCCGGGAATTATTATTTTCAGGTGGTCTCTTAAAACGAAGCTTACTGGAGTCTTTCTCATCTAAAAAACAATTTTCTCTCAAGTAACTAATCGCTTAACTAATTCTATCAAGACAGTACTCATTAACCCATCTTACTTATGAGAAATTTCCCATTTTTGTATTTCTATTTTGTAGCCATTGGAATACGAATATATGAGGGAAAAAAAATTTTTTTTTTTAATTTTAAAGCTTGCAAGCTTCTTTTCTCTCCTAAATAATTTCTGTTTCTTAAAATGCGCGCTGATAACACTTTTAACTTAATTTGCTAAATGTTTTTATCAGCGTTGCAGAAAGAGGCATCAAATATTTTATAATCATAATTTATGCAACACTATACTTACAATTCGTTCCATGTGTTTATAATTAGCTGAATGAATGTAGACATTCGCATTTAACTCGCTATAATTTCTTATGAGCTAAGAGTTTTCTATTTCTTTTTTTTTTACAACAATGATGTGTATAATTTGATTGATGGCATGCGCAATTATATATTTACATACTTTAATTATTTTTGCAAATATTAAGACGTAAAATTAAATTCGCCAAAGCTGTGAACGAGAATTCAAGAGGGAAACGCCCTCTTGTGGCAGTAATATTGAATGAAGCATGCGATTTATATAAGTAAGCACACGATAAATCATAAATTCAATTTGTGGGTAGTGGCTGTCGTTGGGATCGGACGTATTCCTTTAGACTCTACCTAGTTGATTTTTATATAAGGTTTTTCGGGAAGCTCGCATTGCACTGGAACTAACACAGTTCTAGACCTACTATCTCCCCCTCTGTATGAGACATGCAGAGGTCTGATGGCCGGCAGGCCCCACCCACAACGAGGACCAGTGGTGGATGAATGGTGTTTTAGGGCGGTAAGTCTCTGCACTGTGTCCAAGTAAGTTCCCGAAACTCCTTTTTCCTTGTTTTTAGGATAGTCACCTATAACAAACTAACTTTTTGCTGGCAGACGCTTACTCTATGCTATCTACGGGATTAGCTAGTGGACTTTCAAAGTCTACAGGATAACTTGCAAACTACTCGTGAATCCCGAGCAACCGCTATTTTCTCTTAGGCCAAATTATGGACTCTCCATATGATGAGCTCAACTTCAAGCAGCTATTGGCAGTCTTCAAACATGTAGGAGGCCTGCTGCAAAGGAAATGGCCAGGAAAGGTAGCAATCCATCAAATAGAAGAGGTTGAAACAGAGGACTATCAATCCCCTGACCCTCTCCCCAGCACTTCTGAAGATAACACCAGAGAGAGATTATGTCGCCAGTTAACGACCAGTCCCCTAGTGGATTCAAATAACTCTTCAGACTATCAGGTTGTCAGTAGAAATAAGCGCAAGAAGGAGTCGCCAGCTGCAGAACCTGAAATAATACCTCAATCCTTGGAAAGAACAGCTGCAATGCACAACCTGATGAAAGAATAGATACCGACTCCAGGGCACAACCCAAAGAGAGCATTCCACCAGTAATTTTAAGAACAAAAGAAAAATGGTCTTTAATTACAGAGACGATGAACAAACATCAAATTTACATCAGCCAAGAGTGCAGATGAAGGAATCCGGGTTCAACCTGAAGGAACTTCGGACTACCGCCAGCTTACCAGACTTATGGATGAACTGAAAATCCCATATCACACGTTTCAGCTTAAGAGTGAAAAAAAATCTAAAAGTGGTCATCAGAGGTCTGGCTGAAACTATACTAGCTGAAGAAATAGCTACTGGCCTCAGATCACAAAGCCTAGAGCCAATTAAGATATCGCGCATGTACCGAACAGACAAGCGCCCCATGCCTCTGGTCTTAGTCGGGATCAGTAAAGACCATAGAGAAATTTACGACCTTAAAATAGTCTGCAGCTTAGTCATCAAGACCGAACCTCTCGGAAGAAAGGCTTCAGCTGATCAATGCCATCGCTGCCAAAAATATGGGCTTGCACAAAAGCTATGTAAAGCGGATTGCGAGTGCATCGAGTGCGGTGACAATCATCCCTCGCACACTTGCGTCAAACCGCCAACCGCGCCCGCTAAGTGTGCAAACTGTGGCAGCCCACGCCCAGCAACTACAAGGGATGTTCACTCCACCCATCTAACCTGCAGAAGGGTAGAGAGACACTACCCCCGCCCACTGAGAAGCGAACTACACCAGAAATCAGAACGCGGGCTGTTACTTCCGAGAAATCATACCCATCTGCGGTCTCTACAACAATCCGGCATCTTGCAACCAAAATCCCGCAGTAATCCTAACTGCTACTCTAGGAGAGATGTTAACGGCCTTTAGAAAAACAAATCCCAATCAGGCCGACAAATTCCTCAAAAACACACAAGTCATCTTCTCCCTGATTAATGGATAACACGGTTACCATAGCTAACTCAATACAGATTGCATATTCATTGAAAAAATGCTAACGGACTAAACAACAACCTCCTTGAACTAAAAGAATTCGCTGAAAGATATAAGATAGACATCCTTTTAGTCAACGAGATGCACCTTCGGCCTTGCGACAACCTCAAAATAAGGTACTACACACCCCTTAGGACAGACAGGCTCAATGCCAGACAGGGCGGAACGGCTATATTTGTTTAAAAAAGCATAAGATACAATGAGATCAAGAAAACAACAGCTACAAACCTGGAAGAAACTGGAGTTGAAATACACACCAACAACACAGGTAATCTAAAACTATATTTAGTCTACAACCCTCCAGGCAAACCACTCCTAGCCTCAGACCTCTCCCAGCTTCTTGACACAAACGAAGCAACAATAGTGTGGGAGATCTAAACGCAAAACATCCCGCGTGGAACAGTAGAAACACCAATAATAATGGGAAGAGTCTAAACAAATTCGCTATGACAAGAAACATCACCATAGCAGGTCCTGTTGAACCAACATACTATGGACCACTGGGCAAACCTAACGTGCTGGATATAGCCATCTTCAGGAACATCCCACACCAGTGCCAGTTACAGGTTATTAATGATCTTAGCTCCGACCACAATCCAGTTCTGCTTAGCCTAGGCGGGGAAGCGGAAACCATCCCCGGACATTCCTACACAAATCTCAAGAAGCTCAACGCAACTCTGTGCAACATCACAGGCCCAGTCCCAACCATCTCCTCACCCAAAGAAGTAGACACAGCAATCAATAAACAGGAAAGCACAATCCAAACTGGCCTTGCAACAGCCTCCACCGCTACCGCTCCATCTCAAACTAACCTGCTCCCAGAAGAGATTCTAAAGCTTATCCGCAACAAACACAGGATCAGACGTCGATACCATGCAACACTATCACCCCAGGATAAACAACAGCTAAACAGGACAACAAACCTAGTCCGATATGCGATCAAAGGCCATAAGAATCAACTATGGGAGAGGAAACTAAGCTCTTTAAACACTGTAGATGTTTAAAGAGCTTTAAACTTTAAACATTATGGAAAATGACTAAAGCCCTTCGTAGCGATCACCCCAACATACAACCAATCCATGGAGAAAGAGGCATAGTCTACCGAGACGATGAAAAAGCAGAAGCCTTTGAAGACACCCTGGAGCTGCAATTTCAACCAACCTACACTCATGTGGACTTGCGCTTCATTGAAAAAATCCACAGGCAAGTACGCTATACACTTCATCATACCACCAACCGTGACAACACAAGCTATACTACGCCAAATGAAATATACCAAATCATCAGGAACCTCAACAACAGAAAAACACCAGGTCCTGATCAGATTTCAAACAAAATTATAAAAGCACTCCCTCACAAAACTGTAATGCATCTAGTGGCTATCATCAATGCGATGCTAAGACTCAACTACTTCCCCACTTGCTGGAAGCAAGCAGATATAATCCTCATTCACAAACCGGGAAAAGTACGTCAGTTCCCCCAGAATTACAGACCTATCAGCCTCTTGTCAGGCCTTGGGAAAATCGCTGAAAAAAGTAATACTAAAACGCTTTCAAAACGAAACGGACAATCTAGACCTAATCCCAAAAGAACAATTTGGTTTTCGAACAGGTCACTTCGCAACTCAACAAATCCACAGACTTATAGAATACATAACTATCGGATTTAATTGGAAACAACATACAGGTGCAATCTTCCTGGATGTGGCGAAAGCCTTCGATAAAGTGTGGCACAAAGGCCTCATCCACAAACTAATAACTGCAAAATACTCACTAAATCTCATCGAAGTCATAGACTCTTACCTGAAAGACCGAAAATTTCAAGTGAAACTCCGTGCCCTCAGATCCACTACAAGAAGTGTCACAGCAGGTGTCCCACAAGGCTCCCTTCTATCGCCACTACTCTTCAACATTTTCATCTCAGACGTACCAAGCACAGCATCAACCACAATGGCTTTCTATGCAGATGACATGGCGATACTGACCAGATCGTTCAGGCCATACTTAGCCACACAACTACAAAACGCAGCAACGAATCTTGAAAAATGGTTTCAGAAATGGAGAATTGACGTCAATGCAGACAAAAGCACGGCCATACTATTTACAAGGAAGAAAGCAAACCATCACGGAGCAGTCACGATGTTCAATACTGATATCCCATGGCAAAAAGTAGTAAAATACCTGGGAATCAAACTAGATAACCATCTCAGCTTCAACTCCCACATCTCTCATGCCTGCAACAAAGCAAACTCAGCAATAGCTCAGCTCTATCTTCTACTCAACCGTAGAAACAAAGCCAGTCCAGAAAACAAACTAAGAATATACAAAGCAGTCATCAGACCCATACTAACTTACGGTTCACCAGCGTGGAGCCACACCTTCCCTAGCAACATCAAAAGATTACAAATAATCCAAATGCCTCCGAATGATCTTCGATGCCCCGTGGTTTGTAAGGAACACTATTCTCCACCAAGACCGAAACCTGCCAGACATACCTATTTCTCCTCCAGATAGCAACCAAGTACTTTGCTCAGGCATCCACCTACTCATTCGTGAGTCATCAGATTACGATGAAAAAGACAGATAGAAACACAAACGCCCAAAGGCGGCCATGGTCCCAGATTGAAATATTTCTACACAGCCCTAATTAGGGCGAGCCAAGTGCTCAAAACTTTCTTTATTTAAACAATTAAAAAATACCGATTACGGGGTAAAAATCCAAGGGATTGATGTCGATCCAGCCATAGAAGTTAAAAAAAAGTTAAAAATAAATTCAATTTGTTCAGTCATTTAGTCACTTAAAAGTTTGAATTGAAAAAAAAAAATAGAATAGAAATTATTAAAAATGTATTCATTAAAGATATGCTGTGAGTATGTTGTAAAGTGACTTTGCAGGCACCCTGTAGAACATACTGCAGGAATGAAAATATAAATAAAGAAATAGATAGGGTATAAATGCCTCCCCTACTCCCTATTAGGGAATAAAAGGCGTTAGCTGATTTATTTCATTTTATTTATAATTTATTTATTTATTTATATTTATATATTATAAATATATAATTTAATATATTTACATATTATAAATAATAATTATTTATTATAAATTTGTTATGAATAATAATTATTATGAATAATTTTAATAATTATTTTAATAATAATCCTGCAAGTAATAATAATTTATATCCAGTACGTAAGCGGAAGCCTATTGCTATAGCAAGGCCTATCTTTATAATACTATGCCGTCTTCTATCCGCGGATTATTTATTTATTTATTTATGTGGCTTCCCACGACCCCAAAGACTGGTAGCACCATAAAGTTAAATAAAAAAACTCTGATCTGGAGATGAATCATGGAACATTTTTCAAGACATTTCAGGCCTTCAACACACAGGATCCCATAATGAAATTTATCGATCTGCTTCCTTACTTACGCAAGTAATTCGAACCCTTGCGGTTTACCATGCAGGGGGTTCGAAACAAAAACTGACGCAATAGGGTAGATCATTGTTATTCTAGTTGGTTCCTAAGTTTGCACGATTTATCTACTTTGAGGGACGAAAAACACGAGTTTCCTGAAAAAAAAATCCTCCCCCTACGTATGAGGTCTGCTAGTCATATTCGATTGAAAACACCTGATAAAGGTTCCTCACGTCACAGACGGATTCGAATCCGTCTTTCCAACGAAAGTGCTCAATCCATCTACTACTACGATAAAAAAAATAAACTCAACCAAGTGCTGAAGAAACAGGAGCTTCAATTTAGAATTGAATCATACAGGACTCATTGCTCAACACGTGAGATGGTTTTTAGTACATTTCACTTACGTTTTACGTGAAGTACACGAAACGAAACAGGAATAAAATTCAGCGGTGCGACTTGTAGCGGTGTGTGCGTGTGTGTGCCATTTTATTGTTTTTCTTCTTTACAACTCAATCCTTCATTTTATCCCAGTTAAGTTGGTGAAAATTGTCAGGATATCTTAAACAACTGCATAAACTGATATATTCAAAATATGTTAGAAAACGTTGAATGATACGACTTGTAAAAGGGTTAGTGAAGAAAGGGATCCCCTGCGGACTCCTCCATTTCATCGAGATCAGGCTGTTTCTCAAAAGACCTTTAACAATGTAAGAAGAAACTACATTCCACATTTAGTCGTAATGGTGGGATGAACGATACGACATGTAGAAATGTTTGCAGAGTTAGGAGGTAGCTTCGGTACAATTCTCCTGTTTCTCCATTTTATCCCATTTGGGCTGATTTATTCAGACGACCTTAGCAATGGAAAGAATAGCTAGTTTCCAAATTTGGCCCAAGTGAGTTGAACAATGCTACCTACAGACATGTCTCAAAGAACGAAAGGGCAAAGCTGCGTTTCTGTGGTATTCACGGTAAATGCCACGGAACAGTACTGTTACTCGATGGAGCCTGTTCTGGTCCCATTGAACAACGGTGTGGAAATGAGAATTTTAGGCATTGCAGGTTTTCGCTGATGAGTTCTTGGAATGAAATGTACTGTTATGAGCAAAACGAAGGAGGATTATCAGTCCGTTAAAAGGTTACTTATGTAAGGAATGAAGAATGTCTTCGGCATCCCTGCAATAATCAAGTCCGAAGAGATGAAGCATTCGCTATGACATGCGGTAAAAATCAGCGAGAAAGTTGGCTTCCAATTACAAACTGGAAGGTGAAGGAAGGTCGAAGGAAGGAAATTTACTAAACAGGTCTCGATACCATGCAGCAACAGCATTTCTTCAGTCTGACTAAGTCCGCTGGAATTTATAAATCTCATCTGTACATATTTATATCAATAACAAAAAAGGCCACTTTTGTAATTGAGTGCTTGCATCTGTTTGTGCTGTGGTTGTCCATTGTACACTTTTCAGTGATAGTGCACAACAGACACCCACAGTCTTTCGTATATTAATAGCGTCAATATTTTTTTTTTTACTTCTGGAGAAGACTGCGTCGCCCTAATCTGTGATTAGAAATCTGAAACAACGTTTTCTGTTCCTGGGTTGAAATTCTGTTTAATCCCACGAAATCTACTACCACCATTCCCTTTTTCGTGGAGCTAAAACAAAGAAGGTCAACAGCAACATCAGGATAAAGATTGTGTCTTGTTGTTAATTCAAGGACGTTGAATTCGAATTGTTAATAAACCCATTAAATCTGAAAGTTGAACTGTTGGAAATTGTTGTCCTCTTGTCTAAAACCAACACGAGATTTGCCATCTAAAGGCCAAGTGTTGTTCCATGTTGTATACGAGACGAAAACCAAACAACACATGTTAGTCATATTTTTTAGGAAAAACCACAAAACACTACAACCTATTTTTTGAAAGGTCCATGCTAGGAACGTAGGAGTCGATTGTATAAGTTTATTCTGCGCATTCTGGTCGTGTTTCATTTTGATTAGTTAGTCCATGGAAGTTCTTGTCAACTAATTAAAGAAATATGAAACGAAAGCTTAATGGAAAAGCTAAATCCCACTCGAAACTCTGCAATCCTTATGACGAGGGGTCTGTGTAAACTAGAGAGACGTTTCCAAATGCCATGTTATTCTGATTTTTGCACATCTTTTGACAATTCTAAATGAAAAACTCTCCCTTTGAAAGGGCTTATCAAACTTTAATGCTGCCCACGTTTCATATTGAAGTTCAGGGTGGCCATAATTAAAGAAAAGGTATTCAGGGCTTTGTAGCGACAAATGTATTGGACGAAATTCAACAACACTTGGTGTAAGTACACTCTGGAAACGAGATTTTTTATTTAAAGAAGATAAAAAATAGTACAAAATTCTGCCATCAGGGGACATTTGACGATATAAGTGGGTGATATTTGCATAATCTCACTGTTTCTACTGATGAGCTGGTGGACATAAGGAAGACCGAAACGGATTCGTGTCTTTCTGATAAGACTGGATCTCACCTTACTGGAACGTGCGTTGCTAGTCAAGCATTACTATCAGGCACGCGGTAACGCTAGTGTCGCGTCGAGAATTCCGACGTTTGAAGGATAGGGGAAAAAGGTCCTATGACAATAACAAATCATAGAAAAATGATTTTATGATTTGAAAATAGCCGATCTTTAGCAATAAGGCCAAGACGAGTGACAAACGAATTGTTCCTCAACAAGTTGACGAAGTTGCAACTGCCGTCATGGAATACGGAATGAATACCGCACAATGGTCCAACAGTGCTCCGGAAATATCAAGGTTCATGCCATACTCAACTATGTGGAAAATCCTGAGTCAAATGCTGAGGTTTCTCTCCTACACGATCTCTCATACTCAAGTTTTGCTTCTTTGTGAGGCGGAAACTCGACTACAGTTTGCTCTGATGTTCTTTGCTCGCATGGAGGTGGATGACGCGTGGCTGTGGAAGATCTAGTGGACTGACGAGGAATATTTTTTACCTGAACGGTACCTCAATTGCCGCATTTGGGCTGCAAATAAGCCTTATGTGTTCCTTCAGACCCCATTTACACTCGGTGAGTATAAATGGGTCTGATGGAACTCTGGTGCGGTTTCACTGCATTTAAAGTTTCGTTGTAAACGCACGCACGCACGCACGTGCACACACACACACACACACACACACACACACACACACACACACACACACACACACACACACACACACACACACACACACACACACACACACACACACACACACACACACACACACACACATTTTGTAAAATATTTAAATTAACATGTATTAAACTATTCTGGCATGAATAGTAAACCCCAAAGGATCTTTTAAAATAGAAGTGTATGTGATATTATTTATCAATTATACATATTAACTCACACAAGTAACATCATGTTACGCAGAAAATTAACATGAAGAAATCACCAGTTCGAAGTCAGAAAATTTATAGAAAAAGTCATAGAAGCATTTCTGAAAGTGAAAGAACTTAATGGAAGAACAAAACGCACACAGTCTAATAACATCAAGGACAACGATGGAAACATACTCATTGATAAGGAAAAGTTAAAGGGAAAAATGGGTGGAGTACTTATCAGATCTCTATGATGATGGTAATGGTAACATGTTAGATGACTCACGACGCTTTCAGTTAAACGTAACAACAGATACCCACAAGAAAGGAGGTAGAACATGTAATTAAGAATCTTCCTAATAATAAATCCCCTGGGTGTGATAATATTCCGGCTGAGCTGCTGAAAGCTTTGGCTGGCAATAATATAAACTATTTAGCGGAATCCATTCAGGACATCTATAAAACAATACGATTACCTGTATTTGTTTATTGGTACACAGATAGATGTTTTACATCTATCTCTGTACCAATTCCAAAGAAACATAATTCACAAAATTGTGAGGATTACAGAACTGTGAGCCTAATATCCCATGCATCGAAAATTATTTTAACCTTCGTTAACAAACAAATTGAAAGAGCCATAAGCAATGAATTGAGTGAACAACAGAAAGGCTTCAGAAGAGGAATGGGAACCATTAATGCTATCCTGGAACTAAAAATACTAATAGAAAGATCACTTGAAAGAAATAGGGACCTTTACATATGCTTCATAGACTTTCAAAAGGCTTTTGACCTGGGAAAACATAATAAAATGTTCAATATACTAGATAAATTAGACGTAGAAGATCATGTACTTGAGATTATAAAATGATTTACACCAAACAGAAAATGCAGTTGCTTAACAATGAGACTTCTGTAGTGAAAATAAAAAGAGGAGTTAGACAACGTCGTATCCTTTCACCAAATCTATTTAATATCTATAGTGAGACAGTGATGAAAAAGATTGAAAAACGAAAAACAGGAATTAGTATGAATGGTATAAAATACAACAATCTTAGATACGCTGATGATACCATTCTAATAGCAGTAAACAGAAACAAATTAATCAAATTACTGCAGCTACTAATTGAAGAAGGTAAAGAATTTGGATTAGATATTAATGCAAAAAAAGACCAAATTTAAGAAAATTTCAAAAGAAAACAGATCCGAGCCAGAAATGTTCATAAACAATATGAAAATTGAACATACAACAGAATACAAATATTTAGGCACCTACTTTACTGCAGATGGAAAGCAAGATAAAGAAATAAAAATAAGAACAGCCATAGCTAAAGATACCTTCTGGAAAAATAAAGATCTGCTCAGAAGGTCTGTGAGTATCGAGACAACGAAAGGAATGATAAGAACATTCGTGTGGCCAATTTTCACATGGAAGTGAGACCTGGATATTCAAGAAGAGAGTAAAACAACAGATAATGGCCTTTGAAATGTGGTGCTGTAGGAGAGCTCTAAAAATCCCATGGACAGAACATGTGACAAATACAGATGTCCTACAGAGATGGAGAGCACAGAGATCTTTATTACAGGAAATGATCCAGAGAAAGATGAGGTTGGCGGGACATGTCCCGAGAGGTCATCAGGACAGAGGATACTAACAGTTTTAGAAGACAAATTATGGGAAAAGTATCGAGAGGCAAAGAACGAAGGACATGGCTTGATGATATCAGATCATGGACAGGATCACGTGACTATGCAGAAACAAAAAGGAAAGCCACCAACAGAAAGAACTGGAAGGACATGGTGCTGCACCCTCTCATTGAGGAAGCTACATGAAGAAGAAGAAGAAACCTTTTATTCCTCAAAAGGGAACAGGCGAAGCCGTTTATCTCGAATAACGATTTTTGAGTAGTAGGCTGCCAGATCCTTAACGGTCAAAGATAGCTGGCCCAAAGCTATCAGTGACTTGTAATAGGTACCCAAGATGGCGCGTGCGGTAGACAACTGATGTCATCTAGTGGTTCCTAATGTAAACTCTATGTAGTAAATAGTGGAATTTCGACGATCGATTTCCTAATATTTTATGAACTGTTTTGATATATTTTTTTAAAAAAGAAATAAACATTACGAAACTCATAGTTTTATTATCTGCACGCATTACATTTTTTACACCGACGTAAGGAGAAAATAAGCAAATGATAGAAATCCATCGATTATAAAATTGTAATGAGATTCGCTATCGTGAGGAAATTTGCACGCGCACTTTGCTTCCGATATCGCCGCCATGTTTACAAAGCTCGCGAAGAATAATTTAAGCGCAGAAGGAGGAGGAAAGAAAAGCTGTTTGCTATATTAAGTGGAAGTTATGAGAAAGTTTTGCGCCATCGGATAATTATTTATGACTCCCTTCGAGTGCGGCGTGTTTAATTTCGTGGCGAAAGCAAATATCCAAGGGGATGATTGGGAACGGAGACTGTACTGCGTGAAGATCGTAACATCTATCTTGGGAACGTTTTATTTCTTCTTTAAAGACATTTTGGAGGCCATTTAAGATTTCGAGAAATCTTAAGTAAACGTGCTCGACAAAGACGGTTTTGAATTTCGGGTTGAATAATTGATGGGATTAAGCGGTTCCCTGATGGGAAGATGCTTTGCATCAGAAGGATCGGAACAGACGTGGAAGCAATAAAAAAATAAAGAAAATAAATCAGCGCGAGCGGAGGGAATGAAAACACCGATTGGAACTGTTACCAGCATTAACGAGGGAACATAAGAGTACACTGCTTGCATTTTGGCTCGAGATTAATGGCATTCCCTCCATTCACTTGAAAATAGTGTAGTCCGCGCGGTTAGCCTAGTGGCTGTGCGCTTCGCAACCAGATGCCTGCGGAAGGAGTGTCCTAGGTTCGATTCCCGTCGACGACGTGAGGAGCTTAAAGATGTTCCTCAGTCATAGCCAAGTGAGCCAGGCTTGGGCGTGGACAGCAGGGTTTTCCCTCCAGTTTCGCTCGGGATTTTCATCCCACAAGCAGGCAAATCGGCCCCGAGAATACACACGGAGACAGTCAGGAATACTTACGACAATCCCTCCAGCCGTCGTCTGAATTGTCAGCTATGCCGGTTCCGAGATCGGATAAAAATAGGGGGGATTGAGGTGGTGCCGTACCTCCCCGTAAAAGGGGTTAACGGCCGTTGAATCACCCTACGAATGAATGAATGAACCTTAAAATAAGCAGTAAAAAACTGGCGATTGAAGCTTATTAAATATTCAATCCAAAAAGTCATCTTGAATTTTATTGTGATTTTCTTCGATGAGTGAGAGAGTAGGATTCTCGTAAAAAAAATTCAATTTTAAATATTTGAATACCACGAAAGGAATGGAATTCAAATGCTTCAAATATCACCCCCTCCAAAGAAAAAAGGACGAATTCTCCATGCTTGCTATGCTTGCTGCGCAAGCTCATTAATTGAGAAAGAGTACTATTTATTTGTTAATAAATGCATGCATTTATAAGCATTTCATTTAGGCTTTTGTTTTGTTAGATGGAAGACGTCTTAAGCTTGCGCGGCAATAATTGAGCTTTGCGTTGTGCCTGGAAGCTGCGAGGAGCTTCAAGGTCCTCGCAGCAGCTCTGTGTTTTCGTGCTACATAAAAGGCAAGCGCTATCCAGAAGTCCATGTATTTGCCTTTTATCGTTTCACTGGGCTAACAGCTTTTTCGAAACATCAGACAGGCAGAAACCGTAAAAGGCCCAAAAACCTCTGTCCAACAGCACATAAAAAAAATCAACGCCTTTTATTCCCTAATAGGGAGTAGGCGAAGCCTTTTTATACCCTATCTAGCTTTTGGAGACTGAGTGGGCAGTTCAATCTCCACCGGTAGCCAATCAGAGATAGCTGGCCCGTGTCTATCACTAATTATAGCAGTCACCAATGAAGAGGCTGGCAAACAAGTGCTGCCATCTCTTGGTACCTAACTCTAACAAGATATGTGACTGTCTGAAATAATGTGGGTACTACGGTCGATTTTCTTGAGATTACGAGACGAAAAACCCGAGTTTCCGGGAGGAAAAACCCGCTTGCCTGTGCCAGAGATCGACTAACTCGGGAACCGGTCGAAGATAGGCTTAGAAAAAGTTCCTCCAGTCAGCGACTAGACTAGAACCTAGGTCTAACATCAAGAGGCCAAGCACAGAGGACATAAGCGCCACTTCCATTGAGCTACAGGCCTCTTCCAAAAGCACAGCAATCCTATATTTCAAACTTGTATTTTCATAACTATTCACTTTTGTATCATAAGAAATAGGATTCTACGCATGCAGCTCAAATCCGTTGATAAGGGCTGTAATCTCCTAAGGTCTCTCTTTTGCTTTCGATAAGTTTCTATACTTTGGGATGTGAAATAAGAATGGCTTCATAATATCTACTATTTCTACTAATTTCATATTTCTGATTGGAACTATTTTAATTGAGATTTCTCGTCATTTGGATGTTGACGTCATGAAAGACGAGCAACTCATCGAAACAGCTTAATCAGCTTGATTCTCTACGGGATTCCGTGGGAAATGTTCCGGAATATCAGCGCGGCGTGACACTTCTTCATTAAACTGAGAAGATGCATCATTTGATGCCTCTGAACGATCGGATTTTGATTTTAAATGACAGCTTTCAAAACTCCATCTTTTTGAAGTTTTTATTCCTCGCAAAACCTGCCACATATTGATAAAACATTTTGGAGTCCAACGACCATAATATTTAGCGGAAATCGAGCACAGGTGGAAGAAAGACAGCGAGTGTGGTTAATGACGCTCGCGAGGGAAAATAGGCCGCCAGTTTTTCAATAAAAACATTCGTCCGCCGCAAGACAGAATCAATCAACTCTTGATGGAACGGAACACTTCAAGAGATGTTACAAATGAGTTCCGTGATTTACTACTGTTGCAAAGAAGTATTGATTGGTGTTCCGGTTGTATGAACGAAACGCTGAAATAATCGTAAGCGAACAATTGCAAATAAAATCCAATAGTTGCGCTAAATATTTGGCGGGTTTTCAGAAGGTAGCTCGGGGACTATAAATGACGAGTTACTTTGGAGACAAACTCACATTACAAGCGAGTAAAATGGGTGAAACAAGACCAGTTTTTGTTGATAGGGAAAGGCGCAGTTTGCTTGGATGAAGATCAAGTTTCGATCCCAAGTCCCACGACGAAGTTCCCAAAGGAATGAGTTCGCCACGCTTTAATACCCATTCAAATATTCGCTGTCGGCCTTTGGAGAGGTCGTTCGAGTGATGCGGAACACTTTGTGAGAAAGCATTGCGATGAATTAAATGAGACTGAAACAGCGTAATTCTGATCGCGCTTTTAGTTCAGTTTCCCACTCAACAGGAAACCTAAGTGACGGTCAAATTCCACGTGAGCAGCGGAATAATATTTTAAGGTGATCATGTAAGATCAATCCAATAGAATCATTTAAAGTACTCACTGCCGTTTGACAAATATTAGAAAACTTAATCGGCGAATTATTTAAAAAAAAAAGGAATTAGCAGAAGAAATTAACGAACGCATCATTTGTAGAAGTGATGATGGGGAAGATCATTTCCAGAGGAAGAAAATTAATATTCAGGAGGAGATGCCTGTTAAGGAATATTTTTGCGCAATTAGAGCAAAAATCAAGAGAGCTCCTTCTGGTGACGTAAAAGGGAACTCATGAGAAAGAGAGAAAAGTACTTTTGTCAACGAACCACTTCTGAAACAAAGTACGTTTTACCAAGAAAAGGGAAAAGTTCTATTTATAGCGCAGTAATCAGAGGCTCTCGAGATGCGTTCGATTTCTTGGCAAAATTCGTTCAAGGACTGTCCACAGGAAGAAGTGCAACGGATCGATTAAGGGTTGGCCGAGAGGAACGCAGTCCACGATTGTTACGGAAGTCATTTTCGGTGGTTCATCGAAGAAACTGAAGAAGATTTTCGGAATAAACGGAGGTGT
The DNA here is from genome assembly GCF_054136105.1 of Typopeltis vanoorti. Taxonomy (NCBI): domain Eukaryota; kingdom Metazoa; phylum Arthropoda; class Arachnida; order Uropygi; family Thelyphonidae; genus Typopeltis; species Typopeltis vanoorti. The sequence continues at coordinate 155,708,227 of NC_143555.1, forward strand.
TCGGCAGGATTCTGAGCTCAAAACGTGAAGGAACTCGGAGTCATCTGGAACTCGGCATTTCTCTGAGCACCGACCCTTCGCGAATGCAACGAAACTGTAGTTTGTGCGCATGCTCAGAGGTCAAAGCAAAACTTTCTTCGCTCAGTCAAATAATAAGAGGGAACCGCGCGTGGGAGCACCCGACTCGATTACTCGCCATAAAACTCGCCCGGAGTGCAAACCCCTCACGTGGGTCCCAACAGGTAGCTCGCCAGGTGAATATTTCATCGTCAGAGCTCTCCTTCGAGAGTCGGCCTTACGCGAGCCCCTTATTAATTGCCGACGAGGAACCGGCAAGAGGAAGGGCGCTTCTGGCGCAGGAGGTCACGTGCGTCGATTAAATCAGCTCGCGCCACACGCGTCGATAACGAATGAAGGCAATACTGACCAGACGTGAGGCACTCCCGCTGAATAATGGAACGCCGCTGGAAAGACGCATTTACAGGGTTCGCGCGCCCGCGTTAATAATGGACAGACGGAGGGAAACACGCTTTTATTATTTCTTGGCAGATGCTTCTAAGGCGACTTCGAGGATTCACGAGAGCCAATTCCTTCCGGTGTTCGCTGAGTTCACACCGCAAGAACGATTTATGGATCGAGGGGGGCGAAACGTCTTTCGGAGGTCACTCAGAGCACGTGAACAAATCCAGAAAGACCCAAATGCGCCGAGCGAAAGAACTCAACAGATACAAATAGGACACGAAGCATGGCCGACCTCGACTGCTCGTATACTATTGCTGGCGATATTGATTATTTTTTGGACATGCTCTAACTTTTTTTTTTTTGGCTCGCATCCAAGAAGATTGTAATCCTCGCACATTACTAATCTGGTTCCCTGCTCCAGGAAACGAGTGCGGGGCTTTCTTTTTCAAGCCAAGTCAGTGCTTTAACGAGGAAAGCGGTAAATCTCCTACCAGGCAATGAAATTAATCACCCCCGCCCCCAGCAACCCTCTATTCGAACCAGCAGCGTGTTGGTTGAATAAAAGATGCGCATCCACTCGATCTAGCAGATTGGAAATTGATTAAGATTGACCAAGTAGTACCAGCGATAATCAACAGCGATACAACACAAGTATTAATAATATAATAATACAAGTAAAAAAAAAGCAAAATAGTAATGCAAATATAATACGAGGACTGCGCAAGTTATACTATAAACAATGACAAGTGAAAAAAAAAAGCAAGAATAAACAACAGAAAAAGGAAGCAGACCAGAAGGAAGCTTCGCTCTTGATTAAACACGTGTAATAAGAGCCCTACTTGGTTAATAGAAAAATATCAATGGATGAGATGCACTCATTAGAAAATGGAATGGCCGCATCCAAGATCTTTTATATGAAAGGACACAAAAACAGCATCTACTGTGAGACATCTAAAAATTCTAATAATCTTATGCTTAAAACGTCAACATCATTTCGTCCCATCTCTCCATCTTTTCCGAAAGTGTAATCTGGCGTTCAGACAGTTTATTTGGCAGTTTATTGTAGCTGCTAAGTGGCCAAAAAGCGAGCGTGTATCAAGTTTAATTTTTGTTTTCTTCAGGAACTTCTTGCCACGCAAACCATAAACAAGCAGATTCAGAAAAAGCTTCGTGTTATTTCGTACAAATAATACAGAGAGAGAGTTTCTGTAGTGGTGAAATAATCAAGACTGACAAACAGGCACTACATAACTCGAATTACTCTGTTTTAAACTGTTATCAAAGGCAGCGTATTGTTGTAATATTCTCTGCCCGAAAAGGTGATGGTATCGTGGTGAAGAATTTACTCACGAGCAGAAAAGGCATCTTAAATTTTTTTAACATAATATAGTCTATTAATTATGATTCTGAATTTGCATCCCATAATGCAATGCACGCTTCTTTTTGGACGTGTATATTGCTATGCATCATGGGAAGGGTAATGACTTAGACCGGTTTTTACTCTTTACTCTTTGCAAGTAATGAGGTTGTCTCCAAAAACTACACCATCCTTCGGATTACTGTAATCTCAATGAGTGACCACCCAAAGCATCGTTTTGACTCTTCGACACTTCAAGGGACTCGGCCGAGGTTACACTCAGTGACAAGCAAAAGCCATCACTGAGCATTCCCGCTCATCTTCTAAGGCAAGGAGCCCCCGTGGCTTAGTCGGTATAGACGAAGCCCTTTGGTCGGAAAGACCTGGGTTTCGTTCTCAAGAAGCGAGGATCCTTTATCTGGTCTCTTTTGACTAAAGGTGAGTTAGCCGGTCTCATACGGAGGTCTCATACCGACCCCTGAACACACATGGATTTATAGTCATAATATTTATACCTAATCCCTTATTAGGAGGGCTCGACCCTCCCCCATCCCCAAAGGGACCGGGGAGAAAGGGGGAACCCCATCCAAATAAATAAATGACTAGGGCAAGCATCCACTGAAGGCCTCTGATCAAAGCACATAAATTATATTAAGTGAAATAAATTATGTTGAATTATGTTTAATTATATTTAATCCTTTAACAAACTAAACAAGTTATTGCCAAGTGTAACTTCCTGTGTAATCAAGTAAAACCACAACGTGTTATGCAGTTCCAACGTTAAGCAAAAGAAGCTGCTTATTCGAAACACATTTCTGTTTCGGAACAAAGTCTTCATAGAAAACCAATCCTCACCAATTTCGAGGTTGCCTTTGCCCAAATTGTTAACAGAACACGTGAATAGTTTATGCAGTTTATCAGAAAAATGGTGGTGGGTAGATAGAAATTATTTGTAATCAGAGAGCTACCGCATCGCCACCTTGTGTTGAATAGTGTAACTAAAAGGCAATAATAAAACCGAAGACTTCTTATGGGACTTCCGTCACTCACAGGAGGTTTGAAACTTTTAATACATTAGGAGGGAAAAGGATTTTTGTTATTGTTATTTTTTTTATTTTTACACAACCCGGAAACCATTCTCTTCAGACCAAGCATGAAACTCACATTTCGTATAATTGTCACGTGCATGTTTTGATATTTCGTTTCCGATTCCTTTTTACCTGCCGGGTAAAATTCTTGTCTGATTATTTACGTTACTCCTAACGCCGGGGAAAGGGGGGGGGAAAGAGAAAAGCACCGCAACGTGCGACTCCAATATTGTCTATCGCTTTGGCTGTTTTACAAGTGCGCATGCGCACACGGATCTGTTAGCGAATCCTTTATTTACTGGAGCGAACTTCGAAAGTGATGATCACCGACAGATGGCGCTTAATCCACTATTAACGTTTTTACGCAGGTTTCCGGCAACTTTTGACGAGGCAGTGCATTATCTGAAACCGTGCTGATTTTAAAATAATCAAGCAGGCGAGCGCTCACACGGAGGTCGCTCGTGCGGGCAGCGGTGCCGAATAACAAAGTAAAGCGGTTTATTGAGCGATCGCATTCCTCGTGCTGCTGCTGAGTGCATTCTTTGAGTCAGCTGCACTTCGCCGGATTCCCTCCCGTCAGGGGAATGTCGCAGTAATCGGATACGCATTCCGCCGACGTCATGAAATAAATGGAAGGCAGAAGGAGATGAGAGAGAGAGAGAGAGAGAGAGAGAGAGAGAGAGAGACGACATTCCACTTCTGTGTAATCAAAAGTCCACTTTTAGACGTTTTGTTTGTTCATTAGGGTCACGTGACGTGGTTCGATCGTGATGGCGTCGGAATGTGTTATTAAAAGACTCTCGCTCTTCTTTGAGCCTCTTCTGGTCACAGGGGTGGCAACCCCCTTTCAGTCTGCAATGTTGCAAGGAATTCTAATACCTCTTGCGACATTCACATACTGAACTCGTAATGAAACGCGGCCCGCTTATTTTATCTCCGAGTTCTCCGGTTGCTCAATTATCAGAGCTTGGTAATGAGAATGACAACTCAACGAATTCCTTAAATTCCTTATTTTGGATCTTAGAAAGACGTACGCAACTGCTTTAGAAATAAAACAAAACTAAGTAGGGAAAGTAGCAGGTTTTAATTCCAAGTCGCAAGGACTCCACATTGTACATCACAGTGCCAATAGGAACTCTATTCGAATTCCCCCCCCCCGCAACCTATCTTCATCTACCGACGCAATGGTTTCGCGATAATGTTCTTTCAGTTGTTGACCTTTGTGGATCGCGGACGTGTTCCTGCATGCTTACTAATTAACTGGTGGATTGCATGGAGATCGCCGCTTTCCTTGAGGAGGGGGGGGGGTCATTGGAATTGGCAATGTGCAACAATTAAGAGAATTGCTGGATCCTCTCCTGTCAAAGTAACATGAGAGAGAGAGAGAGAGAGAGAGAGAGAGATCTACATTGATGAGATCTTTACGACCGATTATACTAGCTCACATACGTCACATAAGCAATCCAACCTGATTAAAGAGGATTAGAAGTATAAAATAGGATCCTCCGTAGCCCACCTGGTATAAACAAGCGCTTTGGTTGGAAAAAGCCGAGCTCAAATCCCGTCCGACGACATGAGGAACCTTCATCTGGTGTTTGAAGTCAAATGGTGGCCGGTTTCATACTGAGGTCGGGAGGGTTATTCAGAGGTGTCTCCGTTTCTCCTGGAAACTTGGGTTTTTCGTCCCTCAAAACAGGGAAACCCACAGATCTACAGACATAAATAATTACCCTTAGGGGAAGAAGCAGAAGACTTAAAATGATTAATTTGCCGTGACCTTTAATCGGGCCTCCGATTAAATGCCACAATCCCGATTAAAAAATACAATGACTGAGTTAAACAACAAACAAATTAACAGAAACACTAAATATATTAAATTTATTTTAAAACGAACAAACAGTGGTGAGCATGCGCAGTTCACGTTGTATTATATACACAAAGTGATATCTGCTCCAAAACTAAACCAGATAACAATGAACAACACGCTCTTCATTTTACCATTGATAACGTATAACACGCCTTTTTTTTTTTTTCGTACTTTATTTACCGATTTAGATGAATGGAAATGCAAGCAGAAGACCAGATCAAACTTGGACGCTCTGTTGAATCCTTCTTTATTTTCTGCTGTCACAACAAAGAGTTCGTTTTGTGTCTTGAGAGGGCTCCGAAGTTTTCCGGTTGGCACGTTGTGCGTCCGCAACAGAATCGAGCGTTTCTTTCCAAGTAGTCGCAGATGGCTTTCGTGGTGTTGCTGGATAAACAAATGAAGTATGTTGTCATAGTAACGGCGGTGTGTTGGTGGCAACTGACGGCCAACGCCGTATTAGGAAGAGCCAAATGAACACTTGATGAGGGCTGCAGGAAGACCATTATAGCGCGTGCAAAATGAACTAATTTCTCCATTTTGTTTGGATCTATTTTTAGCGCTTTTCTTCGGGCAGATGTTCCGCCTCGCGATGCCTCGTTTGAATAACTTATGAAAGAGCTCCGTAAGTTATTTCGGTTGGGTTTGCATGCGGCGAAAGGCAGCAACTGGTTTCGTGCGAGTGGAGGACTCCTATAAACGGAAAGAGAGAGAGAGAATGAATATTGTCTTATCTTTTATTCGAGAAACTATTTTGTTCCGCAATATTTCACTTCTTCGCGTTGTTTTCTTTCACTGCGTTTAGTTGGGCTTAAAATAATAAAAAAATAAAATAAAAACGTGTGTGGGTTCTGCATCGAGTGGATTCCTTCTTCGTGTTTTCCCTTACTTTCTTTCTCTCTTTCTGTCCCCCGTGTTTCTTAAACACAAAATAATTCATTGAAATTTAACTGTTAAAAGCGGGAGATTTCTGCACGGATGGATGAGCCATAACTGCAACGATTACAGCAATTATTTTAATAATAGTTATGCTCCACGTAGTTCTTATTATTGTTGTTATTATTATATTCACATAATTGATACACAGTCAAAACAAGATATCATTTAACCAACACTTTGACTGGAGATACAGAGCAATTCAGATTCTGCCCAAGAATCTAAGAACAGTCTGTCAAGTAGCGTCGTAAAATAACGACTGTTCCAAATAATGCTGTTTCTTGTAGATCATATGGGGTCACTTCGTTGATTTTTAATTGCTGTAAATAGTTGGACAGCTTTTTTGAAATTGCACCAAGTGCACCAATTGGGATAAACTTGATGTATTTTAGCCACAGCCGGCCAATTTCGATTGCCAGATCTCGATATTTAGTAATTTTTTCCAGTTCCTTGTTGTTATTGTTGTTATCACTGTGTGCTGCGATATCCAAATTCCAAACCTGTCGATGTTCGATAATTGTGATGTTAGGGCTGTTCCAAATGCCGATCAGTTTGTATTCTAAAGTCCCAGAGAATCTTTGCTGTTTCGTTTTCCAATTCAGTCTCTATTTTATGCTGTCACCAGTTATCAGAAGTAGGAAAGCCATATTATTTGCATACATGCCAATGAACTATTTTGGCCACTTGATCATGGCCGCATTTATGGTCAGTTCGAGCTATTTTGCTGCAGGCACTGATTGGATGTTCTACAGTCTCATCTTTCTGATCGTATAACCTGCATTTGTTGTTATTATTGATGTTCAAAATGTTTGCTTTGATTGCATTAGTTTGTAATGTCTGTTCTTGAGTTGCTAGAATAAATCCTTCTGTTTCTTTTTTAATATATTATTATTATCATTATTATTATTATTATATCAACGCGGTTAGCCTTGTAGCTGTGTGCTTCGCGACCATATGCCTGGGGGAACGAGTGTCCTAGGTTCGACTCCCATCAGTGACGTGAGTATTTGAATGTCGTGAATTCGAAACTGTCTCATGGTTAGATGCTAACTCAGGTGCATTTGTGAATGAAGCTTTGTCATTTTCTTAAATATCTTTCTTTTATGCTTCCGTGGGTGCTCGCGTAACTGAGAATGCAATATCAGTGCTGGTAAAATTCAATGTGGAGTACCCGAATTAATTCTTATTTCTGGCACAAAAGAATTCTTCCCAATATTCTCCTACAATAAATGCAGACTTTCTATCGCAGATCGAAATTCTTTTTAGGTTTAGGTTACGCAGAAATACAGAAATATCCGGCTTCATCTGAAATGCCAATGCGATGCACGCCTTCTCCCCTCCCGTAACAACAAAAAAAAAAAAGTAACAAAGTGCGCCAGCTCTGCCAGTGGGTTGTGACGTCTTTGTTCCAGGCAAGTTGAAACAGTTGCAGAAAAAAAAGAAAAAAAAAAAAAGGAAAAGATGATATATATGCCTGCAACGAAGTGTCCAGGGAAACAAACTTAAGATGTAAAGCATCACGTCTTTGACAGTTTTCCTGAAGAAGAAAGATGACTATTGGACGCAGAGGTCTTTTTAATCCTCTGTCCTGGCAACGCGCACACTTTGGCTATCGATCTTTGTTGTTGGAGCGAAGCATTTCTTCATCGATGCGCCCCACACGAGACAGGCGCGTTACGTTTTCGCTGCGAGGAAGACGTGGCCGTGCACGGACCTCTAGGGGCGGATGGGCATCTGACCCGCTTCCCCTCCTCCTCTTCCTTAAGCGCACTGACCACTACGTCCTCTATTTGTTAAGGAGTTCGCTAGTCGAGACCTTCAAAACTGGAACGAAAATATTTCTTTTAGAAAGGACTCCTTCGTGTGACGAGAGGGTGGGTCTGTGGCGCGAGCAACAACGTCTGCGGTAAATTCCGCTGTCAAGAGCAGAACTGGTGAAACGACGAGGGGAGTGCGGCACCGCTTATGAATTATGTAAACGGTGCGAGTCAGCTCTGGAACCGGTCGCAGCTGCAACTGATCTGCTTTAATTAATTTTATTGACGCGCTCCGAGCAATTGATGGATGCGAGAAGTGTCGGAAAACCGATTCCGTAGACAGGTTTAAAGTTCAGTTACAACGTCAGAGTGACGTCACGAACCCGTAACACTTGACGTCAGCATGACATCGCGTGACGTTGGACACACAAAAACGAAACGTGAGTGTCAACTTAAGTCCATCCCTCACGGTTGAAAAGACGGGTGGGTGGGGAGAATTCTGCACTCGACACAAACGATCCTTTCCTGTCGGGAAATAATCACCCTGCGGACATTAATGTGCTCTGACACGACAGCTGCGCAAATGGCACTCGTGGTGTCGCTGATGGCGCGCGTCAAAGCCACTTACCTTTCATTTCTCCGATTCAGCGACAGCAAGCCCATTCTGAAGAAAGAACTGCGTCTTCGAGTGTGTTTGCATTCAAGCTGAGGCTCTTTGAGGACTGATTTGTAATCCATCAAAGCACATTTAATCTGGAAGCAGATCGGTATCGAGCGAATCTGTCAGACGGCAGCCACGGCGTTCATTGTGGTAACAAATTAACGCGCAATTTGCGATGACGTGGAAATGCACAAACGCGATATCGCATCGCCGAACAAATCCATCACCCTTCATTCAACTGAAAACAAAACTTCTCATTGCTGCCGAATCAGACCCGGTCTACTTAGTCCATCATAGCTCGGCGTATCGCATTGCGACATTCCCGTTTGTTTTTCCGCGTTAGGCTTAGTGAAGGGAAACTTGGGATTAATTAGAAATGAACGAATCCCCTACTGCTTCTTCGCTGGCGGACTGTTTGCACCGTACAACTAGCAGTCGGTCTTCGCCTTTCATCACCGTAGGTGAGCGCATTTCTGCCGAGGGCTAGACAAGAGGCGTTGTTTTTAATTATATTCATCATTTCACTGGTGTGGAACTGAAACTGCGCAGCATTTCCTTCGTCACGTTCTCTCAAGCAACGAGAGAAATGGTTTAACAAATAATTGCTTCCTAATTTCGCGAGACCAGAAGCAGCAATGAACAAGTAACCAACTGTACAGTTGGTTACTGTTGGACACCGCACCATAGCTGATCCATCATCGGAAATACTTTGATAATGTGGATCGGCAGCTCGTCAAGTGATCAACAGTATATTTTATTACAAATCACTCAAGTAGGGCACATCGCGTGATAATAATACAGTCTGTCTTCGACCTAAGACAGAAAAAAAAAAGTCACTGACGTCATAACAACAGTACAATCCCTAAAATGGAAATATGCAGACACTTGATGAGAACAAAAGATGATACATGGGATAAACTTATCCCTTACTGGATACCCGGAGAGGGAAAGAGAAGTAGAGGTAGGCAGAGGGAGAGACGAACTCATTCTAACAACAGCGGAAACAACTTGGTCGAGAACAGCCCAAAATCGAACCGAATGGGATTCTACAGGCTGACAACAACAATAACGACGACGACGACAACAACAACGACCACAACAACAACACAGAGGCGTAGGTAGGGTGGGGTGGAGGGGGGCGGTTCTACCCGGGCGGCACTTTGAACCTTTTTGAACTTTTGCAGTTGATTCTAAAGTACAGTCTCGAGAACTCATTCCAAAGATTGTAATTAATCCTACTGCGAATTTTCCTCACAACTGCTGTAAGCGTTGCTAGTTGTGAGAGGAGTTTTTCTAAATAAAACTGATTAAGAATTCCCTCCGTTACTATGAAAGAGACTTCGCCAATGTCATCGACGATTTTGCTAACGAAAAGCAAGAAAAATAACATTTTAGAATGTTGAAATTAAAGTTTTACTTCAAAAATAAACATAGTGTTTTAATTTATTTCCCTGTACGTCGTTTTGGCTCTTTGTAGTATTTTCGTTGTGTATTGAGAGGGGCGGCAAACTCAGGGACCGCCCCGGGCGGCAAAAGCTCGAGCTACACCACTCCAACAACAACAACAACAACAACAGTCCTTGACCTGCAATTAGCAACGCCATCTAGTCAAGCGCTACTGTGAACATAATAAATGACTTTCTCAGTAAGCTAACGCATAGTTGACAAATGTCGCTGCCGTTTTGTTTGTTTCGAAAACGATGAAAGGCTTACACGGGATATATTCATTCATTCCCAGTTGAATCCGATAAAAAACGCATAACCGAGTCCTATGATAGCAAAAATAAGAATAGGAGTTAAACTATTCCGTAGATCACCAACAAAAGGAGCATCTACTCCAGTGGCGGTTCGTCGCTTCAAATCGTGGGGGTGCTGCAACTTTCGAAATATACATACGCACTGTAAGTACAAGTGCGTACGTGTTTGATTTATTGCGAAATATCAAAATTATGGTAAAAATTAAAAAAAAAATTAAACATGAAAAATATTGTTTATTATCGATAAAATTATACAGTTTAGTATAATTCCAAATTACTTAAAAATAAAATCCATTATCACAATCCCAATGATGTTCTAAAATAAAAACACATTCTATCCCACTAACTATATCATCTTCCGTCAGTCATGTCTCACTAATGCCAATAACCTGTGGCCAGGAAGAGCCAACCAAGACCAAAAATTCTTCCTTCTTGTTCCTAATACTCCTGGCATTACAGAGGCCCCTTTATCCCACCCCTATCTTGATGCGTTATAATAACTATCCCATTCTGATTTCTTGTCCTTCGTACTGGCTCGGGCTCATCATAAACATTCTTACACTCGACTGCCTCGCTGATTCTGCATATCCACTTCCTTCCCTCCTTAATAGTTCGAGTTTCCCTGATTTGGCACATCCACTCTCACTTCACTCAGTAACACTTTTTCCAGTTTTCCCACACCAAATCCATTCAAATGCAAATCATCCATCTTGTACAAATCCTTTCGCCCATCAAATGCTCCACACATCCACAAACTCCACACCACACGTCTGCATAACCTGCGCATCAAGTCATTTGCGATTATGGCCCTCCTTCTAAACTCTTCTCTGTCATACCGCGGAAACAGACTCACTATCCTAACTCTGTCACTCTTTTCTTTCGCTACCTCTAATAATTCCTTTAAGTCCTCTCTCATATCAAAGTTATCTCCTTTCAAATCTAATTTTCGCACCTGGCAAGTACGATTTAGTCAAACTCTCATCTATCACACTCTTACTAACGAGTCACCGTACAACACTCTTTCCTTCACTTCTGAAACACTCCCAATCATTCGCTTATTTTTACTTTCATACATTGCTTATTTCCGTTAGCCGAGGAGCTCGGGAAAGAGTTTTGCAGTCGCTAAAATATTAAAAATGGCTTTTATTTCTTAAGTCAACCAGTGACCAACCAGCGTCGATTTTTTTTACTGCTGAATTAATTTGTACAAAACCGTACCTTGAATCAGTTATGTTTTCCATGTGCTCATTTTAATAATAATAAAAAAAGACTAAATAAAAAATAGTTTGTGTTTTACATATCTTTAAAGTTGTATTTTATGTTTAAAATAATAGATTTGTTTATTTATAATTTATGTTAATAATCTTAATATGATTCTGGAATAAATATTTTATATCTATTTTAATATTTTTGTTATGATTTAAGCATCAATTAATTTTTGGATTATTATTATTATTATTATTATAAAGAGAGACCTCCGGGGAGTCAGTGACTCATCGAGGGAGGCCACATACTACACACACCAGCAATCCTACTTATTCTTGAATTCATTCCCACTGCTTGCACTCACAACATCCAATGGCAATCCAATCACGCACCACCTTCTGAGAGAAAAATCTAACCCTCACCCCTTCTTAGCGGATTATTAATATTTATTAAATTTTAAATATAACTTTTTTGAAAAATAATATATTACTAGTAAACCAGTAATTATGAAAATTTTTCACTGATGTCCCGTCAATTTTACAGTCCCAGCTAAGCAAATAACAGAAGACTTTTAAATGATCCACAGAGAAACTGATGGGCTTAACAACCAGGATGCACCGAATTTGAGAAAGTGTTTGGATTTGTGGATGATGCATTCTATAAACTGAATAAAGGCGAGAGAAAAGCAACAACAAGAAAAGCTACAACAGCACAGACATCATTGATGTCTGTGCTGTTGTAGCTTTTTTCTAGCTGGTTCAAAACGGGATGAACCCCTTAATTCATATTATTTTCCTGATGCATCACAGCTGGCTTTCAACTAAAAGCTAATTTCTCTTCTCGCTTATACAAAACTTCTTAATGGTTCCCAAAGGAAAAACTATGAACAACGTGAGATTCAAAACTTTGAACAACGATTAGAAGAAACCTGCCTGTGATTGGAGATTTCATTCTGGTCCATTTTTACGGCCATAGTTTTAAATTTTTATGCAACTTGCTCCTCCCTAATTCCACGCATACAGTCCCTACAGGGGACACATACACAGTTAACAAAATATAGTACACTGTCTTCCTGGCCATTGCTTCTGCTGAATTCCAGTCGAACCAAGCTAAACAGCTGGATCGAAGTTCAGCTTCGAATGCGAACTCCATCTCAATGCTCTTCATCTGCCATCAAAAATAATGGAATCGCTACAAAACATTGTCTAATGCTATCATCGCTCAATGTTCCAGATGTGATATTGCCATTGAAGAAATTCAAACTATCGCTTCAATTTGACATCTTCATAGCAATCGATAGGGGTTAAGTTTCCATTTTGTAGGTTTTCTTTTAATGCCCCGCCCCCCATCTCTCTCTTACTTTATGCCCTGGTGGGATTCCTCTCTTATAATTTCCTTACGAATGCAGAAATTGCATTGAACCCCCTTTTTCTTCATAGCAATGATTTCTTTGAAATTTTGATGATGATTCCACTCCATTGATAAACTGTTGGAATGTTCATAGTAATTTAAAACATGTAATAACTGAACAGGAAGTCATTATTTATATAACGAATTACATTTGAGCCCATCAATATGCATCTATGCGAGATGACTTCAAGATAAAATCATGTAATAAATCGTGCGACACTTCATCAAATTTAATCTTTCCAAGAATAATTTAAGTAGAACTAATCCATTCTTAAAACAGATTATCTTCACAAATCCATCATAGTAATAAAAAAAATGGATTCCTTCTAAGTTCAGTTAAAGGTGAATTAATCGCATTGTGGCTGTTCCAGAAAGAAATGAATGAAATCTTTTTACATTGAATTATCCAATCAAGCACCGCCATCAAACTCTTTTTGAAGAAAATGATTGCTTAAGAAAGAGAAAATAAGTTCTTACCAGTCAGATATGAATGCTCAGGGCTTCTAATTTTACACATCATTATCATAATTTATGTCCCCAATATCAGTTTCTTCTGAGACATTTACTATCTCAAATGCTTTCTGTTGAATCTGTCAGATTCCTGCAAATTGCATATGCCGCAATAAATACGCGGGGTCGAAGCTGCTTCGATCTCAGCAAGCGAATGCAGGCAACGTTTCCTGCAACTCTTTATTACCACAGAGCAGAGGAAACGCACTTAAACGCATTAGCTCGTGATGGTGAGACACACTGGAGATCATCAATCACGCTTGAAGAATTCTGCTGTCCGTGCCAGCATGAAATTGAATAATTTTTGTCCACGGCTTCACTTCAGGGGAGATTCGTTCTCGTGCTAAAATGCGATTCCTGCTTTAACAGAAATCCCTTCAGTGGGAGTCTGGGTAATCGGCACTCACTTGCAGCCATTTCTCCTCTTCGTTATGAGAACAAACCCTCCAAAAAGGAACAAAGTTTCCCCACTAAAACTGCCACTTCGTGAGGTTATGGAGCAAGGCGAACAGGTGCATGTCTCAGACCTGATTTTATCCATCCGAGGAGCTGAATGTTAGTCAGACATAAGTAGGAATTTATCCGTAATCAAGAATTTTAATGCTTTTCTTGTTTGTGTGGGAAGATTTATTTTCAGATTCATTATTATTATTATTATTATTTGACACCTCCAGGGAGTTCAAGGACTGGTCGAGGGATGGCACATACTCTACAGCTCTCAGTCTCTACTACTTCCACCAACCGCAACTACCTTCATCATCTACACCAACGCCATCTACCGCCGACCACCACAACCACTAATATTTCCTCAGACAACCAAGAGCATCCATGCCCACGGCGGAATTCGAGCCCTCAACCTTCACACTGGAGAGCGGATGCGCTAACCACTCGGCCAACCAGACCGGCAGTGATATCTATTAATATCTAGTACACATCTAGTAATACATTCATGTATGGTAACAGTATGTAGTTGACTCGTTGCGAATTAGCTTGCTACTAATGAAGAGTCTAAATTAATTTATATCCGGAATCCATTCTTCCTAACTATTGGAAACCAGTGGGTAGCCGATCTCTGTTCTCAGTAGTGAGCTGAGGATCACTTTGATGGCATGACGAAAGATGCCTTCAAGAGTTAGACGGACAACTGCCACCATTCTGTGATGTTAAAACCTAACTCGTATCCTTGTCTGAAACAGTATGAGTTTCATAACATATTTTTTCTCAGTTGTGGAGTTAAAATTTCTCCATGAAATGGGTGAAAAAATCCTGGAAAAATTTCCTGTAGAGGGAGAAGAATGAAACCCACATTTTGTTCTTCCTGTTTTTAATTCCAGTCGTTCAACGTTACTCTAATGAAAATAGGTTGTGCATCGGTGTTAGTTAGAAAGTCGCTTGGGAGTTGTCAACTTCCTATTTTGTTCTACTTAAGACAAAATTCAGCAATAAAAACGGAAGCTTTTATTATTGATAGTAAATAGCACTAAGTTAGCTTGTCCTCAAGAGTATTCGATTGTTGTTCTCATAACACACACACACACACACACACACACACACACACACACACACACACACACACACACACACACACACACACACACACACACACACACACACACACACACACACACACACACACACACACACACACACACACACACACACACACAGAGAGAGAGAGAGAGAGAGAGAGTGTATTGGTCTTCCAGAAACTGTCGACAAATTCTGGATGATTATTTTCTGAGAAGGGTGCTATCAACCTGAACCAGCGTCAGTTCTAATGTGTTTTTAAGTAATTCCCTTAGAGAAAGTTGTCTTCAGCAAAAGCATCTTTCACAAACTTGCGTACAACTCGCAATTATCAGCGTGATTTCGGCTGCGATTAGAAAACAGGCCGACATTAATTAGTGCGACTCGCTTTAGTGCTTGCATTATAAAAATTATAAAAAAATAGTCCGGTGAGTCCAAACTGCACTTCGGGGTGGCACCGACGAAACGATGTGCGTTATTACTTCAAATGGCTACTTAGTTTCTAGGACACAAATGCCTATTAAGTAGCTTCGACCTAACTAGTTAATAAACGAAACTGTGAGGTATCTTTTGACTTAGGAGAGTTTGATAAAAATGCATCTGAAAACTTTTTTGATATGGATTAGGTCGTTCTAATGCAATTCACGCGGGTCTATCTGTCATCCTCAAAGAGGGGAATGGTACTGTTAATAACTATTAACACATGAACCCGATTCATGGATACATATGTTGAATAATAACGATCCCAAAACTGAATCCTGGAGGATCCCACTTTAGGGACTAAACTCCTGGGGTCTGCTCCTAACCCCATGACTCCTAGAAGTCTTCCTTTCAGGCTACTGTTTGCTGCCTGCCTATCAACCAATTACACATCCTTTTAATCAAATAATCATCGATACTACATGATGCTTTTTTTTGCTAACATCTAAATAAGTCGCATTCATAGCCCTTGCCACAATCTTTTTTTCACACTCACTAAACCTCTTCCTAAAAACTTAACAGATTGGTCAAACTCAACTGACCGTTTACGAACACATCCGGCATGAACGCAACATGGTTTCATTTCATCTACTACACACTGAACTCTCCTTATGAATTGAAATCAAATTTCTAATCACCAATAGGAACGATATTTGTAGTCTTAATAATAATCATAAAAGGGTTTCACAGATGACCTTCATCTAGTGGCGGCTCGTCCATAAGGGCTGCTTTCAATGCAGCCCTTATGGACGAGCCCCCACTGTCTTCATCATTCGGTGAAACAACACCATCCTGCTTACTGTAGGTTTGAAGTGGCTGATACCAAGTCTGTCCCTAAGAGAACGGGTTCTTGTTTCTGTTCCCCCATCTACAAACATGCGCTATGAGTGATCCTCTTCGGAGTATGTCAGAATACTGAGGAGATCCTGAGTCTTCACATCTTCGAGAGTACAGCAGACAGCAGTTCTGTAAACTGAGCGCCACGTGGTACATGTTCTACATTGCCAGATCACGCCTGGAAGGAGGCCGTATGGAGGTGTGCGGGGGAAGACACTATTGAAGCTACGTCATGGTATAAAGATTGGATATGCCCTCAATGGCGGACGAATCCAAGAGTCTATCTCCTCTCTCTGCTTGTTCCTCCTCTACCTCCATGATCTTTTTTTTTCCGACTCTGAAACACCACACCATGAGAATAAACCAGAATTTTCTGAGATGGCTGGTCCAGTGGTTAGCGTATCCATCCTCCAACCAACTAGCAGCGGGTTAAAATCACGACATTAATATTTGTGAAAGCCTGAAGTGGCTTGAAGAAAGTTTCGTGTTTGGTCTTAAGAACAGGGTTTCGAGATTATGTAAAAATAAACAAAACGCAAACTAACAAAAAAAATCAGAAGTGTTATAAACCTGTAGATTTATAACACTTCTTGGGTGTGAGTCACATAAAAATAAATAAGCAAGTATAGTATCAGTGGTGTTTATATAAAAAAAAGAAACCTACTTAAAATGTAAATGTTAAAAAATATTCAAAAATCGGCACATTACCATCCTTCGAAGTGTAAACATTGAATTAAAGAATGTGTACCACAGCCACTTGCAGACATCTCACCGTGGCTTCTTCAGGAAACTGGCAGCCATCATTTCGATTATTATTGGGCCTGTTAAAAACAGAGCAGCAGCTGCTCAACGTTCTTTTTCGATATAACTACAAACACATCAAGCCTGCTTCTCCTCTTCCTGATTTACTCCATCTACCCCTGTCCTCTGAAACAACCTTCCTCGTGATGTATTTCTCAATAATTTCAACCTACAGCTCTCTCTCTCTTTCAGAAGAATATTAAATAAATTCGTTTTTGCTTAGTCCTCGCCTGCATCTCACACACTGTAATAATATACTATTGGTTGCTGCAACTCTTGTATAGGATAAATAATAATAAGAAGAATAAAGTGGAAAGACCTACAGAACAACTACTCCTGCGTACCATGTTCTGTGACGCTCTTCAGATTCACATAGCTGCTGTGAGGATTTTGGAATGACAGTCTTCATTTCCAGCTCCATTGAAAACTCCTTCCCAGTCTACAAGTCATGGTCATTAAAAAGTGTGCCAAGGAAGTCATGTAAATCAAACAAACAAATAAAAAACACATCGTAAATGACTTGAGAGAAAAACAAAATCTCCCTTCCAGTCTAAAAATCCGTCATCATAGCAAAACAACTATTGAACGTCTTTAAAAAGAGCAAAATGCAAAATCTTCTCATCATATACAAATGCAAGGTGTTCTAATACTTCGCAAACGCTGTTGGTCCATCTGTGCCCCCACTAGCAAAGATAGCAGGTTAGCGAGAGGGATATAAAAATATTCGATGTATATTTATTTACTAATGAGAGCGAATGTCATCTCTGCCTCCAGCCTTGATAGCAAGTCCCTTATCGTGCATTGATTAACACCTGCATTTACCTTTTCAACCGTCATCTTCCCGTTTCAATTCAACCTTCTACGTAAAAACTCGAAAATGATTAAACGCATCTGCAGTCTTAGCAGGATGTACTCCGGTCAAACTTTCTTTTTACTTTATTTAATCTTTTAACATAAAAACTTTTGGAATTCTTAGCGTTCTTAGCCAACTGTAGCTCATATTTAATCATAATCATATATTTTAGTCATATTTCGTTTTTAATCATATTTTCAGCTCAATGTTCTTTCAAACGAAACCGAGTTAACCAGCCTCATACAGCAGCGGGAAAAATTTTCAACCGTGAAAGTCGGTATTTTATCCTGCAAAACAAGCGAATCGGCAGATGAAAACAATTTACATAATTTACTGACATAATGTGTGTAAATTATGCGCTGGCTTCATTAGCCTTTTGGTTCCATCAGCCGGAATTCCAAACAACCATAAAAAATGGTACGTAATCTGATTGCAGCAGTTTCACGTATCCAGTCCGAATGACTACATTAAAATCGTCCATATTAATATTAATCTTTTATTTCCCCAATTCAGTGAATACCCTCTCAGGATTATTTGCCGATAGCGCGCTTAATTTTAGAGCTCTTGAATTTGCTCACACAATGCTTCAAACTGATCTCCGCTACACGTGTTTGACGTCAATAATTTCAAAATTTGTATTCTTCCGTACAAGTAATAATATTTCCCTTTCCATTTTTACCGACACGGTCTCGAGGAAAATTATAATTGCCCTCCTGTAAGTCATCGCCAAAAATCCCTTCTTAAATTTCATTACATCTTGTTTAGAATCTTCAGTTACAAAATAATACTGATTTTTAAAACTTCTTGCATTAAATATGCCTTGAACACTTAAATAACATTTTGAAGCCATTCTCCTTGACCCCCCCCCTCCTCCCTGAGTCCTGGACAGCTTTCGACACTCATCCACTTCTGTTTCTTTTCCAGTTACGGCGCCTGTCCTTTGATTTCTCCTTCAGATTTATTTTAAGTACGCCACAGCAGTTACGGCATTATCCAGTTCAGTGACACCACCAGCACTCAGATGTGTGACCTCATTACGAACACCAGCTGTTTTTACTGCTCAGTCGATCTGTGAATTAAGCAGTCCACATTCGTGTACGGCACGCAGTCATGGAGGATATACACACGCTCTACATGGAGCCAGCACACTTATCGCAGTAGGTTCATTCATCTGACAACATGTTTACCTTATTTAATCTTAAAATCCTTAAATTCTGGTAATGCTTTACATTGACGCACAATTGTCCATCTAAAAATCTACTCCTCACACACCTCTCTTCACCACACTTTTACATAACTTCCAAGGATAACCTCCAATTAATCGCCTTCTACTCTTTTTATAATCACTCTGGATTAGTCCAATATCACATCGATAGAGGGAAAGATGGGATATTGAGCGACATAGCATTCCCCACTAACTTAAACGTCTCTATCATACCTCTCTTCTTCCTATCCACCAAACTGCAATCCACATCTCTATAACCTCTCTAGCTATAATCTCTCTATAATAGTGGGCATTCCAGAGTCCTGATATTGTCTTAGTCACTCTTCCCTGAGCCCTCTCTAATGTTTCCACATGAGAATGAAAACTTAGTGACCAAATTTGGGCACAATAGTCGAGGTGGGGTCTAACCGGTGATTTATATAGTGGCTGAAGCACCTCCTTATTCTTTCATGTTAGAGTACTTCTTATCATAGCAGCAATATGATGTGCAACCTTTGCAACACTCATGCGGATATATTATTATTCTTATCCGGGCACCTCCATGGAGTCCGAAGATTCATCGCAGGAAACCCAATCTATCCACACAATCTGTCATACCTCTCCTTGAACCCATTAATTGATAAAGCACTCGCAACTGACTTTGGCAACCCATTCCCCAGTCTCCAAGCAAAAAATCTAGTCCTCAGACCCCCTATTGACCACACCTTTATTCAACTTCCAGGGATGACCCCGTGATCTGTCCCCTCTAGCCAAGTGGTGAAACATTTCCCCTGCATTTGTCCTATAAAATCCTTTACGCAACTTAAATGTTTCTATCACATCCCCTCTTTTTCTCCTATCAACCAACTTCTGAAATCGAAACACCTTCAATCTATCCTCATAGGGAACATTCCACAGGCCACTCACCATCTTGATCACTCGCCTCTGAATCTTCTCCACAGCTTCCTTATCCCCAAGAAACCCAGGGGACCAGACTTGAGCACAGTAATCCAGATGTGGGCGTATCGTGACGTTATAAAGAGGAATGACAACTTCCTTACCTCAACTTGTTAATGTATTATTCACTAGCCAAGGAATCTTATCGGCTATATTAGCAACCTTAGCAATATGCTCTTTAAACTTTAACTCTCTGTTTACCACAACCCCTAAACCTCAGCTTCATCTATTTCCTGGAGTGCAGTGCCATCATTGTGATACACAGCTTGTAATCTATTTATCCAAAAATGCGTAACTTTACATTTCTCGCCATTAAACTGACATCATTATCTTTTGCCCATACTGACAGCCTACTTAAATCATCCTGCAAGCTTCTCCACATCGCCTTGATTAACTATTACTCTACCTAATTCATCAGCAAACAACGGAATATTTCCTTTCAGGTTATTTGATATGTATTATTTATGTACAAATTGATGGATATTGACTCCGTTTAATTGAAATAGAGAGAGAGAGAGAGAGAGAGAGAGAGAGAGAGAGAGAGAGAGAGAGAGAGAGAGAGAGAGAGAGAGAGAGAGAGAGAGATTAAATTGCTACGTTTGTTCGAGTATAAAATTAGTTGAGCTAGTTTAATAATCTACTGTGGGCTTCATTAAGACCATACAAATAAATACACAAAGTATGCGTTTTTTTCATTCTTCTTAAGTTGAGAATAATCTGTACATAGTTTAACTGTAAAGTTAGACTTTGAACCGATTATTCTCAACATAGATTCTCGTGTCATTAAGTGAGCTAATTCCACATCGATAAAGGGCCAGATGAGATATTGAGCGTAGCATTTATACCAAGAAACCCTGTAATACGGAGCTCCTGAGCTTATCATGACCATCAAGCATTTGTTGCGAAAGGTGGTGGAATTATTTTCATAACATTGAAACACATCTCTGAAATAAATAAAAAAAATTAAAAAAAAAATAAATAATAATAAAAAAAAAAAAAATAATAATAATAAAACAGTAATTAATGTAGAAACGTGTGGAAAACAATTTTTGAAATTATTGAAACACAATCCTCTATTTTATTTCTTGCTGCCAGGTGGCGGGGTAGTGCCATTTTTAGTATAATCTAACGTTAAAGGATTCATAATATATATTTTTTAAAATGTCATTCGCGTAATAAAAATAAATGCTTTGTTTGGTGCCATCATTTTATAAACCTTAAAAGTGCTTCTTTGCAGTTTCCACCTGAAATATTGCCAGCCAATAACTGTTAGCGTTTTTTCGAATTCGCATCGCATTCACTTAAGTAACTACGCTCGGGAATTAATTCGGGCACATTTCTGGAATCGGCTGGTGGATTTTTAACGGTTCTCATCTCGGCGTAGGAGACAGCAACTTCTAAACAAGTGTCTGGCATGCCAATCCGGCAATTCCAATCACCGAAGAGCGCCCTCTGGCTGTTCTTCATGAAAAATCCCACGAGAGAGAGTAATAGGAGTGAAATTTGAAAAGTGCCACCTAGCGATGGAACGAAGACCGTGACAAATGACACTTGGCAGCCTGTCTCGGTGATGTATACGGTGACATTCACCTGTAGTCTTGTTAGCAGCCGATCGATACTTCCTATCGCCTGCTCGTTGTCAGCACAACGCCTATAATTTCTCGTTTAGTAGCGCCAGAATTTAATAAACTGTTTGGAGCGTTAACAGAGGCTGTAATTAGCCGATTTAAGAAAGAAAACGCAAAACGAAGCCTCCCATTGCCGTCTCTAATAATTAGCCTTATTTTTAGCTAGCGTATCCACAAATGGGTGGAGCCTAAATAACGGCGGCTTATTTCCATTAATTTTGTCATTTATGATTCAATTACTTCGTGTTAAATTGCTCGTGTGTTGCTTTAATTTATCTCCTGGATTCTCGTAACGAACTATTATCGGAATTATTACGTTTTTCGCCTTTCTCATGTCAGACAGAGGTTTAAACTCTCACATAAATTTTGAATGACAGCAGGCCTGTCTCCCGTCGCCCTTTGGAGAAAAGGGGTGGAAGTCCTTTCTGATATATTGTCCTATTTTTTTCATCCCACAAAGAATTTTTTAGATTGTTTCCTTTATATTGATTCGTAAAATAATTAAACAAATGTAAAGGTATAAACTGCGCCAGAAGAAAACATCAGACAGAATAATTGCCAGTTGTTTCACAAAAAGCAAAAAAAAAAAAAAAAAAAGGAATTAAGGTGTGTTTAATGACGATAGGAATTGAAACTAGTGTCGGTCTGAACACTGTAACAAACATGGTTTCCACACAGACTAGACAAAAATGAAAAATAACATTTACTGTTCGCCATGCCTAACTTAACTCCATCCCACTAAAGTGCTTTTATTCTAATACTTTTGACAGGCTAATACTAAACAATAAAATGTGTTTTAGAAAGTGCATTACGCGAACTTATCCGTTGTAAAATAATTGCTATAAATCGTGAATTTTCTGGCGTAAGATGAACAAATGCAAAGAGTAAGACTGAGAAATAACTGAAAACAAACATTATATATGCGAATTACGGCTTTCACTATAACGAAAATAATGAACGAGTACTGCAGTTATTACAACCAAAATATTTCTATAATAACTTTTTTCGATTGTGTGTATAAAATGGAGTAAAAACCCTTTTTTCATAAAAAATGATTTAGAGGATTTATTAATGAATTTTCGTTATAAACAACGCCGGTTTATATGAATTTTCTAAGGAAAATCAATAATTACTTTGAAGAAAGCGACACCTCCTCCCCCCAAACAGTTTACGAAATATTTCACGAAATATTCCACATCCTGCATTCTTGATTCGAGAAAGCACACGTCATGCAGGTCATGAAATGAGTATATTGTGAGTCAGTTCTACACACACACACACACACACACACACACACACACACACACACACACACACACACACACACACACACACACACACACACACACACACACACACACACACACACACACACACACACACACACACACACACACACACACACACACACACACACAGCAGCGAAATTCTGATTTGGCTGTTATGAGAGTTAAAATGTCTAAAAGACGTTTCTCACCCGTGCAAAGGGATTGCAGCCTGGGTAAGCACAATCGGTTCATGAACAGGCACTGAGTCCCTTTTCTGCCGAAGGCGACTCAGTGCTGTTTTGATATGTTCGCAATAGTTCGCTAACACCAATTTTATGCCAAACCCGACGATTCTTATGTTATGTCGCATATGACCTCTGCTACTTTTCTTTCGTTTCTTTAACGCTGTTCATAACAACGTTTGATGTTTCTCCCGAAGAAAAGCAGTTAGGAACATCCGTTGTAGATTTATTTTCTATATTTATTTATTTAAAAATTTATTTAAATTGTTGCTTGTTTGGCGTGTGGGGGTTCCCCCAATTTTCCCCATCCGTCTTTCTTAGGCCCGGTTGAGGTTGTGCCCTCCAAAACGAGGTACTTCTAAATATATATTTTTGACTGTAACTCCTTGTGTGTTCAGGAGGACAGTTTGTCTGTTCTGAGGAACGGAAACCCGAGTTTCCGGTTGAAAAAACCCCTACCTCCGTATGAAACCGGCTAACTCACCTTCAGTCAAAGGAGACCGGATTAAGGTCCTCACGTCATAGACGGGAATCGAACTCGGGTCTTTTCAGCCAAAAGGCTTCGTCTCTACCGACTGAACTACGAAGGCTCTAATTTATTTAAATAGTAAATATATTTAAATATTTCATAAAATAAATAAATAAAATATATCTACATAAAAGGATATTGGATAAAGATTCATCTAACCCCTGTTGTTCCCCTATACAGAGTTGGTGAGGACGTTTCAGCCCTATCTAACTTTCGGAGACTGAGAAGTCAGTTCAATCTCCACCGTAGCCATCAGAGATAACTAATCCAAGACTATCACTAATAATAAGCAGCATCTGGTTGGTGAACACGCGACTATTAAGTGCCGCCATCTCGTGGTCCCTAATGGTGAAACTATATCTGCTGTCTCTGAAATAGTGTAGGTTTTGCATACGATTTTCTTGAGTTTAAGAAAGGAAAACCCAACTTTACCGGAGAAAAAACACGACTAGCCGTGCCACACATCGACTAACTCGGAATCCGGTAGTAGAAAAAGGCTCAGAAAATTTTCCTGTAGTCATCGACTAGAATTGAACTCAGCTCTTTCTTCAGTGTTGATGGCAAAGGCCACTTCCATTGAGCTGCCAAGGCGATTCGGTATGTATATAGATATTTATTATATTGTATATCCCTTTAATTATTAATGAAGAGGTCAAATTCAATCAACCTCATGTTAAATTTACAGCACGTCAACAACTTCTGGGCATGAAAAAAAATTACAGTGATAATTAGAGAAAAAAGTAACCCTTACAAAAGAAGCATGCTGTAAATAAGCGGTTATTAACAACATATATTTTATTGTTTTAAAGTTTAATTTCCTGTACTACATGCAGCTTTGATTCCCTCAACTTAATCATGACCATTGGGATCATCTCTCCTCAAGGAGCTCCGTATCTTAGTTTATATCGATTATACTCTTTGGCTGGAACGATTTGAGTTCGAATCCGCGTCAGATGTGAATAATTTTAAAAGATTTTTATCTGAGAGGGCGAGTTAACCGGTGTCATATGGAGGTAGAATGGTGTTTCCATAAAATTCGTTTCTCCTGGAGCAAGACAGGTAAATGGACCAGATGGACACACTCGATTCACAGACATAACACACTAGCTTAACAGCCTTAGATGCTGTGACTGTAATTCTGACCAATAATCAATTGCATTCCTCACATACGCACACACACACACAATCATGTAAAAACTGAGAAATTTTATCCATCAACCAAAATGCTTCAAATCCATCGCCAAATGGCATAGTTGGTGCTTGACTCAAAACATTTTAAGCGAACAATTTGAATTCAAAAACATCTCCTGCAGACTCGTCTCTTCCTCCAAATAAAACTCGTCGCTCGATCGCTGTGAATTTTTTGCGAATTTCATGGACATCGTTCATTTAAGCTTACATTTGTGATTCTGCTCGTATCCTATAAATCTGAAAGCTCAAGGTAATCACTATGAATTAACTCACTAACTATTAGTTTTCTTCTTTCACCGACGTCCTGTTAGTTAGACTTCAAGCATAAAATGGCTTGACAACGTAACAGATGTAAGAGTTTAACTGAGCAGATAATTTTAAAAAAATTATCTGCTCAGTTAAACTCTATCAGTGCATTTCTCAATTTATTATAACATATTTTATTTCCAGGAAACTTAAAATCGTCGCAAGCATATTATCACATGACATTTGCTTTAAAGAAACATCACAACCGAATTATTTTGGGCGGATTATTCTGTGTCCTCTTATGAGGAGAAATTGCAACAGATTTCTTTACGTCAGCGCTGCAGTCGAGATAAATATTGCGAAAAAGAAATATTTAATTCTCCTTTTCTGATTACGAAAATCTCTTTGTGCTCATCTTGCAGGACTCTCTCTCTGTAATTTTAATGATGACCAGAATAGAAGCAATTAAGGCTTTTTATCTACGGAAAGATTAAAGGAAAAGAAATCAAAGCATTTACCTTGTCCGATAAGGAGCTGTCCCGAGAACTAATGCCAATAACAGGAATATTGTAGAAACCGCAGGTGTAGGAAACTGCGGCAGGGGAAAGCTCTACAGAAGAAGGGTGGCTGATAACGACTACAAAAACCTGAAAAAATAAATAAAAATTTCGAGTTAGGTGACTGAAGTCAATTAAGAAAATTGCAAAGGTCTTCTTTCATTTTTTTTATTTGTATTTTGATATCACTTCACTTTTTTTTAAATAAACAATTTTTAGCCTAAGTTTTGGAAACCAAATGAAAAATAAATAATAATTATTATTATTAAGAAATGGGTGGACACGTCTGGGAGTCCCGCCAGAACACCTGAGCTTGGTGGCGGAGGATCGTGCCCATTTGAAGTCCCTCCTGTAGCTGCTGCCTCCACAACCCAGTTAGAAAAGGTGGGCTTTGAAGATAGATGGATTATTAAAAATACCTCTAGAGAGTCAAGAACATCGAGAGAGGCCACATATTACCTGTCATGCCTGTTCTTAAATTCTTGCACACAACATCCAATAGTAATCCATTCCAAGCACCCACCACTCTATGAGAGAAAAAATCTAGCTCTCACTCCCCCCCCCGCGCCTTCTAGACGATCATTCTCAACTTCCAAGGATGACCTCTCGTCATTTTACCTACATAAAACAAATATTCCGTCTGCTGATATTTTCTGTGGCCATTTCAAAACTTTGAATCACATCATCTCATTTTCTCCTGTGGGCTAGTGGCTGCAGTTCAGAAATTCTCAATTTGTATTCCATAATCTGTATCCTTGGTATCATTATAAACACTCTCCTTTGCAATGACTATCAGAATCACCATAAACAAGAAGACCAGTTCTGCGCACAGTGGTCCAAATGCGCTGTTATCAAGGTCTTGTAAAGAGGCAAAATGACTTCCTTATCTTTACATGTCAAGGTTCGTTCAGTTTTGCAATTATATTTTGAGTTGTATTCGAAATCTTTTCTACATGGCTCCTGAACTTCAACTTGCTACCTACTAATGCTGAAAAATCCCAGCCTGATCACTTTCTTCTAGCATAATCCCACCAATATAATACGACATTGGATGTGTAATCACACCGAAGTGCATGATTATACATTTACTAAAACTGAAATTATAGTTGTTTTCAGGTGCACACAGTTCCAGCCTATTCAATTCATTCTGTAAGTACTAAACATCAGCCGCATTCGTGATTACTCTACAAAGCTTTGCACCATCAGTCAATAGCTGTATGCGCTTGTCAAATCCTTCTCAATATCATTAATGTACAGACTAACAAATGGACCAAGCACTGATCCTTGTGGCAGACCACTGGTTACCTTAAATATTGTAGACTCACATCTCTCGTATATCACTTTTTGATATCTGTCACTCGGCCATCCTCTTATCCGCGCCAATATTTTATAATCCAATCCTATACTCTCTAATTTATGTAACAGACTACTATGCTGTGTTCTGTCAAAAAGTATCAAGGTGTATCAATTCCTCTTTGTCCCAAAGGTAACTTTATTATAGAATGTGAACAAGTTGCTAAACATGATCTTCCTATAGTAAACCGATGCTATGTGTTGCAAAGTTGAAATTCTCTGTCAAGACATTTCCGAATGCGGTGAATACTATTTCGCCGACTTTTCTAAAATCTTCACCACCACTCCTGAGATAATAATTGGTCGATAGTTAGATACATCAGTCTTTGTATTTGTGCAATGGGATTAACGTACATTCTTTCCACTCCTGTGGAATATTCCTTTGTTCTGAGACTCAAATTATATGGCCTGGTCAAAGGAATAGCCAGTTCAGCTGAACACTCTTTCAGTATCCATAATGATATCCCACTAGTCCGTATTGCTGAATTCGTATTCAGTTTGCAACAGCTCTAATGCCTCCTCTTCATACACCTGAGTTTCTTCGTGTGAGCGCAATAAAACAGCTTTTATCAAAATGACCACTTATTAGTAGAGATTGTTGAATCAATAAGTGGTCATCTTAACAAACAAAACTGGCTCTGCAAGCTAAAGACAACCCAAACAAATTCTATTTAGCACGCAGCTAGTTTCTTTTCATACTCAGACTTTGCTTTCCTTACAACAGCCACAACTCTTCGGTTTGCTCTTTATAATTTTCCTATCTGACATCGTCCGCCTTTTGTACACGGTATTAATTCCACATCATCTTTTTCTTACGAATCTCTTGCTTAACAAGATTACCCATCCATTTCGCTCCTACTTTATTTATTCTTCGAACTCTAGGAACACTTTTTGATACTGCATCATTTAAGAATTTTTAAAACATTTCCCATGCGTTGTCAATATCCTTCTCATCCAACAACTAATATCACGGCGTGGAATCCAGCATACTCCTTAGGTGATGAAAATTTCCTGCTTCGTAGTTCAGCATGTAACCTTTTGAATGGAACATTCATAAACTTTGCCGCTTCCCAAGTCATTTGAGGAAATGTTTCACAACAGCTCAGTAAATTCGATTTCGTTTTTCCTTCTCAGCAGATTTCACTGCTACCCAATTAGTGTTCGGATAATTAAAATTTCCCATCATGGTTACTCGTTTTTCACCCATCACCTTTATTTGGTAATTCATTTCTACGAAAACGCTAAGTCTTTAACAAGCCCACTATGTATATGATCTTCTTGTCTGACTCCATCTTACACTAGATGGCTTCAAACTTGCTGCCATCTAGTGCCACCCTAGCACTACTTTTGTTTTAAAAAAAACTACCTAGAACTACCGTAAACGGCCTAGAAAAAATTCATCGAACTAATTGTAGTCTTTCTTATCAGCGATATCGGAGCAAACGTAATTTCGACGAAAGATTCTACAAAAAAAAAAAGAAAAGAAAAAAAAGTCATCTGTAGGAAATCAAATTGTTCCCTGGCTGGCATATTGTTTCACTTTTTTGTTCCTGGTAAATTGATTTTTAACTTTTCAACATTAAAGATACTATTATGGTAGTTTTAAAGTAACTAACCACTAACTTATTTTGTATCCAGAGAGTATATCGAGGCACAGGGCCGCGCCGTGCGGTTGTGCAGATTGTACCCCGCACAAGGGTGCTTGGAGATGAGGGTTGTCATTTCACCAAGGGAAATAATAAAAAATATAGAAATTTTCTTATTCTTGAATTATATCGTACTGTATAAATTACAGAATTACAAATTATAGTTAATGCAATAAAAATGAAATTTAAAATCAGTCAAATTATCATGAATTCTAAATAATCTAACAACATTTTTAACTTAATACGTCACCAGTTTTATTATAATTTGTTTGAAGTGAAATGTTATCAATATTACCACAGATTTTATTTCTCAGAGTAAGCATCGAATCAGCGAAAATTTTATAAATATTCTCGATTGTTATTATATTTTTAGATCGTGCCTGAAACCAGTGACTTTGTTCTGCAAATTTTAGGGCTTTTTTTTTCAGGGCTTAATTCAAGGGCTTTTTTTTTTAATTCCGTGTGCTACCCATTTATTAAATTTGGTAGTTAATGATGCAGCTAAGATAGCCTGTGAAACTGTACATTTTTCGGGGGATAATACAGGAATTATATAATTATTTTTCAATAGCAATAATATCTGTGAAGCGTTGGGCTATATTAAAAAAACATATTCGTGTGTTAAATTTAAAACAGCTTTCTGCTATTAGGTGAGAAAGTAGAATAGAAGCAATAAAGCCTCTTAAAAATAATATCAAGGATATTTACCAGGCTCTTTTTGATATTACAGAAAATGAAACTAAAGATATCGATTCTAGAGTTCAGGCAGACAACTTAATTCAAAGATTTATTGGTTTAAATTTATTTGCTCTGTTCATGTTTGGTACGAAATCTTAAGTCTCGTAAATGTTGCAAGCAAAATAATCTGACAGAATCTAACATTTGATATAGGAAAAATTACAGAAAATCTTGATTATGTTATACAAGAATTAAATACTCGCCGAACAGACCAATATTTTGAAAATATTATTAGAACTGCAAAACAAAAAGTAGCAAACTATCTTAATATTGATCCTATTTTTCAGGACATTCACAAAATAACGTTTGGTTACGAAGCATCAAATGGCACAACGCATGATCCCAAACAAAATTTTGAAAAATAATTTTTTTCTTCGCGATTTTAGACACGACAATAATTTCAGTCGCAGAAAGATTCATACTCTTAAAACAACATAGCGAGGACTTAAAAGTTATAAGAGACATTAGCAAACTAAACGATTGCAGCGATGAAGATTTAATGAAACATTGTAAAGATTTGCCCTTAAAACTGAGCGACAATCAAGATTCCGACAATCGCGAATCTTGATTGTCGATGTTGATGGTCGCAAATATTGATGGTATGACTTTATTTGAGGAATTAAAAACTTTGCAATGTTTTATTAAAAAAGAGTCGGCTCCTCAGGATGTTTTAAATTATACATACGGAAATAAATTAACCGACACGTTTCCAAATACTGCGATTGTGATGCGTATTTATTTAACATTTCCAATACCCGTAGCATCAGGGGAAAGAAGTTTTTCAAAACTGAAACTAACAAAAAATAATTAGCGGTCAACAATATCTGGAGAGTGTGTAACGGATTTATCAATTATATCAATTGAAAATAATATTATGGATTCATTAGACATTAAAGATATTAAAATGTTGTGGCGGCCAAAGCAAGACGGATAAATATGCAAAATAAATCTACATGCATCCTAATTGTTATATAGTTAAAAGCATATCTCCAAATTATCTTTGTGTAATAATATTTCTTTTTTTTTATTAAAATGAAAGTAATTTTTGTTTATATATATTCTGTTGTATTTGTATATCGACGAAATAAACATTTTTGAAAATTTTTATTATTAAAAATTCTTTATTAATGAATTTCAGTGATTACAATGTTCTATTGTTAAATAAAATTTATTTTTATGTGTGCGTTTAAACTGTTCTCTACTTTTAACAAAATAAAATTTTTCGCAAAATTTTTTCATGGAAACTTATTTTATGGGGGCGCTGAAAAAGTTTTGCACAAGGGCGCCTCCCACCCACGGCGCCGCACTGTCGAGGCATAAATTGTACTTGTAACTGTTGACAATCTGCAGTTATTATAAAACATCAAATCTTGTGTGAATTATTTTATTTTGTGTAACTCATTATTAGAGGGCGCGCTTGTCTACTTTATGGTTACGAAGCTTAGTAAATATGAGTGATTTATTGAGTTGTATTGGTAGACGTCAATTGTTTGTACTACTGCAATATTATTTAGAAACAGGTTTGTTTATGTTTTTGATTTGCTTAAAAATAAAAATGCTGAGTTTTTATTAGCAAGCGAAAAATTTTAGTAATATGTAGTTAGCGATCTAACAAAAGCATGAAGTTGACCTTTGAAATGTAACCAGTTAAATCCAGGCGTCAAACACGAGATATTGCAGGCTGCTTAGAAAAATGAATTTTAAAAAAAAAACGACTGCTGTTAACTTCGCGTTCCTAAATTCTAGGAATGTATCCAAGAATTTAGGAACAGATAAAATGCTGAAAGGGGGCCGAGAGACATAATAGTTCTTTCAATAATTGTGGTTAATTGCTTGACTTTCCGCTAAGGGATCATTTGCAAATTGATACACTCGAAGTATTTCATGTATAATACGACACGTGGAGTATCCCTAACTATAGAATCGCACATGTACTACAGTAAAAATTAAACGTGTTATGCAGATATTTTCTGTTACGTAACATAAGACGTCCTCAGTGCAAACAGCTAATGAAACAACAGAGCGCATGCGTTAAATTGGAATCCAACGTGTGTTCGTTGGTTAAAACTATTGGACTGAAAATGAATTAAAATAGATTAGTTAAAAATAAAATATAAGCGACTACAAATTTATTTAATAGATCTGAAGATAACAATTTCTTACACTTTTGAAATAGTAATGTCGTCATTACGACTGTGGTCAGGTCGATGAAGTAGAGATTCAGCACTTTCTTTGTATAAACGTGTAGTAGCGCAGTGTTACTATTGGATCCTCTAGCTAGTGTTTTTTTGAAATTGAAAATAATATATATATATATATATATATATATATATAACAACAGATCTAATATAATAGGCCTTCATCAACGTGGCTTGAGCGAGCGCTGAGCGTGGTCCTTTTGTAGGATATGTCTCTTCTGTGTTCCTCAATACGTAAAAGGATAGCTTTAGCTGTCTGAATTCAGTATCCAGGAATCTACAAGATCATGTATGAATGTGCAAACCATATTACGTTCAAACAGCTAAATCTATCCTTTTACGTATTGAGGAACACAGAAGAGACATATCCTACAATAGGACTAGAGCCAGTGCTCTCTCAAACCACGTTCTCTTCACTGTTAACTCGGATGAAGGCCACCAACACCTCGTAGACTGGCCGCAAACTTCTAATTTACATATGGTTATGACGAGCTTGAAAGAAAGATAATCGAATCTAAAGAAATATCCCTCGATTCATCCCATATTAAACAACAGCCCTAGCTACAAACTGTCTGACGCACACCTTGCTACTGTCCAGCATTGGCACACTCGTAGCAGCTCACGCACGTAGTCAACTTTAATTGGAAATCCAGCACGCATTCCTGTTTAAACTGTACTACGGTCTTTTATATTAGATCTGTTGATGTAATTTTATAATGTCTCTGTTAATTTTTTACATAATTCTTTGTCTTCGATACCTGAAGAAGTTGATTTTTTCAACGAAACTAGTAGTATCTCAGCATTAAACTTTATTCTTTTTTATTCTCGGTATTATAGTCATTCAAACTAATTTATTTTTCATAACATTATCTACCGAGTAAATATGAACGCTGATATATATATATATATATACATATATATAAATTAGGATATTATATTTGGTTGAAAAGGCACACTCAACAATGTTTTTTGTTAAATTTTATTTTGTTTTATTTTTATTTTTAAACTCTGCAAGGTGCGCAGCATTTTTTTAAAAATTTCTTATTAATGGGCTTCCATAACTTCAAAGACGACTTATTTATTGAGGGCCACAGGCCCTAAATGCTGATCACTTTATTATTATTATTATTATTATTATTATTATTATTATTATTATTATTATTATTATTATTCATATAACATAATATTCGACACAGGCATTATTCCACAACAACTAAAAACTGCAGTAATTACGCCAATATATAAACACGGCAAAAGAAACAGTAATCAGAACTACAGACCAATAGCTACACTACCAGTCATCTCAAAAATTCTAGAAAAAATAACGCACACCAGACTACAGAACTATTTACAGAAGTATAACATCATCTCACAAAACCAATACGGCTTTCAAAAAACAAAAAGCACTATTACTTTATTAGAAGGCATCGCCGACACAATAAACAAAGCTCTCCACAAAAACAAGTATGCCGTCCTTATACTGCTGGACCTAACCAAAGCATTTGACACACTTGAACATGATATACTACTCACCAAACTATACTCAATAGGTATAAGAGGAACACTGCATACATGGTTCAAGAACTACCTCTCAAACAGAACACAAGTAACAAAAATAGGTACATGTCACAGTCGGAGTATACAACAAAACACGGTGTACTTCAAGGTGCCATATTATCACCCACTCTATTCAACATATACATTAACGATGTTCATAACATACCCATAAGAAGTCAAATATTTCAATACGCAGATGACATAGCACTACTAGCAATCCACACAGACATTAACACAGCTCTCTGCCAAGCACAACATGACCTAAACGAAATCACAACATACTTCTACGAAAAGGCAATTCTAATCAACAGCCAAAACACAGATGTTGATAATACACAACCCAAGAATCATACGCCCTGCATCACTATCGATACATTGTCACACATACAGCTGCATTAACAACACAAATACCTGCCAATGTTCCGAAATCAAGCCTGTAACACACGCAAAATACCTCGGTTTCTATATAGATTCCCACCTTAAATGGACAAAACATATAGAATACCTACACACACCAAACTCCTGATCATCGCAGCAAAACTCTTCCAAGTTAAAGACATTATTCCACCCAACATAAAAACTCCTATATCACGGTATCTGCGAATCCCTACTCAGATACGGAATAACAGTCTATGCAAATACATCAAACAGCCACCTAACAAAATTAAAAATCGTGTCAACAGTGATCTGGACACCTTACAAGCAACAACCAATATCCGACAAGCACATGGCGATACACAGAATTCTGAACATTAAAAACCTAAAACACTACATGACATTAACAAGGAATTATTTCAACATCACCTATCGAAACAACAGAGACACATATCGTATAACACGACCTACAACAACTCTCTACATCCCCACACCCTTCAACAACTCATACGGTTCTTTTGTGAGATCGCATCAGATACCCACGCAATTCAACTACCTACCAAGAAAGTTAAAACACGTAGATAACTACAGAACATTAAAAAACGAACTCTGGAAAATATGCCAACAAAGTTAAGAAACTATTAACACTAATATACACATCACAAATCACTAACATCCAATGCCTACATCCCATACATAAACAGTAGCAACAACACAAATAGTGAAGGCTAAATCCAACTCTTTTCATAAAAGCTAACCCAAGCTTCGAAGTAGGTGGGATTAACTTGCCTCACTCATCTACAAGTAATCTTTATAAGCAAATGCAGAAATTTGTATGTATAATTACTTTCTCAAACTTTAAAAAAATAAAAAATAAAAAAATAAAAAATTATACAAAAAATTCTGTTTAATCTTCATTGTTAATATTAGAAGAACATCTGTTGTAAATACATAATATAAAGCAAAAAAAGTGTTATTAAAATTTTTAATTGAAATCCAATGTAGGAATTGCAGCACTTAGTGCTGTACTCTGTAAAATTATAAGGTGCAATGTCACACAAGATGTTTATTGTATGTGTAAATATTTTAGCAATCAATAAATAAACATATTAAAAAATTATTATTATTATTATTATTATTATTATTACTATTTCCTGAACAGTGTGGTATCTCTATGTTTATTAACTGTTCTTCAAAAATATAATTTTTATTGCCCTGATTTTCTCGCTAATGAAGTTTTCTCTCTCTCTCTCTCTCTCTCTGTATATATCATTGCAAATTCAGATAGTTTATGATTCATTAATACCGAAATATTATTATTGTCACGTGACACCTCCAAATATATAACATGTAATTCAAACAATTATTATTATTCTAAATTAACGTCTCATTTTTTCACCTCACATTCAGATGTAAATTTATTTTGATTAGGATTATAAAAAAATAAATAAAATAAAATAAAATTATATAAGAAAATCTTCTGTTTAAAAGATTCTTTTTTTTTTTCAAAGGAAAAAATATATACATTTTTGTTTGAAATGACTATTTAAATAACAACAGTATATTAGAATAGTTAAATCTGAAAATATGACAAAAAGGTCTCTGAATATGCAAATCCTTGACAGAATAAATTAAGCAAAGGGATACAGAGTGAAAATGAAAAATGATAAAATAAAAATGTCTTAAAATTACGCATGTTGATTCCGAGATATATTTTTCACGAGTGCTGGAAGTTTATGCAGTTTGTCGCAAATCACTGTAGTCCATTTTGGAACTGTTTAGGTTTTTAAAATAGTGTTTTCATACTCGTATTTTAGTGAGTATATTAAAAGTATTTCAGTGATGACTTATAAATATGCGTTAGACGGCGAATAATTACAAGTGCTTTGTGTAAGTTCAATAGTTTATAATTAAATTGGTAAGATTCTATTTGCTGTCGTGTATTTAAATAAGATGCCATGCTAAGCGTAATTTACTGACGTTGTGATGTGGTTGTCATAATTAGCACTGCTTGTAGGAATTCTTTAGTACTTTAAATTAATTACTTCTATTTGAGAAGAATATAGGGACGTTTAGTATGTTGTTGCTCAGCATATATTTATACGAACGTTTGGTGTTTAATAGCAGGCAGTCTAAAAGATGGAAAACCGGCAAAAACCAGTTAGCCTCCTGTCGGGTTTTTTTCAAATGAAATCCTAATAGGTGCGATATTAGAGTGTAAGGGATTAAGCTTAAAGACTCACAAAATGGTGTATCTGCATGTTGTTCTTTCTTTCAGAGCTTATTTATTGATCTTGAAGCGATTGTACTCTTCGTGTACCGTGACGGGGTGACCGTTTCACAGGTCCAGCTTCCTGCACTCCTAAAAACAGCTAAGAATCTGAAGGTGAAAAGTTGAAAAGAAGTCACAGGTGAATGAGGTGATCCAGATATTATACAGTGGGAGGTGGTAATTCAGCAGACTTCAAAGTTCTCGGCTTTGCCTTCTAGTGGAGTGCATCAACAAACGTTATCAGCACCAGCCTTGCTGTCCATAAGAATTGCAATTGAGTGTGAATACAGAATTAGAATTGGTACCATCTAAGTTGATGGAACAGGTGATGACAATAGAAAATATGAGGATATATTCCGATAATCTATCTCGATGTGATATGTTTACTTCAGTTGCATATCAGTCATCCACTCCTGCTATTGTTGGTCATTAGATGATCAGCCTCACCATACAGCAGCAGGGCGTTGTAGAGATAGTCAAGCATTATTTCCTTGTTTTATGCCATCCGACCCATTCACATCCAGTTATATTCCTCGGCACTCAGCACAAGTTATCTGATCCGGTGCCATTGGTATCTTTTGAAGAACTTCCCATGTCATCTGTTGCTGATTCGAAGAACCAGTTTCCCTTCCTTGTTTATATGTAAACACTGCTGTGACTCGGAAATAATTTTCCAATGTTCAGTGTTCCGTAATGGTGGAATAACCACATCTGTTGACGTGGGGTTACTTCTGTTTTCGCAGATGATTTGATAACAGATCTTCTGATAGAATGCATCGAGGTGTTACATTAACTTTTTTAGATAGTCAAATATTAGTTTAGTGCTCCATACTACCAGAGGTTTTCTACATCCACTGAGATTGCTCATGATACTTTTCATGATAATATTAGTAGTTCCACGATGATGTACAAAAATACACCTGAAATGCCGGCTATCACTGGGTCAGAAATTCAAAAGATGTCTTACAAGGATATTTCTTCTGTTAATCGGACATGAAAGCGGAGATGGCGAAGGTGAGAGAAGAGATGAATTATGCGGATTGAAATGAAAGAATTATAGACATGCATGGAAGAGTGAAGAAGAACGGAAGGAAAGATGGCCATGCAGAAGTGGTAACGAATGATTCCAGAGAGTGGCCCATGGAGATTCCATTATTAGTGGTGTGGAGAATAAGAACGTGCCTAAAGTTTATTTCTCGCGAGGTAGAATAAGCAGCGTGATTGAAGCGTTGGATATGAGGAATAAAGAGAGCAATCCAGTAATATTCCTGATTCCGAATGATTTGAGTGGGAACAAGGAAGATATCAGATTGGACAAAAGAGGTGATGTTAAAGAGCAGGAAAGGGTAGGGGAGCTTGTGGATGGAGAAGTGAGTAGCATGAGTAAAGAAAATGAGAGGGCAGGAACCCAACACAGACAGGGAAAAGTTGGAGTGGACGTGAATGGGAAACTGCATGAAAAGTATGGATGTTGGATTCAGAAGTGAATGCGTGAGTAGGCAAGAAAGGATAGAGATGGCCTGGGATGGGAGGGGAGGCGTTTGAATCTTAGGAGGGTTGTAGGATCGGTGATGATATAGAAGAGACCAAGGAGGATGTCGCGGAGATACACTTGAGAAGTGGTGTCGGTGGGACTTATTATAAAATCACAAATGGTGTCTTATGTTTGTACACTAATGCCAGAAGTATCCGAAGTAAGGGAAGTGAAATTGCTGCACTGATCAGGTTTATTCGGCCAAAATCCTCGGAATATGTGAGATTTGAATAAGGTTTTGAATAAGGATGATATCCTGACAGGAATAGAGATGGATGATTATGACATTTTTCGTGAAAACAGGGAAGAAAATGAGAAGGAGGAGAGCTATGATGGTAACAGTGGAGATATGGCATTTAAGGTGGAGATACAAGGGTCAAATAGTGGCAGCGGTTTTGAAACTGTATGGTGTAAAGTAGAGTTGGACAGGATGCAATATTTAGTTGGGTGTTGCTATAGACCTAGTCATGTGGGGGCAATGAGAAGAAAATGTATAGGCAAATTAGCTTAGTAAATAAGATTATTATATGTGATTTCAATTATGAAAATATAGATTGGAATTAAGGTTTGTCAAATCTTCCTCCTGTTGGTGAGAGCGATCACCTGGATGGCGGCCAGTGATTTGAGGACTTTTGTGAGAAAGGGATATATGGGGAACTATAAGGCTGGTGATTATGGAAAACAGGAGAGCGTTTACAGAAATAACATGGAGTGAGGAATTGGATGGAAGGGAGATCAATGATGCTTGAGCGGTACTCAAGAACTATCTGGTAGAGGCAATCTCAGAATGCATTCCAAAGGTCAGAGGTTAAATAGAGTTGGTGTGAAATGGAAGAATGTAGAGGTAAGACATGCAGTCTGGAAGAAGAAGAAGAAGGTATTATGGAAGCAGCATAAGATGAGGTGTATACAAAGACAAAGAGCAGGCGAGGAATGCAACTCGTTTGGTGAAGGCCGCAAAAAGGATAGTAGGAGTAATGGTCAACTCACGAAGCTAAAAAGAATCCCGGCGAATTATTCAGTACGTGGCAAGTAGAAGAATGATTTAATCTTTCGTGAATGGGAACCACATAAAAAAGTTAACACCTTTGACATATCTTAACATGAGTCTTGAATTGGGCTGAGTTTCAATGGAGTGTAAAGAGGATAAAGTCATATCGCTTCATAAGGAAGGTGATAAAACTAAAGCTTCCAATTATAGGCCAATCTGTGTGTTTTGAGTTGCAACTAAAGTGTTAGAGAAGTTAATTAGTAATCTGATTTACTTATAACAAGATGACCAGTGCATTGGATAAGGGTGATGCATACAAAGTGGTATATCGCAGTGGTTGGCTGGCTGACTGTGTATAGAGGAGTGATATTCCCGAAGAGGAAAGTTACAAGTGATGTTCCCTAAGGGTCTCTTTTGGGGCCATTGCATTTTTAACTTGTACACGTATTTTAATGACATGCAGTTGTTTGCAGATGATGCAAAGTTGGGTTGAGGTGTGAGGAATGGAGCAGATGTTTTGGTTTTACAAGACTTGAATGCGCCCCTGGCTGAATGCATGGAATTGGGGTTACCAGTTCGATGTTGCAAAGTGTCAAGTTTTAAGATGTGGAAAGCAAGATCGGATGCAGAATATTTAATTGGTCGGAATATCTTGGAGGAAGTGGTGAAGATGAGAGATTTAGCAGTAACTGTGGGCAAGAGTCTAAACTTTCTGGAGTACATTGCTAGAATCGTGATGATAGCGTAGAAAATTTTAGCAAAGATGCGGAGGATACTGACTTGTAGAATTATGGAGATTCTGATTCCATTGTATAAGACTCTGATTAGGCTACGTATGGACTACTGTGCACAGATTATTTCACCTGATTGAGGAAGTGCAAACACTGGTGATAGGCGGAGGAGTAGAGGGGATATGATTGAGACGTAAGTTATTAAGGGATTATCACCAGATTAACGTGAAGAATGTTTTACATAGAATGGTGGGAAATAGGGGGATAACAAGAGCTTGTCCATGGAAGCT
The DNA here is from genome assembly GCF_054136105.1 of Typopeltis vanoorti. Taxonomy (NCBI): domain Eukaryota; kingdom Metazoa; phylum Arthropoda; class Arachnida; order Uropygi; family Thelyphonidae; genus Typopeltis; species Typopeltis vanoorti. Next base: position 155,747,240 of record NC_143555.1, read on the forward strand.
GGATTGAAATGCATTACCTGAGAGTGTGGTCACTGCAGAGAATGCGAATGAATTTAAGGCACAGTATGCTGAGCTCTGTGTATGGTAGAGGGACTTCCCACGATGAGTCAAAGACTCATCGTAGGAAGTCCCTCTGATATTTTCTTTTCTTTGCCATTTCGCTCGAAGTTCTGCACATTTAGGTTTGCAGACGTAACGGAAGACCATTTAAAATAGCTTCCTTCGTCCACTCGTGAAAATAATGCTCAAATATTGTCCGACGTGCCTCACATGATGTGTATGATAAGAGCGATCGAGGATGCAATTAATATACACTCCAACAGATGGAAATTTTTCGGTTACATTTGGCCAAAAGGATTCTCCAAAGCAGTGGATGGTGGCATACGCCTACTCTTCGGTATGCATGCAGAATTACTGATAACTATCCATTTCAGCTGGAAGTTTTATGGGATGACGTTGCTATATGAAAATGGTGCACGTACGAGAAGGCCGGCCCTCTCGCAGGATGCGTGCGAACCTCCTTGCACTTAACTAAATGTATCATCGAAAATTCTGCTTCGATCAGCGGCAGTGATATTCAGCAACTGCCCGCTATTGCTTGCATTTCGCCCAGCAGACGAATAAAGCCGGTATTTGCATGCGCAATGGTCGTTTATTAGATTTCCAAGGGGTGTCCGACGCTTCTTAATGCACTTGGAATATCCAATTTTGATCTGGCAAATCGTAGTTTCATGTTTTTAGCGGAGCAAATGCGGCAGAGTGTGTTTTATGTTTTCTTTATATCATTTTAGCAGTGAAAACTATTTTTATCGAATACTTATTGCACAGAAATGCTCTTGTTTGTGTATGGGGGGGGGGGGCACGTGGACCGGGAAGTAATAATGTTAGCATTTGGATAAGCGCTTTATATATGTGCGGGTGCCTGCCAGGGTGCTCGTGGAAGCATCGCCAGGGCTAACCGGACGGAATCTGTTGAAAGCTGTGCTGAAAATGAACACGCGCGAAACGAAATAAATCAAATGGAGGCTGAAATCCATAAAACAGTTCGCATGAAATTCCTACGCACTCGGATCAGAGGCGCAGAACATTTCGGTGTTCAGTCATGAATCGCAAATAAATAACGGCGAGATAGTCGCAACACCTGCTTGGGTATTTCATAGTAGCTGTCAGCAGAAATAAAGAAAGAAGAAGATGGAGTGGAAGCAGAGGAAACGGTCTCTTCCGTGACCAGTTGCATCCGCGGTTTTCCTCTCCCGCTGGAAGCCGCTTTTTCTACTTTTTTTTTTCTCAAGAAGATCCCCTTGCGATGCCCCACAAATCTTTCGGGCTTATCTTCGCCTTCCAACAAGTCATACTAATCTATCTTCTTTACGTCAGTGATGTCAAAAAAAACTTAGATGGCTGGTAATTACTTGAAAATTTAGTCCTAACTGGGCAATGAAAAGAAATTCGGCTTAGTTGCCAATGAATACACAAACAAGTAGTTCAAATAAAAAAAAAAAAACTTTGCATATTGTTTATTCTCATTTATAGATTTTTTTGCCCTTTCTTCGTAACCACAATTTGAAAAATGTCCATCCAGAAAAAACAAAACAAAAAAAAGAGTGAGAGCAACTTTATGTGTAACGTGATAAAACTGCTTATGGATTTTTGTTGGTTTGTTTGTTGACGAGCAGGGAGAACATGGAAAACTCTTGACGAAAGCGCATGCCAATACACAGACGGTTTGTCACTTTTACGAAGCCCTCGGAGATTGATAGGAGCGGTCAGCATCGTAGAGAACGCAACTTGCACACCCAAGAATGGAGAAATACATCCATTGGGAAACAGCGCTCGTGTGCTGAGCAAAGTCACAGAAAAGAATGAACGACATCGTTCGGCACCTACAGAACCTATCGATTGATGGCAACTTGCTGCAACGATTTATGTGTGAATAGGCTTGCCAAGTCAGGCTCGAAGAGATCACAAAATGTTTTGTTGTAGTACAGTAGCGCCACCTGGAAAATATGTAAAACAACAACAAAAAAGCGAGAAGGGAGATCTGCAGTAACAAATGGTCAACGAGAAGTACTAGGAAGAGCGGAATTTGCTAGCTGGAGTGAGAGCGAGCAGGTGCAGTGACGAAAGAGAAACTGAAATGAAAGAAAAAAAAAGGAGAAAATAATGCGATTTATTAAAAATAAAAATAAAAAGCAGAAACGAACGAGGAAGTATTCTTAGACGTTGTTTCTAACTTTACTTTCCATCAATCAAAGAACTTGTTTTGTTTCACCAAACGCTCATCAGAGGGAGGAAGTAAAGATTGCTTGCACGAGCCTTCCGGAAGGCGACTGATAGAAGATGTAATGTTTGCATAATCGAACGAATTTTCCTAAAAATTCGTTCGATTTTCCTAAATTCTCCCATTAAAAAGGAACTATTTAAACTTTTCCCGTTCAGGTTTTTTTTTATCACATAAAAGATCTCGACCCGATTACAAGATTTAGAATCTTTTATGTGAGCGCGCTGAGGTCTAGACGCACAACGCACGTTCGCTTTAATTATTTACGAGCCAAAATATTACATCTGAAAAATGCAACCACGATTTATTATTTATCCGCGAAGCCATCATTTAATGACTGGCTGTACTTTGGCACGTAGCGCGCGGATGTTTGTCGTTGTTGAGAAATTTGCGGACTAACTTTTTAATTGCACATCTCGTTTTCTTTCTTTCCGTTTTCTTTCCCTTAGAATTTTGGAAACTTTGGATTATTAATAATTATTACAATTTGAACTTTCTCTGTAAAGGACGCCTCAATGCTACCGCTCTCCAATTTCTCACTGGTGCTTCAATACATGGAATAAAATGTGCATTCACAAATGTCGATGATGTGCCACAGTGTTGCTACCATTCCAGGTAATGTTGGCAAGATGAATCACAGTTTTCAGGTCACATGTTCAGCAAGGCATGAGTAGCATTGGAATCGATTGGCCATTAACTTTGGAGGAATGCAAGATTTTCATATAATATTTTGAAAAGGAAATTGAATATTTTTAAAATTCACCTTTCTTTTGTTAAGTTTACAACCAATTTCTCGACTTCGAGAGTTAAGCAGACATTTCCTTTTGTCTGTAAGTAAGATGTTTGCTGGCTCAGTATGACATCGGATGCACGCCTTTTACACAAAATTTTTCCTGTACATGCACTGCTTGGAAAGAAGTCAACGGGCACCATAGTGCGAGGTTCAAACACACACATGTCGCCAATCTTAATAAGATGTAGGACCTCCTTTCACTGCGATGACTCTCGCCATTCTGCGGGGCATACTTCCTACATTGCGAGGACGTCCTCGCAACATTGCGAGGACGTCCTCCTCGCAATGTTGCGAGGAGGACGTCCCTTGACCTCACCCTACGCTCCAGTTCATCCCACAGATGTTCAATAGGGTTGAGATCAAGGCTCTGTGGAGGCCAGCCAAGTGTGGTGACGGTCATGTCCACAAACCACACATTAACAACAGCAGGCTTATGAAACGGTGCATCGTCTTGCTGAAAGAGACAATGGTCAGTTCTGTAAAAACGTCATAAAGTAGGAAGCATTGCATTCTCCAAAATATTCCGATACCTCTCTGAGTTCAGTGTTCGTGGCACCACAAACAGAAGTCATAGGCCAGACAACACAGGACCATACTATCACACCACCACCTCCAAAATTCATAGTTGGGGTTACGCATTCTGGTAAGAGACCTTCACTGGCCATCCACCACACTCACACGCGTTCACCTGCTCACTAGATGGCGTAGTGTGATTCGTCGCTCGTCGCTCTGTAACCAGCTCCCGAAGTTTTCACATCCTACAGTACATTCTTTGCACCACTGAACACGAGACTGCATGTTGGTTCGGGTAATGCGGGTCTTGCATATTGCAGTCATACCATGGAAACACAGTGTTGTGAGCTTCGGTTCTGAGATTTTTTTGTGCAGATTCGCGTTGCATTCGATGCTCAGAACTCCGCATTCAACGTGTCAGCTGACGGATGGCGGATATTACATTGTAGCACCCTATGGTCACGTTTGATGAGCGTGGTGGGTCTTCCACTGCGAGTAGCACTTGCAGTTGACTTTCTGCGCTTCCATCACAGTAGGATATCACTGATTGTTGACTTTGGAATGCCCAGTTAGTGAACAATTTGCTGAGCAGATATGCTTGCAACAAGGCATCCTATCACAACGCCTCCTTTAAACTCCGTCAGTTTTCCCTGCTCGCAACTATTTCAACCGGACACTGTTGCACTGACTTGGGAGCATCACGTTGCACCAATTCATACCAGCAAACACGTGACTAGTTGCATGCCACGATGCATCTTGTCTATAGTGGTGTCCGCTAACTTCTTTCCAAGCAGTGTATAACATCGTACGTAATTACTGTCTTGTTAATTATATAGGCGATGTGTTTGAAAAATGCCCTCAAGTGACGAAAATTAAAATTGAGGATATTGTATTACAAGTTTGGTTTTAAAAAAAGAAACTGCAGATGGTTCAAAACAGAGATCTTTGCATCTTAATGTACAAGATCTCCCTCAATCTTTAAATGTAAACACTGTGTAATTACGAATGTGTCGTCATCGTATTGTGAACACTAAAATCCTCAAGCGAACGAGCACAGCTGAATGTTGTATAATTCGAGTGTGTATTTGCATGCATTTATTACATATACTTATAGATGTGTGTATGTCAGTTGGTGATCTTCCTTTAATCTCGCTTAATCCGGCTGATCATCAGTTTGCATAAAACAACTTTCCGAGTTTTCATTTCTTTAAATTTAATGTGATCAAATGCCACCTTCTTCGAATCATTTCACACCATTCCTCAATGTCTAAGGTATCGATATTCATTCATTCATTCATGTTTTCGAGTTTTAGGATTTTCGGTATTCCTTCGATTGTTCAGTGAAAAAAGTGAATCGGAAAAATTCCATGCTTTGCTACCTACACAAGTATATAAATAAGCACACACTTTCTTTGGGCGGGATTCACATAAAAAGAATATGCTATGTAAGCAGCTCTGTGCCTCATCCTCGCTCCTTAAAGAGTTTGCAGGCATCTCTGAGATGATTGCTAAAATCCTGAAAAGATGCAGTTTAATTCTTATATTTCTCCCCATCAACAAACTTTCCTCTTGGTTACCATCTACGAAAGATAGACAGCCGTCTCCACCTCCCCTCACTCTCTTTCCCTGGTGTGTACCAAGTTCAGTGTGAGTGCCTCCGCTCGTACAAACAGGACGTTCTGTTGAAAATCGACTACAAGAACACCAATCTTATATTAATAACAATAAACCTGAAAAATCTGGCCTTGCTGAACATGGAGTAGACACTGATCTCGATATCTTATGGTCCAATACTCATCTTTTAGGTTAGTGCAAGTTTAGGTTTGAGCAGTTATTCAAAGAGAGTGCCGAAGTACTTCTGTACGCCCAAAATTAAATCGGAATGACTGTCTCTCTGTCGCCAAGATTTGGTACAGTCTCATCCTCAAAAATGACAGCAGCAACAGCAGCAACGTTTCCTCTTATTCTAATTATTTTTAAAATTAAATTTTATTTCAAATTGTTTAACTTTAAATTTGGGCCTTAATTGTAATCTTATTTTGTTGTACCCACTCGCTAGGTTGCATTCCGCACGTCATTCAGTTCTGTATGTTCAGTTTTGAATTAACATTCTTTGTGGTGGCTTCACCTCGTGACTTTGCGCATGCGGTGATGATGACCAGTTAGGTCTGATCGAAATGTTTGCTGCGATGAAATTATCATATTCTTGTGTGTGCAATAAATCCTTTAAGAGATGTTTTGATGCTTTGTTGTTAGTTTGCGTGTGCGTCTCTAACGTTCCAGCAAGCGTGGTTTGTAGGCTTCGCTGGAAAAAAAATTCGGGGCTTAAGGGATTTTTTCACGAAAGTGGAATTTTGAAGGAAAAAAAACAAGAAAGGAAAAAGTCCCGGTGAAGAATGATTGGGTTCGGATGTGAGATGTGAATTTTAATAAATTTAGAGTGGGGATTGATACCGAGGTGTCAATCCTTACGCATGAGCACGTGTTGAATTTTTCTTTTTCTTTTCTGTGTACACTCATTGGTATTGACCTTTCCCGCCCACAAAAAAGTCCCCAATAAGCATTCACATATACCTCAAGCCACTGTAGTATCGAAGTTCCCCTCCCCTGCTTCCCATTCGCGTCTTCTTATGCAAAAGAGGAGAGAAACGACAGGACGCATTTAATTTGAACTAAGCTTAGGAATCCCTTACCTCTTTAGAGATGAGGTGCTCGCAGACACTCTGTGCTGTCCGGATGGGATTTTTGTCCATAGGTACCGTGTCGGACTGCAGCGTGATCCCTAATTGCTTGATAGGTTGTTCCGCATTCAAGTTTTCGACGGCTTGAACGAAGTTGCCTATGCTGCAGCCCGACTCGAGAACTGCCCCGATGTGGTACAGCTGGGGATTCTCTTGTGCACACACCATCAACCCGCGAAAAAGACCGAATCTCTGGTGGGCGGACAGCAGAGCGAGCAGTTGCACTGTTATGCAGATGAACATTTGGACGCCATTCTCCTGGGAGCTCGCCGACCGCGAGCGATTCGCTCTTCGGAATTGCGGGACCACGAGCGGCGGACTCATTCTTTTTTGGGAACGCTCTCTACCAGGGGGCGTGTCACCGTTCTCGATGCATCACCTGCAAGAAAACAGAAACGAGTGTGAAAAACTAGACAAATTAAATCTTTTGGGGATCGATGCAAAGTCATCTTCCAATCGATCTCTCGTCACATCGATTAGTTGATGACCAAACATTTTGCTTACGGCTCGGACCGCTCACCAGATGTCGAGAGGATGATAACATTTCTGGCAGTGCATGCGCTTGCTCTTGGTTGTGGTGGGCGAAGGGAGGTGGCCTTTGGGAATTGGTGTCCACAATCTTGTTTTGCGAAATATTCAAGGCCAACAGAATTCCCCGCTTCCTTTAATGGCACATTCCAAGCATCCCTTTTCTCCTCTTGGTGATGGAGCAACTGCGTGAAGGGAAGAGGACTGTTTCCATGGTTTCCAGCACAGTGACAGAACTCTGCTGCTGCTACGAGAAGAATTCAAATTATTTTCTGACGTCTCTTACTCGTTGCTAGACAACCAAAGAGTATTTATAGTTTCTACGTGCAGATGACTCGAGGCGGGGAGGAAGACGTTCGTGCAGTTTGTTCTAACTCCGAAATCCTGTTTGCAAGGATGCTTGAGAACGACGTGCTAAACAAAACTTCGGAGCCGGTGTTGCGAAGGTCATGTCGTCACGCCCACGGCATGTCAGAGTTCAGAACTTTCTGGGAAAACCCAACCGTGCGTGCGTGCGTGCGTGCGTGTGTGTGTGTGTGTGTGTGTGTGTGTGTGTGTGTGTGTGTGTGTGTGTGTGTGTGTGTGTGTGTAGCCGAGGCCGGAAAGCTGCTGTCACGAACAGGTTGGAATGGTTGCCATAGCAACGGTACCCTCCTCGCCGGACGAAAAGTAATGGCTGAACATCGCAGTTCGATCCCTTTCCCCTCCCACCGCTATTGTGAGCAGCACATTCCCTACGGTAGACGCAGGGAAACCCGCCAGTGGCTACTCCGACTGCTTTACTGCGAACCCGAGTTGATTGCATTAAGCAGAATCCGCATCCGTTACGTGAAATAAGAAAGAGTCCACACCACTTCCACCCCAGATTGTCTTTTTTCTGTTCCACGGTAGGTAGTTCATAGCTACGTACGATACAACGCCACATTCGCAGGTAATCCGCTGTCATTTCTAAAAACCAGTGGCGGATATTGCAACTACCTGTAAATCGGAAGAGCGCTTACTACATACAACAGCAGACAAAGGAAGTCATCGGAATGCGCTCATCATGAAAAATGTTATTTCCATCAACACAGCAGACTTGTCTCGTCGAGTCAATCTCGATCTTAGTAGTGTTTCAAATGGATTACTTCTGAAGCCGATACTTTTGGATTTTAGGAATTCACTCGTATTGACGGGTGAAGATATGGAAATGATCAGGGAGAACATTTCTCGCCACGAAACATCACCAATACCGTGGCGACAGTTTTCTTCCAAACTGGTTTATTACAAGTCGATTCCGACTGTTCAACTGACTCGATTTGATCTTAGATTCGTTCTGTTTACATTTTTCAGTTTAGGGAATCCAGTTACGTAGAATATTTTAAAGACGTGTGCGGATTTTATTTACGATGATGAAATCCTCTGCGTATGTAGATTAAAGTATATTCTAGAAATAGCCCTGTGGGATCTTACACGTGAATGAACACTGACCTCCCTTCCTGTTCAAATGCATCCGCTTCCTTACAAGGTAAAACTGTGTCAATGATGCAATGGGAATCTTTTTAAGTTTTGCTTATATATCGTTTGCGTACGATTTCATGTCCGGATTTAGACTATAGAAAATATTGCATTTTAATAATTTTAATACAGGCAAGCCAGCCAGTGAACAGTTGACTGGTTGTGGTTAGAAGTACAGTCAAAGCGACACGTTAGCCGCCCATATGTCGTGTGAGTTACTTGAGTGTCCTCTAGTCCCTTTGAGACTGGCTACTTCGTCCTAGCTGGAAAAACCTTTTATCAAAATTCCTTACTTCTTAAATGGGATTGGAACGTAGGTTATTCCAGCCAAAGGACAAGTGTTGCATCGCCCACGCGAGTGCGTGCACTTGGTCCATAAACTCAGCGGACTATGCAGATCGGATTATCGAGACATTAAATCAGGTTTATGTGAAGCCAAATTTCTTGACAGAAGATAGTCCGTGTTGTGCTAAGAGGAATGAAGCTTTCGAAGTGTTGAAAGTGCTCCATAGCTTACATTCTAAGCTCGCACCGTTCTTCCACTAACAAGGACTGTTTCGAAATCGTTGGTTCTGGTTTTTAAGGTGGTTTACACATGAGATGTTTTCAAAGCAGGACAGAGACAGAATAATTCGCGATCTTCGAAGAATTTTTATAACTCCTACCCTCTAAAGATTGTAAAACTGTAGATGGGTTAAGAGATTTGTTTACATTTTTAATTTTATTTATTGATTTTTTTTGTATTTTTGATTTTTACATAATTGGATATCTTACTCTAGAGCAGGCGTGGCCAACTTCATTCTATACGAGGGCCAATATATGATGAGTGGTAGCGTCACGGGCCGCACAATTTTAGACAGATCTTAAATAAAAATAAACTCTGCATTTTTTCATGGCAAAGTTGTTGTTTGCCCAGCCTGCTGTTGGCCACCTATGCTCTAGAGCAGTGGTCGCCAAAGTGGGCGATATCGACCCCCAGAGGTCGATATAACATTGTTAGGGGTAGATTTAGGCTCGTGGATCGATTGGGGGTCGATAGAAAAATATAAGACATCATTGTACGGGTAATATTTAATTCGGTTAACTTCGATTACTTCCATCCTGAATGACAACGAATTAAGAGTGAATCGTGGGAACAGCGACATGAATAGGACCTGTAAGATGGAGCGAGGTCATGAAAATAGTTACGGAGGCCAATCAAGTAGGCCAAAACGACGTTTACCAACAAGCGTCTTTTTTTGCTTATCCTATCATAATTACGTAATAGTAAAATAGAGGGGGTCAATAAAAAGTCAAGAAACTCTTGAGGGGTCAACGGTCAAAGAAGTTTGGCGACCCCTGCTCTAGAGATTAAACGGGGAACTCTTTCAAGCCACTTCAGATCCCATTCCCACAGTGGCATTCGAACTCTCAACCTAGTGATTGGAGAGCGGTTAGGATTCCAACCACCAGGTACAAACACCAGGACCCCCCCCTTCTCCTCGCTCTCGCGCGATTATATAGATAGCGATCTAAATAAGCACATAGTTAAACTAGATTCCGACCATTTCCTGAAAAAAAATGCTAAAATATAAATTTAAAAAATGCTCTTTTAATGGTAATAAAAGGCTTATCTTGTGAATTATAGAAAATAGTTTGATGTCCCTTTTTGAATCCTTGTTGTAATCAAAATAGGTGCGAAACGCCCCCCCCCCATTTAGGAGGTTCTAGACCTTCTTGCAAGACCCGACTTCACGTCACGACGATGCAAGTGGTCAACCTCACTCGTTAGTCCATTTATTTTGCCAACATCTGCCAGAGTACACAATCCGCTGTGGCCCACCAAGTGTAACATCAAAATTCACCTTCGTAAACATCACTTTAGAATCAGCTGGTTGGTGTTATGCCGAAATATTTTGTGTTTACGTTGTGTTCTTCTGGCCTGTTGGAGGAATGAAGAAACTTCACTTTCCAAGATTTCCATATGGTCGGCTAACTCACCTTCAGTTGAAAAGTCTGATAAATGTTTCTGGCATCTTAGACGAGATTCCAACCGATATTTTCCCAACCAGCGCTTCGTCTAAACCGGCTTTATATAAAAATGCATTCAATAATTTCATTTTTTTCCCTCTTCACATACATTAAAACACATTTTAATATGCTAAACACTTTATTTACTCTCTGTTTATTAACGCACATATTTTATAAATAGAGTATTTAAATATTTATAATAAATCAATATTAGAAAATGCGTTCTTCTAATCGAATCAATGCGAGTGGATTTTACGGACATCGAATTCTTTTGACCCGCGCAATTTTTTTCCTTTCGACCCTCGTCAATGAACTTTGTTGACCGCGTGAAATCTCTTTCTGAAAAGAAATAAAATCCTCCAACAGGAGGGTTTAAAAGTGGTGTTTTTAACCAAGCATATCTTTTCCAAGTATTTCATTGGGAAAAAGGATTTCGTTTTCCAAGTCTTCTTTGGAATTATCCTTTCATCCTTTGTTTTTCGGTCTAACTTTCGAAGTACCCCTGTGTAGATCTTTCCTAGTACTCTCAACATGGAAGTTCCTCTAAAAGTTTCGTTTTAAAATTCATTTATCTTATTTTCTTCTAGGAATGGTAAAAGAAAGAATTTCATTTATCGAATTATATTCTTTTTTTTCTTCTCCTCTTCAGATTTACCCTACATCGCTGTTGCAAGTTTGTTACTTTGACAGTGTGGATCATGTTTTCATTTTTATTTTATTTTATTTATTTTTATTTTAATTTTTTTTGTGTGCTGTATGAAAATATAGCGCAAATCTTCCTTTCTTAAGAGTAATTCCATTGGAGCGGTTTCACCACCAAGGTAAAGACCGACAGCGCATTGGTGTGGGAGGTGAACCAAAGCAAAAGTATCTTGGGACTGGCCCCGGATTGCTAAAGAAACAACGATGTGGGACGCCTATTCTGCGGCACGGTGGTTTGCGAGAATGAAGGAAATTATTGACGAGTATTACAAGGGAATCCAAGCTGATCTAAAAATTGACGATGGCCCTTTGCTGCTTGAACGTCGCAAGTTTTGAAGAGCTCAGCGGAGTTTAAAGCACACGTGCAGGATGTCCCAGTTTCAATATCATTTGTACCGTCCAATTCCTTTTCTGTTATATGTACTCTTTTTCTTTTTTTTAATTTAAAGATTTCTTTGGAGCCTCAAAACATATTGACGACTTCCTTCTTTTTTACAGGAGTTCGTGCTGTCTCATTTGTGAAGAACGCGATCACTCCAGACTCTTCCAAACGCATAATGCATTCAATGAAACTTTCTTGTATGTAAATTTATCCACATTCGTAAGTCTGGAATGTGCTCTTTTTGAACTTAACGCTTCAGTATCGTCCTCGAGATGACAACGCGACTTTTCGATTCGAATCGCTGCGTGGACGTCTGTCATCTCATGCCGGGCGGAGAGTTTTCCTTCGATACAGTCGGATATTTTTTTCGCCATTAGACAAACCGACTGCGAGACACACACGATTTTAAGATTCATAAAATAATGTCCTTAGTTGTGTGATTCATAATTTCAACAAACCCCAATTCCCTTCCCTCCCCATTTCCGGAAATGTAGGATTTAGTTTCCGTTAAGTTGTTTGGGCCCACAAAAAAAACAAGCTTGTTTTCCCTCGTCTTGAATGTCCTTTGTAATGCCACCATTTTTTCGCTTTACTGATTTCCCAAATTGCTCCGCATTCACGATCCCCAAATTGAATAAATTGTCTTCTAGTGATCATTTAGAGACGGGGTGTAGTTTTTTCATGCTTTTAGCTTTTTTGTCTTTGTCAGAATAAGAACAGGTATGCCAATCATCATTCCATCAATCCAACTATCACAAAAATCAAAACGAGTTTAAACAAATGCAAATGAAATCCGCGAATGCCTTTTATTCCTATAGGGAGTGGACGAGGTCGTTTTAGCTCTAGTTAAGTTTTGGAGATTAAGGGGACAGTTCAATCTCCACCTGTGGTAATTAGAGATAGCGGGGCCAAGACCAAATCCTGTGAAGAGGGGCAAAGAAGTGCCGCCATCTCGTGTTCCTTAACCCTAACGCAGTAAATTATCTAAATAGTGTAGGTGTAATGGTCGATTTCCTTGCGTTTACTGGACGAAAAACTCGGGTGAGCGTTAATACCTATATTTAATCAAATAATTTTAAGTTATTAAAGCTGCATTACATTTGCTGAACGTATACATTAGTATGGACATACGTAGCATCTTCCATCATTTGACAAAATACTCATAACACCAGCGCTTAAATGATTTCTCTGAAGCTATGTCAATACGAGAGAGAGAGAGAGAGAGAGAGAGAGAGAGAGAGAGAGAGAGAGAGAGAGAGAGAGAGAGAATTTCTTACTATAATAACATTGTTTTCTTACATTACTCTAAATGTACCGAAAACGAGATTACTTATATTAATTAAGAAGTAATTTTCTTTGTCTGGAATGTAAACGCTAAACCATCCAATGTAACATCAGTCATGGATTAAGCAATTTCGGTTACCTTCAAAGTTTGCAGAGATTTGCCCAAAAAAGCATTTGGGTTGTTATACACTGCCATAAAAATGAACATGCAGTGCACTTTGCATCGGTGTTCCCAGGAAGATCTTTGTAAATTATTCGATGTGTTATTCAGCATATACATAGTGAAACAAACGTTTTTTTTTTTTCAGATAGGCGAAGCTCATCCAGATGGATGAGCTTCCTCCATCTCTCTTTTCCGTTAGGGTCACGACACTAACGGAAAAGCGTCAGTGTCCAGACCAACGCTTTTCTGACAAAACAGTGCTGTGCATGTGAAGTTTGTTATTATCAACCACCCAGATACACAGAGAAGAAAGACACACTAAAGACGCATTACTCAGAGAGAGAGATTTGCCTTTTCCTTTATTTATCTTTTTGAGAATATTTTCAAAAACGTCTCTTGCGAAAATGGTCAGATTGGTGTTAAACTTTCCAGCCGAGGACATATCGCGTAACATCGCCACCAGAAGCTTCCCTGGGGATGTCTGCTACACCCATTGCATTCCCGTGATCTATTTCTTTTGTCGTAGAACCATTGCCCATTTTCGTATTTCATTTGCACGAACTCTCTGTTTTACTCGCGGCAATATTTTTCAATCTATCCCACTCCGTAGAGTGCACTTCGTGTTTGACGTCTGTGATACGGCAGTTGGGGAAGGATAAAAATCTTTCGGAAACACACAGAGATGTTTCGGCAAAGCTTCCATTAGGATCCACCTCACGTCTTAGTGATGCTGTTTCGGGGAAACAGGAGGTTGCCCTCGCGACTACAAATCACCCTGATTACTCCATTTGCGGACGCCGGGGCGCGTCTTAGTGAGAGAGAAAAATCCCTCCCCTCTGACCCATGACTGCGAAAGATTACACATCTTACTTTCTTTCTTGCCTTCACGTCTTTTAGAGAGATGGAACGCGGTTGCATTTATTACTCGAGGAGTCTAATTAAATGTACGCTTTGGACCGAGACGACAAAGAGATGTTTCTCCAACTTCGGTTCGCAAAGTTGAGCTCAGCACAATTACGCAGTAGGCGTGATGGGTGCCGCAATTAACGTACCAGTTTTGCGTTTGCACGCGCTGTAACGTGTCACAGCCAAAGAAATAAGCAAAAATTTAAAAATTTACATTCACGGATTTCTGCTGTTTTTTTTAAAACTTGGCAGATTCTGCTTTATCCTTTCTCTTCGCGTCACGTTTTATTGCTGGAATTATTAATAGAAATAAATAAAGGCAAGTCACCTCCCCTACCTTCACCCGTTTGTCCTCGAATTCGAAATGCTATCGCTTCTTATGGAAAAGATTTTCCCCGGTGTGATTATCGAACAGAAGACCGCTGGTGATCTAAAAGCTTGCATGTCCTTTGGAGAGCTGCACTTCATACGGGAAATTCTGACGATACCGTGAAGGAAATCTGTCTACTTTTATTATTATTATTAATCATATATACGAAACTTCTACGTAACTGACGTGATAAACAAGCGTTCTGTACAGAAAAAAAATTCCATAGATAGATAATCGTGTAATGTATCCTGAATAAATGAACTATAACTGATTATAAACTAAATGAAATTATAAACTATTACTAAATTCATTATTACTACTAATAACAGACAAACTGTTGTGCTATGTGACTTGCGCACTGTACAAAGTATGAGATAAATTGGAATCTGAATTGAACCACAAGCGAAAAATTGTAGTGTTATCTGTTAACTCTTAATCTCTTAAATTGTACGTCATTGTATTAAACTGTGCGCAGCGTATTAAATGTATTACATAAATTGAATGTATAATTTAAAAAAATTATTGAACTGTGAATATGCATACAATTTACTGCATTGTACAGTAAATTGTATGCATAGGCGAGCCAATCCATATGTAAATACCATGGATAAATATTTAATTCGTTTAAAAATGTATATTTATAAGGAATTAAGTGCTCTTCGTTGCGTACTGAATATTTGTACTGCGCAGAAAATATCTCAATTTATATTTATGTAAATATCGGTACGTTAATAAACCCTGTCACTGTCAAAAAAATTATTATTATTATTATTACATACGTTAGTTAGTAAACAGGAAAATATGTGGAAATTTGTTTATTATTATAATAAATATAGAAATAAATGCCAAAACAAATTATTATTATTATTATTATTATTATTATTTTCGACGCTGATATTTTCATATCCTGTGTATCCTCTTTTGAAACGAATATTGGCGTGTAATGTTCGACTACGATCTGTAGAGCGACAGCGTTGGTCTGTCTATTCTGGGATTTCCCGGATTATTGATAGTCTCGGACCAGCTGTCAGTGATAGTTAAGGGTGGAGACTGGTTGTCCATCATTCTTCATAAAGGTTTGTGGAGACAAATGGCCTTATCTTCCTTTCGGGAATAAAAGGCGTTAGCGGATTTCAGTTTTTTTTTTTATTTTTCCCTTCTTTCAGTTGGTCAGCTTGGATAATATTTATTGAGAATGACTGCAAGTCGTCGTCACCAAAACATTAGCCACTTTCTCTTTCTAAGAACAAAATGACAGGTAATGACGAGGCTATTACTTCTTAACACACAGTGGGAGAAATAAGGAAGTTACCCTGAGGAATCCCTTCGTTATTCTGTAAGAGAGAACACATCTTAGAACTCTAGTGAGTTATAAGGTGTGTTGATTATCCTTCTGTTAATATTCGTTCTAATTGTCACCCCTTCTCTCTCCCCGTTTTTCCCCGACTTATGCCGAATGGTGTCTGGGACGAGAACCTTCTCGGGTCCTTATCCCTCTGCCTCTCAAGTTTCTTCTACACTCCCTCCCTTTCTTCCTGAAGTTTTTTCCGGTCGATAATAAATGAATTGGAGATGCTTTCAAGTTAGTTTCAGTCTACGAGCCCGTCATAGACTCGTGTAACGCCGAAGTTTAAACGAAGTGCATGCTAATTGAGTTGAGAATGTCAGCAAAGCGCAATCTGATGAGAATGTCGCTCATCAGATTGCGCTTTGTCGGCAGTTATTTCATTGCCGTTGTTATTTCGTTTCAGGAAATCTTATGAACCGCTTAAACTGAGCTGCTGAGTTCAAGTCATTTAGTCGTATTTGCATCTGTTTAATGTCGATTGCGAGCGCATTCGGCTTAATCCCGCACTGCATTTTCGCAGGTGTCTGCCGAAACGTTGCGAATGAAGTTTTAGTGATCGTCATTAGGCTCACTGACTTGTGTCACGTGCTAACTGTACTGCGAGCAAACGGGTAAAGAACGAGTCGCTCCCTAATCGGTAGAGATTTTTCGATGATTTTTTTTCTTAGCGATACTTTGTCAGTCGTTTTCAATAAACATTTGTCCGTCTACCGGAAGTTTCAAAACGCCGGGCTCTGAGTCTTCTAAGTAAAAAAAGGGAAACTCATTCGTGACACGAGAAGCATTCCTTTAAAAAGTCGCAATAATAATAATAATAGTGAAGCACCTTCTTAAATAGCTCGTGAATGTTCCCCTCTTTGATTAGCTGAGCGTTATTTAGAATTATAGTTGCAAGATATAAAACGTGAGTTTCCTGGAAGAAAATCGCCCTCACAAGTAATCGACTAACTCACGTGTTGTAAAGCCTTTTACGCAAACGATTCGTTGGATTTCGGCTCCAGGAACATTTATATGAGGCTTTTGAACTGAAGTGCAAAACAAACAAATCGCTCCAAAAATACATGCAGTTCACAGATCAGACATGTTAGTTTATCAGATAGGACTATCCCCGTTCCTAACAAAGTGAAGTTAACAAGAAGCCAAAGACCATGGCTGTAACGGACCATTAGCCTCATACGTAAGCTATTATTTACGTATCCTCTTCATGCCAAAAACGGCCGAAATCCGTTTCTTCCTGCGCCACCAGTTTGGCTTCTCTGCAGCTTGTCCAGTGAGCCATTCTTCTTTCCTTTTCTCTCATTCTCTGACAAGTTAATTTAGCCCTTCTCCTTTTCCGTTATTCTTCTCTGATCCATGTCGAAGCCACTCTACGAATCTCTCTGCTGTCCATTCTCCAATCCATTTACATCTGCGTAATTTTTTTATTTCATCGGTGATGCTTTTTTTGCTCAGTGAGCTTATATAAGTTATCGTTTATTACATGTTAGGGCCAAACTTTTTTAATATTTTACTCAAACACTTTGAAAAGGATTTAATTTAGTTCCTGTTTAGGTCATCTTCTATGTCTCTGATCCAAATATTGAAGATCTTTATTTTGGTTTTTTTCAATTACCACGAAAAAAAATTGAAGAAACCTCTCATGGCAGAAGAATCTCTAAAACAACAATTATTTTGATTTCATTGTGGGATTTTATTGTTCTGTTATATTATTTTATTTGGTTGTTCAATTTAAGCGCTTTTATCGTGATATTTATTTTAACATCAACCATTTCAGCTGCTTTCTGCAAGTGTTCCGATTTTGTTTGTTAGAAGTGTATTTTGACGAAATCAAAACTCTGTCCTCGGCAAGATCTCGAGTTTCTGACTATGACAGAGGATTCCATTTAATCTCTCCTCTTGCACTCTTCTCATAATCCAATCAATGACCTTGTTAAACACAAACAAGATTACAGGACCCTGTCTTACACCAGATCTTATCCCAAACAATCCGGATGTTGTTTGCTGTGTAATAACAGAACTTTTACATCCTTTATACATTTCTTTGATAATTCTCACTGATTTGTCAGGAAATCCGTAGCTTATCACAATTATCCGTAATGTTTCTCCATCAATACTGTCAAAAGCTTCGGCAAAATCTCTAAAATTTAGGCAGAATTGACTTCTGAATTCTGTGCTTTGTTCCATGATGTTCCTTAAAGCAAAAATGTGATAAAATCTCAAACTTTCCACCTGTTCTACACAACCAACCAACAAGTTGGTGTACAACCAACTTGTTCATGCCTTAATACTTCATTTTTAATCATATTTTTAATAGTTTACAGAAAACGTTTGACAGTAGACTAATTCGCCTCTAATTCTCACACTCAGTGAGATTTTTTTCTTAGGGATTTTAATTATGATTGCCTCTTGTCACTGATACTTGAACCAAGGCCTCCATTTTTTTCTTAGACGCTCTAAACTATTTTTAGCTTTTATTTCGTCCAATAATGAATTCCTGACCGTCTTTAGAAAGAGCAGCCTGCTTTGTCATATACATCTTTTGTAAGCATCTTGCAAGTAAATACTTTATCCGCTTTCTCTGTCTTATATTTCTCGATATGCGAAGCTTGGAAGTGCACAATAACACATTTTTATTGCACCAAGTGTATAAAATACACGAGGTAAGCCTTGCGATATATTAATATATGATTCACGTGTGAAGTCTAATATTTCTTTCTCTCCTGCTTCTTCTCGTTCCCTTCACTTCCCGACGCGTTCGTTACTCATCTTTTCTTGGTCTCTGAAGAGAAAACAAGACCAGCGAGGGTTTAGTCCTTTCTAGTTTGCTGTACGGCATTAAGGTGCATCGCTGAAGGAGTCGGATATCACGCCTTTGACGCCGTTCCTCTAATGGATGATAAGTTCTCGTTATGCTCTGACACATACAGCGTCGGTTGTTCGGTCCGTGGCGGGATTAGGCCCGTCAAGTAGCCATCTGTCAACACAGTCAAAGGTTGGTGTCGCCAAAGGGCAGCGGTAGCAATCAGGCTCGAACAGCGTTAGCCCCGGGGCTGCGAGCTAACCCGGGACACGTTGATCGCTGTCTGATTGAAGTAGAAGGACAAACAAAAAAAAGCGGTCAGCACTCGCGCGTGATTGGATTGTGGGCTTTGTTAGTCTGTCCGGGAAGATTACTTGCACAGCGGAGAAAGAAACGCCACTTGGGGGCAGACAGCGTAGGGGCTGTCACTCTTGCGATAATTCATAGACTGTTCTAGGAAAGTCTGAAAGTGTGGCGATTAAACATCTCCAGAAGGAGTCCATCTTCGCTCTGCAGATGATAAAACATCTTTCGTACACCTCATTTTACTTATTCGAATGGAGTTTTATTTCTCTTCTTCGTTCTCCGATTCTTTACTTTTGAATTCCATAGGAAATCCAGCCCTTCTCCAGCATTCTTCGAAGTATTAGAAAAATTAAAATAAGTTTTATTGATTGAATATTTTGTTAAAAATTGACGTAGCGACATTATGATAAGTTGATGGACTCAAGTTTCATAAATGTAAAGTTAGGAGAAAACTCGATTTTAGATCTCACGTTCGAATGTTCCACTCTAACCAGACCTTTTTCTAAATATTACTATTGCGACGAATTAAAATGAGAATGATCAATCCGATGTAATTCACTGCAATTTCGATACCCACATGTTGCAAGGCTTGTTACTCCTCTATAAGAAGACGTAAGAAGCTATATTTCTTCAAGCCAGAATGCCTCCGATAGAGATCGTCCCCTTTACGTGTGGCTATACCCACATACACCTGTGCATGAAGGAGAAAGAGTGGTTCTTCTAAGCTTACCACTTGCATAACGAAGAAATATATTTATTTTCATTTATTTATGTATTCTTTTTTGAAATTCAGACTTCAGCGATGTCAAACACTGGTTGTCTTTACGTGAAAGGAGGGATGGAGGGAGGGAGGGAAGTATGTAACACCGCGGTTTTCAAGTGCCCCTGCTAAGTGTGCATATTCATGGATGTGCAGACACCAGCGCTGTCTGACGCGATCTCGGCAGACCTCCCCGGGGAGGGGAGGAGAACGAAAGAAACTTTCTCCATAACCATACATCACTTTAAGAGTGATGAAAATATCCGGTGACAGGATGGGCGCGCAGCACGCGGAGAAATATCCGGCCGGCATTATCTGAGGGAAAACAAAAAACATTCCTCCAGTTGGCGATGGGCTCATCGCGTTCCGCTAACGCAACTGACGCCCGAGGCAGACATGCGCACAGCAGTGATGGTAAACAAATGACGATGCACCCAGAATTCCGATGCAAACCAAAAGGATGTTTACGCCGATGGTCTCTGACGGTCCAGTTGAGCACATGCCCGGCGCTGAATACGCAATGGCTTCCTCCTTCTTTCACTCTTGACCAATCCATATTCCTCCCCGGTAACGACGTTAGTCGTGTTTATGTTTCGGGAGTGTTTTCTTTTCTGCGTTTTAAGCTACTTTAAAGTAGTCCGCAAGTGCTTTCGGTTCGTTGCTTTGCGGTGTCTTCGGCCTTTTCCAAGGGACAAACTCCAAAGAGGTGTTTAGCGATTCATGTCAAGAGACATTATTTATCCAGAGACCGAGAGGAGCTTCAGTCCGAGCTATAAATAGTTGAATAACGGCAGAGAGCTTTCGTTGACCCTGCTCGGTGGATAAGAACAGCAAAGAGCTTCGAAAAGTGCTGCGTCCAGCGGACGTCTGGGAGGTTAGTCAATTACTTACGAAAACAAAACAGAACCTTCTAACACTGAATGGCGTGCACGGTGAGTAAATAAAAGAGACTCGCGCGCAGCAAACAGTCGGATGGCGTGGCCTTAAAATTCTCTCCAGACGGGCGCGGTAAATGAGACATCCGGGTTAGGGAGGCAGAATATCTGTTCTCGGATTAAATGCTCGGAGCCAGGTTAATAACGACGTTGTGGGGAGATGCAGATAAAAGGCGAAGGGAGGGGAGATATTAAAACGCTTCGTTCCATCCAGCCTTTCGTATCTGCTGATCTGACTTACAAACACTTCAGTAACCCCCCCCCCCTTTCCTTGAACAACAGATGTCAATAGCGGCTGCTAAATATAGACTTAAGCGCTGCTTAAAAACTGCGAGGCAGTCGGTGGGCGTGCGCGAGAGAAAATATCAAGGACCTTACGAACAACGATGGGTTCACGCGTGTCTCGATGAGAATTGCCGGAGGAGAAGATGCCTGAATGGCAGGTTCCGAAATCGACGATTTTCTTCTTTCTCTGGGGGGAACCAGATTGAGGGAGAAAGAAAGAAAGGGAAAAAATAGAGGGAAAGGATGGCTACGAGTCTTTTCGTGAGCGAAATCTCTCGAAAAATGGATAGTAATAGCATCCTAACCTTTAACCTCTCAGCTTCGTAAAGTACGTATTTGAAAACAGGAAACCCCCTCATCTGAACGGAAGGAAATCCCCTCACTCTGGAACGCTGCCAAAACGAAACGACTTCCTCGATAATCTACTTAACGGAATCCTCCGTGTGATTTGTCCATTCGTCCCTCTCTCTCTCTCTCTCTCTCTCTCTCTCTCTCTCTCTCTCTCTCTCTCTCTCTCTCTCTCTCTCTCTCTCTCTCACACACACACACACACACACACACTTTCTTATTCGAGAAGAGCTCAAACGACGGATTTAAAAGTTCTCATTTGCGAGACCTTTTGAGGTGCTCTCCTTCGGGGCAGGAAATGTGTTCCGTCATATGGATGAGGTCGCCACAAATGCACGTGCGTCTAAGGTGGGCAGTTGGAGTTTCTTTTTTACTTTTTTTTTTGTGAAATACAAATTGTGCTTTGGACTCGTTCTGATTGTGCCAATTGGGAAACGTAAGGTGTGGCCTTCAGAAGATTATTCGCCCGTAGAGAAACGAGAGAAGTTTCATCGCATCCCCAGAAGAAGTTCGCTTAATGAGAACGAATCAAACACTCGCGGAAAATGAAGCATCTGGAAAGAACGACTCCCACAGAATTTTCTTGTTAGCAGCTTTGAGCGGAACACCTCCTCTCCACCTGCAACAATCCCATCCCGGTAATGTTGCAAAGAATGCAAGGGAATACCACGCGCGTGGTTATCAGTCCACACAAAAAGCAGAATGTAAAGGAAAAATTTCTCTTTGATACGAAAATAACGCGCACTCTGGATGCAGTAGTGGAAGACATCGTGTTCAAAAGTGAATACCACATGCGCCTTGTTCACTTTTGGCATCATTTGATGACAGGATCAGACTCCAATTATTTGGTTAATATCGTCACAAAACTTGTTCACTGAAAAAAGTGTTAGAAATTGGGATTTATTTTAATTTTCTAAACATATTGGAGGACGAATCAAGGAAGAGCTGCCCATGGATGGGGCTGAATGTTTTGAATCCGCGGAAACAACTGGCAAGGGATTTGGTCTCGCTCAAGTTTCTTAAGAATTAAATTAATATGAACTATTGAAATTAAAAAAAATTCTTCTCGTGGCTGAAACTTTTGTTGAGTATACGAAAAAATTCCAAGAATAAAAATGTCCTTAAATATCGATGCACGATGAAAGAAAAGTATTGCGTCATCTTACGTTAGTTACGAAATTGCCCACTAGAGTTTCGACTGCGCTGATTAAACGGAATGACGCAAAATAGCACTAAGCATGCCATACTGGGAAGCCGTCCGTTTCACCTTGCGGGAAAATTGCGAGCTGCGGGAGGAATTGTTTGAAGTGTTGCCACAACAGGAATGAGGTCGCTCGATCATCCCGATGATCTTTCCGGTGTAGTAACAGGATTCTTTCACCCGACAGGTTCTCGATCCCCTACCCCCCTCCGTAGGCGGGCTCAACAGTCTACTACAGGAAATCGAAGCGCGACATTTTGGCCCTCGGCGAGTCGATCAGCGGAAGACATCTGACACCTAGAGAACCGGATATTAAGCCGCAAGTACGTGTCAAGAGTTGGCGACTGAAACCAGAGCTCGTTCTGTATCGGAAAATCAAATGAGATGCAGATAACAACACGGCGTGTGTGGCTCAAGACGGCGGTGGCCCAAATTACAAACGGTAGGGTCATCATTGCGTGCAGACACGACGGAAACGGCGATGTTTTCTAAGAAAGAAAAATAAAATGAAAGACATTCGTATAGAGCAAAATCTAGTAAAACACAAGATTTTACTAAAAAAGAAAAAGAAAGCCAAACACTTGCGAATGTTCTTTTCTACTCAGCAAATGCATCGCAGTTCTCCCGTGGCACTAGACAGAGAGAGAGAGGGGGGGGGGGAGAGAGAGAGAGAGAGAGAGAGAGTACTTCCGAAGGATGGCAAATATTTTCTTCACTCGCGTTTGAATTATACTCAGATTCTGCCATTGATTCGACCACATGACGCTCAGAGATGTTATTCCGATTATTGCTTTAGGCCACTTTTCAACGCAGAAAACAACACAGTTTTGTGCGTTGCTCGGATGTCTTTAGTGAAGTATTCGAGTCTTAGCATCCTATTGTGCAACGGAAATTAGGCAGTCGAGATCTGTTCTGTTGAATTGCGACCGATCGAAAAGTAGACCTCCGTCGTTGCACTAACAGCCGTGCAATGCGACTAAGTTATGGCATTACATCGACACCCATAATCCGATAAAAGGAGAAAAAGAAAGAATTGCTGAGAGGATTTGGAAGACGCGGAGTTACTTCAGAACTTCCAGCTGTAATGGAGTTCAAAGATATCATTCTTCACAAATATATTCCAATAATTGTTGGAAGCGATCTGTAATTAGGCCTTTATTATTTCACTCAATATAGGTTGGATGATTACTCATAACCAATGCTCTTTCCTTTTCATCTGATTTATATTTAGTAACGAGCAGCACCTTTTTTTATTCAAGTTTCAAACTCATTTTGGATAGATCGTTTTAAGAAAAAAAACGTGTTGCGCTGAAACCGTTCTATTAACCACTTTGTCTTTATCTTTGTTATTAAAAATGTAGCTTTTATGCTTCTTGACTACGATGTGCATTTTCCACCTCAGGTTCTTCTTTTTTTTTTTTGTTGAAAAAATACGTGGATGTGCTCTATCTGTTCTTGGATTTGAGCCGATTTGCATAAGAATTACAAGAAACTTGCCTGTTGTCAGGAACCTGAATTGAGAAATCTGCATCGCTTAAAATGATGCCTTTTTCTTAGGGTAATTTCCGATTAAACTTTCAAGGTATAGGATCCAACCAGAAACAGCTCTTCGGGGTTGCGTACATGCCAGAATATACTGCAGTTCAAAGAAATTGCGTGGGGAATTTTATACACCAGAGATAAAGGAAACACGCGCACAGCGAACCGCCCTCGTTCATTACCGCACCATTTGCTGGTTTCTGATTTATTTTAAGCCAATCGTCAACATTCTTATTGCTGATCGAGTAATCTTCTTTGATTAATTGCGATACCCGCTGGGTCGATCTCTTTCCTTATTAATTACGGGCAGCTTTTTTTTTTGGTGGAGCGACAACCACGGGGAATTTCTTTAATACTTCTCTGGGGATCAAATATATTTCTCAGTATTCTGTTCAATTACGGTTCGATGTAACGAATTCAATTCACTGTCGTCATGTACTGCAAAAGCGCTTATCAGTAGCTAAGGGATAAAATATCCCAACCACACGAATGCTCCTTGAAATACCTGCAATACTTAGAATTTATATTAATTTAGTTAATTTATTTTCTAAGCAGATCCAAGATGTCGGCGTGGTAGCATAAGTTCTTTCCCGATTGACAGTTCTTACTGCATTCGCATGCATTCATATAACGTTTATTATAATATTTGCAGTCATATGGAACCATTTCTTATTAAAATAAAATTGATTTACGTTTTACCTATTACTGCATACGCTACTACTATCTACATTTAATCCTAAACTTATGTAGAGTATTTACAATCTCCATTCAGGGAACATTTGAATTAATTTTGTGGTTACGATCGTGTATGGATATAAATAAACTCGTGGACAATTTCATTTTGCTATTGGACACTTCGCATTTTAAAAATTACCAGTTTTTAATTCTGTAGTATTGAGACTGCATTTTTTTAAATCTTTCTATGCAGTGTCTTACAGCCAAACCACTTGGCTTTAAAAGTTTCTACCTTTAGTAAATGGCATTTAGAACAGGACAAACCTTCGCAAGTGAAGACGGATTAGCCGGTTTGGTATTCCTTCCCGAGTCAACCGACATAACACGACTAGTTTTTAGCCTTGTTTTCAGAAAAGAATTTAACGCATTTTACCCACGGAATCTGAAGTGAAAATCATGCACTAAGTGAAGACTTCCGTGCGAATTTTTTGTGATAAATTGTAGGTGATCGAGTTGCTGACGTACATTATAAAAAAGGATTGATCGGAGCGTATTATTTCTGCTCTTGTGTGTGTTCGTTGCGCATAGCGTTATTTCAGATGGACACAAACAGCTCATAATACGAAGATCACACGTATTGCAACAGTAACTCGTGGCAAAAGTAAGGAAAAGTTCGCTGTCATCATCATCATCGCGATAATCGACTTCTGCGGAGATTAAAGCGGTTACTCAGCTGAAGCTGACGTAATTCCTGCAAGAATATTCTACTTCATGATTTTTGCATCGAGATTCAAAGAATTTGTTATTTATTTATCTTTTCGGTTTGGCTTTTGTGTCCCAGCACGGTGACTGCCACGAAATGTCAACTGTCCATCTGTCGAAGGTAAATCCTGTGCTTAAAGTTGGTGCACACTCTCTAAGGGATGATTCAAGCTACGGTTTAACGCGTGGAAAAATCTGCTTAGTCCTGTTTGCAAACGAGTGCTTGCAGATAAACACAGCAGAAAAGACGAAGTTCGCATTTGTCAGTTTCTATGGAAACCGCCGAGGCAGATGATAGCAGACTGTTGGGATGCTTCGTATTACATTAAAATGGCCATTTTAATACAAATTACGAATGTAAATGATTTTTCTACAAAAACGATTTGGAAGAATTCGTTGGTGGCAAAAATAGCAGCAATCTCGCCTCATGTTTCTCCTTCATGGAAAAGTTAGCTGAAATCCTAAGAACGTCTTTAGTCCGACGGCATTCTAGAACTTCGATAATAATTTTGAAACACCCCCAACCCCCTTCCGCTGTAGTTTTTATGTCTTATTTTCCACTCATTTGAACAGCGCCTCGTATTAAGAAGTCCTTTTCGTCGCAATTCATTCATCTCCCCCAATTATTTCTTTAAGGGTGTTCGAGGTAATGTGCACTCGCACGCGCACCAAAATGACCCAGCCCCTTTTCCTCGTCCTGTGTTCCATTGTATGCTACGCTTCTGCGGCACAGAACATTGCGACCACCCCACCAGCACAGCCAATGTCACGCCTGCAATCAGCCTTGGCGACTGTGGCTCGCGCGTAAGTGATGGTGCACGCTCGCAAGTCGGATGCCCTTCGAGATTCTGCACCGCATGCGTCGGTAATTTGCAGAGAAAAAGACTCACCTCGTTTGTGCTGCAGCTTTCAAAGAACGGTTCTGATCGGCATCAAGAGAACTGGACACAGAGATGTTCTCCTTCCTTAGTCCATTCTGGTATCAGCATCCTGAAGATACAGGGATGCTCTCGCTCTCTATCCGCTGCTGAACTCTTTGAGATGCTGAAGCCCAGAAAACAACTCGGAACGAACTGAACAGGTGCTGCCATCTAAGGGCATCAAAGGAAACTAAGCCGCGTCGGGCAAAATTTTCTCGTAATGGAATGCTGGGAAATATGCTCATGTGGTCACCGTGGTTTACCGGGGACGAGTGTGGTACAGCTAATCGCGGCTATCTTTAAATGTGTCTTAAACTCGAGGCAGGGCCGCATTTATACTTTTGGAGACCCGAGGCGCAACATCATTATGAGGCCCTCAAAAATAAGCATTTTTTTAGATTATTGAAAATAAAAGTCAACATTTCCATAGAACTCATTTTAATCACACAATACAACATTGGTATATTTGCATTTTAAAAAAGTATAAAAATAAATCAGTTCAAATTTAAATAAAAAAAAGTAATAACTAAAAGGTTTTTTCTGGCTTTAGTTTTAGCAAATATATCTAAAATATCATAATTGATCGAGTCCATTACATCTGATTCAATGCATAATAACGACAGGTCACTTGTTTTATTTTGGTGCAAGTTGCTTATTAAATAATTTTTTTATTCGTTTCAACACTGAAAATGAGCGTTCAGCACTTTCATTTAAAATAGGCATCGTCAAAAATATTTTTAAAATTGTTTCTACGTTCGGAAAAGTAGACCTTCACCCATCGTTTATGAATTTGTGCATATTTTTAATTGAAGAATTTTCTTCCTTTATCATTATTAAAAATTGCTTAACTTCATCAGTAAATTTTTCTGGATCAATATCTGTCTCATAAGTTTGTAAAATTTTATCAATACTAGTCCTGTACTAGTCTAGTTAATTTCCAAAATTAGCTTATCGCAAATGACATTTAAGTGTTCACAGCGAAATTTTCTTTTCCATGTAATATAATCTCATTGTTAGATTGTGAAACTTCGTCACTCATTTTTTTTTTCGTTTTTTAGTTCTTTCCTTTTCATCTTTAAATTTTGTCTCATCTGTTAATAAATTCGTTTCTTCATTTACAGCAGCAAAACTATTTCTGATACCTAAAATAAAACCAACTAAAGAGTGTAACAAATTATTAGCTAAAAACAAATCCATATGGGGATCTTGAAGAGATTTACTAGTAGCATTTATTCGTTGTAAAATTTTGTCCCACACAACTGTTAAAATTGCTGTTTCTGGTTTCTCAAAATGCTCAGCCAATGATGAACTCTCTAATTTAGAAATAGGTTTTTCATGAGGAGAAATGGATATTTCAAGTAATGCGCCTTTAATTTGTTTATATCCACGTTTCAAAGCCATTATAGCGTCAGCTCTTGCGGACCACCTCGTTTCACTTAGTCTTTTAACTGTTAAAGATTTATTTTCTAAATGTTTAAGGAGTATTCCCCATCTTCTTGTTGAAGATGGAAAGTAATTATATACATTTTGAATAAAACAGAAATATTGCACTGCTTCCGGACAAGATTCCGCGCCATAGTTGCCAATTGAATTTAAGGAATGACTAGAGCACGGTATATAATGTGCAGAGGGACTACGTTTTTTCATCCTAGCTTGTAAACCTGTATAGATACCTTTCATATTGGCAGCGTTATCATAGCTTTGCGCTCTGCACATTTTTATATCCAAAGATAATTCTTCTAATTTTTTTAATACTACCTCTTCTAAATATAAGGATTTATGTTGTGTAATTCTGATGAACCCGATAAATGTTTCTGTAATGTCAGAATTTGCGGCAACATACCTAAATATCATAGCTAGTTGTTCATTATGGGCGATGTCTGGCGTTGAATCGAGTATTATTGCAAAATAAGCAGCTTCCTTAATTTCTGATATTAATATTTCTGTTGTTTTTTTAGCTATTAACGCTATGAATTCATCACAAGTATGGTAAGAAAGATAATTTGATCTGCCAGAACCACAGTTGGCGTACATTTTCATGTGATGTTTTAAAAAATCATCAAATTCACTTAAATAATGTACACACGATAAATAATTTCCACAAGAATCAGAAAAAATATCATTTGTATTTCCTCTAAATGCTAGCCCTAGTTTACTCAGTAACTTAATGGTAGCTATTATTATTTTTAAAACCTCTCTCTCCAATAATTTTCTTCAGATTGTATTTGTTTGATCATTCAGAATCAATATCGCCAAAGAAAATCACTTGATTTTCTTTGGGGATATGTGCACATCGCTCGTATATGCTCAGTAGAATGCTCGTGATCACATAAGGTTCGTGTTATATTTCCCCAGTCATTAAAACTCTTCATTAAGCTATTATTTGACTTAGAAAACAATTTACAAACAAAGCAGTAAATTGCTTTGCTGGTTTCTGAAAAAATTAACCACTCTCGTTTCTCCTTTGTTCCATTCGCCTTTTTACAGTAAAAATGTGAATCATTTACATTTCTGACATTATATTCTATTGTGTTCTGTGTATTCGTTTTTTTTTTTAATTTTCGATTTTACCAACATTCTGGGGCATATTAAAATATGCTTTAAATATTATTAAAATATGCTCGATAAACTGTTCATTAATAGTAACACTGCTATATCGGTAGGATAAGAGATAGCTGGCTTGCTGGTAAGTACAGAGTCCGATTGAAAATTTTCTTCAGAATCCTCTTGATTTGTTCTTTCTCTCCTTCTATGTTTTCCACATCATTTTGATGTTCTTCGTTTTCACTTTCATCTCCTCCTGATAATGAAACCAATGTTTCGTTTTCATTCTGAGAACTGTGAAGTACAACTTCAGTTCTACGAAATTCTTCATTTTCAGAACGCAAGAAAGAAAAATTTCCCCCTTTTGACTGTTTTTCATTTTCTCTAAGTCGTTTTCTTTTACTAGCTCCGGATTCAAATTTTCTAGGCATCATTATGTGTATTAATCTATCAAAACGAAATATATTTATTAAATCCAAAATAAATATAAATGAAATAAACAATTACGTTAAAAGCTTAAAAAATACAAACATAGAAACAGCAGCATCTTGGTTTTGTTAAAATAAACGAGTAACAGTAAAATAAGAATAATAATTAATTGAATAATATATTCTTACCGACTGCAACAACTACTTTAACCATATGATTAGGTATATATACTTGTATACAGTATACTGCTTTACAAGTACTAGCCAAATAACTGTAACTAAACAATCAGTTTAATGACCGTTTTTTGGAATTTTCTTTACTGTTCTGCGATATTTGACACGTTTTGGTGCACAATTTATTTATTGTGTCTTTTCCCAAAATTAAAAACGAATTTAACATGTTTACAATAAATATTAATATTAAAAAAATCTTGGTAATATTAAACTAGCAATCTTGTAAGTCATTTTATAGAAATAAATGTGTAACTTATATCGATGGATTATAAATAATAATGCAACTTCTACGATACTTTATATTTAATATTAAATTTTCTAAATAGTTTACAATCTTTTAATGTAATTCTAAATATATATATTATTTACACTTTTAAATATTCCATGTAATTGAATCATAATTAAAATAAAGAAAGATGTAATTAAAAGCTTTCTGTGAAAGATTTCAATTGCAGCGTTGATTATTGATTTTGCGAACGTTGATTTTGTTTGACAAGCTTCGTTGACAAGCGTCATAGTTGCTACAAAAATTCCAAGTACCGAAAAAATATTAAAAGGTATGGTAATAATTTAATTTAAGGATAAAAGTTTTTTTTTGTTTAAAGAATTTAAATGCAATCAATTTAACCTTTTTAATCAAGGTAAAAATTGAAACTTCATGAACTGTAAAGTTCAGATATTCTCACTAAAAATAAAAATTTTGAATTTACGGTAATAAAAATTATAGCAAAAATCATCATATTTATGGAATTACAACATTTATTTATTACAAGATTTATTCAACTCCAGCTTTGATTTTTTAAGTTGCAGTAACGAGCATAATAATTCCAGCTTTAGTAAAAACGTAGAGGCAATAAATAGACGATAACTTGCAATGCTCGCTAACATCCACTTTTTTACTCGATATTTTACCCTAAAATGATTAGAATCTTGATGCACAAAAAATGAACTGGAAAATCAATTTCATTTATAAATAATAATAAACTTTAAATTCAAATGCTCTGTTTATGTGATATAGAAACTGCTCTTACCCAACTAATTAATACGAATAGCAGCAGCACACAAAAAAACCTCTGTTGTCTCTGGAACGTGTTTCGAAATGATCGCAAAAACGTTCTTTAACTCAAAAACTTATTTACTCTGTTTACAATTTCCACTTATTAAACTCCTAGTATACTTGCAAAGAGGTTAGCTAACTCTCTATTAAGTTACTTTTACAAACTGTATATCAACCTCAAATATGCCAATAGATTCTCTTAATGACACTTCGTTACTGTCAATCTAAATCTTAATTGTCCAACTAAAACACGTTATAAGAGGAATTGTACAAAGGTATATAACTTAAAAAACCTCTGTATCGCACATTCAGTCAAAGGTCTTGCACAAAAAGTTCTAAGGCAATTCTCTCATCTCAGATCTTGAGCTTCCTTCAGGAAATCTGGCTTCAAAAATATCTCATTGGGAAAATAGCGGACTGTAAACTGCACCCTGCAGTACTCATATACAGCTACGGCAAAAAGTTATTCTCCCACGGCAAAAAGAAAACTTCCGAGCGAAGGTGCTTCGGGTAATTTGTCTCGCCTTTTCTCCTCTGCTTGGGCTCGACAAAAATGCCTGGACGACTAGCTCCTTTTTCTGCCGCCTCCACTAACTCGAATTGCCGCCAACTGTCAACTGGGATTCCTCTCTGGCCTGGAAGCTTTTCTCCGGCGATTGGAACATTTCCTTTCGGCAACTCGAAGCCTTCTCTTAAGACTGGAACCGGGAAGCTCCTCTCTGGCAATGTCTGGAAACGGGAAGTTCTCTCTATCTAGCGACTTCTTGATCCGGGAAGCCTTATATGCTTGGTTCTGTCCCCTTTTATCATGCCTTCTCTGAGACCTCGCACACGAAGTTTGTAACCCCGATGAATTCGGCATGATTCTTTTATCTTAAGTTTCAAGTTTAGCCTGCTCTTTGTTCTCTTCTGTGCCTTCTTTTGATTGTAAGTTGCCGACCATCGGAAAGTTGTTTGAACCTTTCTGATCGACTTCGGAGGTGTTTACGTGCAGAGCTTGTAAGCCTTTCTCATACACACAAAATTTAATAAACAACCTTTCTAATGCCGCCATGTAGATCTATTACATACAGCTCTGGCAAAAAACATTGCCTTTGTTTTTAACACTCTAACATATTCTTATTAAAGAAGAATATACAGTTCATTTCCAAAGGGCTATTTACAAAAATATCTAATACAAAATATACAGAGAAAAACAAGGTTATTTTTTACAACATTCTTATGGGACTTGACCTAAGTGAAAAATCGATGTAATGTGCTTTGGAATATTTAAGCTATAATCGAGTTTTTACAATATTGATAAGAACAATGGTCTAAAAGTCCAGGTTGTCCAGCGAAAACCATCTGTGACAAAATGAAACTTGTTTATTTATTTAAAACACAAAAATATAAATTTATTAAGTATATCTTTATAGAGTTCACAATTAAAAGGACTCTAATAATAATAATAATAATAATAATAATAATAATAGATTTCTACAAATGTGTCTCATCTTGTTTTGGCATTATCAAATTATCAAGTTATTCTGAAGCATTTTGAATTTTGCTATTTTATTATCATGCCGCTAATATTTCTTCAAATGCGGCACTTTTTACAACAAAACTGGCTAAGTTATGTTAAATATATCTGTTCGCAAATATACTCAAAATCCCTTTGACCTTATAAAAAGGCAGAATGCTGATGAAACTTCATCAGCATTCTATCTGTTAAAATGTAATTACCCCCCCCCCGCCGTTAACGGATTATTGTAAGTTATTTGCACTGTACTCTTGGATTGACTCTTTTTTGCTGCACAATTTACTTATTGTGTATCTTCCCAAATAAAAATGAATTTCACATGTGCGAAAATAAATAATCAAAATGTTTATTTGCATTGGAAATATTATGTCAAATATTTATATTTTTTAAATAACATTTATTGAAATAAATATAACATTTTGCTTTCTTTCCTTGCAAAATAAAATTATTTGGGTCGCACATTTCAATTTTAGGAACGATTTTTTTTATTTTTTTTTATGAACAACAAATGGTATTAAACTGCATTTCTAGGGGTTTCCGATTGTGAGTCTTTTTAATTTATATCCAATGGTATTTTATCAGAGATTCTACGCCTTTGTCTTTTGCTTAAAACTGCAACAGTACAATTACTTTGGAAAGTAACGAATTCAAACAAAAAGACAGTGCGCACATGTTATCCAGCAGTATTTGTGTGTGTGTGTGTGTGTGTGTGTGTGTGTGTGTGTGTGTGTGTGTGTGTGTGTGTGTGTGTGTGTGTGTGTGTGTGTGTGTGTGTGTGTGTGTGTGTGTGTGTGTGTGTGTGTGTGTGAGAGAGAGAGAGAGAGAGAGAAAGAGAGAGAGATTATAATTTTGGGAGGGGGGGGTTAACCATTAAATGCGAATTAATGGTTAACTCCCCTGTTATGAAAATTTTCGAAATAAAATTTCATTTTGACGCATGCGCCTACACGTGTTTCAAAGATAAACTGTAGGGAAAATATCGCTACTTCGAAACTGCCGCATAATATCGAAATTAGCCGAAAATATATACATAACAGTTGACTTCATAACTGCCGTTTATTTCGATTTATAGTGAGTGATTAGAGGGGAAACCAAGAAAGTTGAAATGCAAAAACCTACAGATTACGTTATAAAAATTATGCATTACATGATATGATTCAAGATTTACGTATGATAACTAAACTTCGAACTAAGATTATGAATAAAATAGGAAACTTAGTTTGGAACAAATGGAGGCTGTATTCATTTTTAGATTCGGATTTTCATGAATTTATAAAATAATGGTTTGACAAAAATAATTATCTTCAATCGAGTTCTTGGAGAATTTTAAAATGTATTGGCGATTAAAATAATTAGCGAAAAAATTGATAGTGACATTGATCTTCCAAAGTGATACAATATGAAGTGAAGAAAGTATGAAAGGATTTCTTATTTTGCATTAAAAACTATAATTATACGATAAAAACAAGCAGCAAAATGAATATAACTCGTAGGTATTTAATCTGATATACCTTAGATTCCGATTGCCGAGCAAACTGCGTTTTTTGCTGTAGGCCAACAGAACGTAGCTACTACGTACACTAGGTAATGTAGTTAAGTGTTCTTTTCAGCGTGGAGGATTATCGCACTTTCTAATGGACTTGACGATTAAACTGCACTTCTTATCCATGTTCTTTCAGCAGGTGGACAGAATGTTATCCAGGTTTGCTGGACGTGTATATACATCCAGCAAAGAAATGGTCGGCTTACATACATGAATTTTTATGGAATACAGAGTTCCTGTTAGTTTTATATTCTAAGGAAAGAACAATGTATTTCAAATGGAAGCGGGAAGCCTCACAAATTTTTCAGCGGCCTCTAGTTTTTATATTATGAATTTAATATTTAAAAGTAAGTATTTTATTTTGCAACTATAACGACGCTGTTTTTTTATTGTTCTTTGTAAGGAGTAAGGTTTTAAAATGAGGTCCCCCTAGAGAGTGAGGCCCCCATCTTGCGCCTCATGCGCCTAATGGTAAATGCGGCTCTGACTCGAGGCAGTTTTCATGTATGTTTTTATACGAAGCGTAATCTTAGGGATTATACAGATAATCCCGTAGATTATGTCATCACAAACGCAATAATCGTGCGCTGGTCAGATGCTTCAAAAAACCCCTTCCCTCCCCGTAAGTGTCAAAATCATTTCTACCATCAATTTCTTCCGCTAATGCACGTACTGGTGGCAGCAATACTGAAATGATGGCTCTTGTTAGAACCGAAATTTTAACCGAAAATAGTTTGACATTTTCGGTTAAAAGAAAAGTATTAAAAATATCCAAAACATGCCGACAAAATGCATTTCTTGATGGAGGAAAGTGTTATTCTTGCTCTGATACCTACCTCTGATGGAAATTGCTAAAACTGTCAGGCATTACTTTGAGAGAGCAAAATGTAAATTCGCATAAGAAGTAAAATTCGTAAAGGAACACTCGATCGCCTTCGCGTGAGACCATTTAAGTCTGCTTCGATTCAAAAACCATTAATAAAGATTCCTCTCGGCTCAGACTGTATTCCAACTGCGATCATCCAACAAAAGGTCACGCCGGATGTTTGGCTGGACTACGAAGGTGCTGTTCGGGGGGAGAGAGAGAGAGAGAGAGAGAGAGAGAGCAAAACGTGAACTGTGTTTTACGTCATCAACGGCGTAGCCTGCTAAGCAATCACTTTTTTTTGGGTTGTTTCGCCTTAAGAAATAAGCTAAATCACGATGTAACCATAAGGTGGTTACACCATGACTCGAATTGCTCAAAATTGTAATTGCAGCTTAGTCAAAAAAAAAAAAAAAAACTCAGCCAAGTATTTGGGCCTCCCCATCGCCAGCAACCTGGAATGGAACTCCCACGTCTCATTTTAAGAAACAAGTTGAGGTTCGTCATTAACGGAATAATTTACGTTGCGAAAATTGCTAATGCAGCATTTCTAAGATGCTCGTCTTATTCTCGAGTAAATTCTTCACCGCAATATCGCATCACCTTTTGGGGTGGAGATTACTATAAACCGATTCCTTTGATTAGAGCTATAGCCATTACTAATTTCTTCCCATATTCAACTAGCAAACCATTCTTAACCTTTTGTCATTACAGAAACTCAATCTTTAAGGTTGTATGTAAGAAATAACGCGGTAAATGTTTCTGTAAACGACGTAGACTACGGTTTTAAGTGTAACCAGAACTAGCTGGTAGTTCCCGAAACAAACAAAGAAATTTTTCACAAATCACTTCGTAACAAGCCGCTGCAATGAATTCCCAAATGAGATCAAATCAATAACCTCGCAATATGCTTTCGGAAAAAGATTGAGAGACTACCTCGTGGCTTTTATTGTAACTGCATGTTATAGAAAATTACTCTGAGTGTTATTATGTCTCAGTTATATTTGTGTGTATTCGTATGCCCTCATAAATAGAGTCGTTTAATTTTTAGTGACTGATAGCCTCCATTTGTATTTTTATAGTAACCAGTGTGGCTACACACCCACATCATGGCTACACTTCTTTCTAACCATTTTCTGTTCTTTGTTCCTAAGGCCTTTCTTTTACTATCAGTTTGTATATTATCAGTTAGAAAATAATTTTATTAGTTATAAAATAGTAATAAGTAGTATTACTTATTACTTATTTGTTATTATCACTTATATTGTTCTTAATACTCGCAACATTCTGTTTTATTATATTTTCATTTCTACTACTTTTTGAGCGTAAATAAAATTCCAATTTCAGTTACCGCCCTTCCTCGAGGTGGCGAATACAGCAAACATTCTCACGTGATTTACATGAATTGATCTTAAAAGATCAAAATGCACTGTCGAATCCTGATGAATGAAGCGACAGACTCGTCTGTCTCTCGAAATAAGCAGCTACGGCCACAGTGGACACTAACACACACACATCCACGTCACACTTAAAGAGTAGGAATATCAGCTTAAGCTCCCTCCATGTTGACGAAGATACAACAAAATGAATCGGAGCCATCGTGCCAAATAAAAACATCGCTAACGATGGAATGTGGATGTTTTTTTTTGCACACGTTAGGCATTTTTTTTTTACTTTGCCATTTCTTTAGTGTGTTTTGAATATAACAACGTACTTCACGCGTTGCTGACCAGCTTGCATCCCATCGTGTCCACAAGTTATCCATCTGGCTACTTCCAGCAGAAAAGTATTCCGTGATACAAACGTAAATCGATGCGGACCAGTTACAGAGAGGCCACTTCGTTGGATTGTCCACTTGTGAGAGGTCTTCACTCAGTCGATTGACCACGTGCAGCATGGGATGGGATAAAAAGAGCGGCAGAAATTATGGAAAGCATGCGAAGGGTGTATTTGATTCCTCATCGCTGTATGGGATACTTGCGCTGCTTCGGGCAATGCCTGTTCTGTTATTGTTGTATGTGTGTGTGTGTTCTACGGACGGTTTGCTTGTTGTGAGGGATGAAAGACCCAGATTTCCGAGAACTGCGGTCTCATGGATGCGAGACCGGCTAACTCACCTCGTGTTGGAAAGCCCTGACACAGGTTCTTCGCCCTGTGGAGGATAAATTATGTGATCGCTATTCAATGTAATAAACTGGTCGCTCTCTGTGCTCAACGCTTAAAAAGCTAAGCGTCCGGTAATGTCGAAGACCCACGAAATTCGTACTATGGCCCAGCTTGATACTGTGCATATAATTTTAATTGCTTTTGGTCATTAAATGTTCTGATTTAGACCTAAATTAGGTGTTTCCACAATTTTTTTACTGATCCCTAATACCAACCGAGCTGAGTTGACACTCACAGACGGACTGCACCACAAAGTTGCTCTCACAGATGTTTATGTGGTTGCTAAACACCCCAAATGAAAGACAGTCCCCACTCGTGAAATGACCTTGATAAGAAACATTGCTTTAAATCATCGACATCTACGGAATCTTTATCTAATACGTAAATGGGTGTTGCCCACTGGGAGAATCCGTCATTATTGCGTGGCTAACGGATTTCCGTTCTAAAAATAGTGTTTACATTTCTCGTAGCGAGAAGTAAAAGCACCCATTCGAACGCGTGCACTTCCCCAAATCCCCGAGTGTTTTTGTGCGCTTCGCTCGTCACCAGATCAGTTTTCAGAAAGTGTGAATGACAAGAGCTCGCGCTAAAAATTTCAATCGAGACTCGCAAAATCTGTTTATCTGTTAAGCCGTGTTTCTAGGATGAAAACCTGTTTCTCCACATCTTAAGAAACCTCCATAAAAAGAAACAATTCTTAGTCTCCCATGCTCGATTTCAGGCGAGAGCATCGATGTGAAAATCTCCGCAACTGAGATGATTGTCGTAAAATCTTCTTTCATGTGCGCACTTTTCTCGTGTTTCCATCTCTATTCTCTCTCTCTCTCTCTCTCTCTCTCTCTCTCTCTCTCTCCCTCTCTCTCTCTCTCTCTCTCTCACACACACACACACACACACACACACACACACACACACACACACACACACACACACACACACACACACACACACACACACACACACACACACACACACACACACACACGCGCGCGCGCACGCACGCACATAGGTAGCTTTTAGCCTCGTCATGAAGACGAGTGTAGAACACGCGCATGAGAGGTCGGTTTTCTTAGATTAAAATATCTGTTTTTTTAGCGCAAAAAAAACTAGAAAAAACCGTATTGTTCTGAAAACGTTGGTCACCAAAGTGTCAAAATGTGATTCCCGACGGATATCCGATGGACAGGATGCGTTTAAGCAGGAACCTTAACACGCGCTGTTACCTGAAGAAGTGCAAAAAAGAAATGCACGTGGAGACTTTTGCAACAGCGCTGACTTGGTG
Source organism: Typopeltis vanoorti (assembly GCF_054136105.1). Taxonomy (NCBI): domain Eukaryota; kingdom Metazoa; phylum Arthropoda; class Arachnida; order Uropygi; family Thelyphonidae; genus Typopeltis; species Typopeltis vanoorti. The sequence goes on from NC_143555.1 coordinate 155,784,927, forward strand.
TTAACAGGGTTTGACGTTTGATTAAAAAATAATCAAAATATTTTGAGTCTTCTTTCTTAAGTCTAAAAGTTTAAAAATAAGACGATTATTTTTATAGTGAAAGGGCGAAGCCTTTTTGGTTCCTTTGTCAAGGATGAAGATGACTTTATTTAGCCTTTGAAGGAGGGAGCGTAAATTTTGCCATTTGTGTAAAGCTAGTTGCCTTCGTCCTTTTAGTAATTTAAATCCAGTTTTCCGTGTCTGTTATCAAGAAGAAGGGGAACACGAGATAATGATCGGGCAGACAGAGTAATAATATTGCATTAATACCTCGCTCGCTGCATTGCTCAAAAAGGTGGTATACTACGCCCACCGTTTGTAGATCTCTGCTTGGCATTTTGCCAAGAATAGTCGATTCATGCTGAAGGGAAGAAAGAAATGAAGGATGTACGAATTGGTCGCCAACATGCGAAATCACGTGCTTTCTTGTCTGTCGCTGTACTAGTACTAGCTTGATTTTTGTTGTCGCTTTTTTGCATTATTTTTTTATTATTAATTTGTATGATGGATCCAGTACAGTCAACAAGTTCTGATGTTAAACGTTTCAGTAGCTCTTGCAAAAGAATATTGAATAATGTGCTGACATTCCGCGAAAAAGAATCGTCAGAAGGCCGTCTTCTTGTTCCCCTTTCTCAAGTCATAAAACGTGCAAGTGCAGTTGCGGGCGTATCGGGGTCGACTGTTAAAAGAATTCGTAGGGAATCAAAAGGTGAAGGTAAGCCAAAATTTAAATCTCCTAAAAAAAAAAGCGCCAGAGAAAGAAAACCATCGAAACCGTAGCTTTGAATGATTTTGATGTAGAAGTTATAAGACGAACTATTCACGAATTTAAGGGGGTCGAGAAAAGAGTGCCAACTGTTCCGAAATTGATTCCTGTGCTTAAAGAAAAAATTAATTTTCCTTGGAAAAGAGAAACTTTAAGGAAAATACTTCATGAAATCGGATTTTGTTTTAAAAAGTCCCACAGTAAAGGGAAACTTATCATGGGGCGAAGTGACATTGTTTTATCTAGAACGCAGTATTTGAGAGCAATATCAGGTTGCAGGGAGGAGAAAAGACCGATTGTGTATCTAGATGAAACTTGGATTGATAGTAATTTAACTTATGGAAAATGTTGGTAGTCTAAAGAAGAATGTGGAGTGCTGCAAACCGGAAATGCCTCGCGACGCATAATAATTTTGTGTGCGGGTGGAGAAATGGTTTTTTTACCGAATTCAAACTTACTATACAAAGCCAATTCAACTACTGGAGATTACCATGGGCAAATGAATTCTACGATCTTCGAAAAGTGGGCAGAAGAAAAACTGATTCCTAACCTTCCTAAAAATGCTGTTGTTATAATTGATAACGCTTCATTTCATTCTATTCGATTAAACAAAGTTCCAAATTGGTCTAATAAGAAGCAAGTTCTTATGGATTGGCTCTCTGCAAATAACATTTCTCATTCCCCAAATATGCGAAAAATTGAATTGCTTAATTTGGTCCAAAGAAACTCGCCCACAACTAAACTATTTAAATTCGACACGATGCTCAAAGAGCATGGATTTCTAGCCTTGAGGCTACCACCATATCATTGCGATATTAATGCTATTGAGTATGTTTGGGCAGAAGTGAAAAGTTTCATTCGCCATCGCAACGTAATTGGGGATATTGACATGTCGAAACTTTTTAAGCTTTCAGAACAGGCGAGTGAAAGTATTACAGTTAAAAACTGGGGAAAGTATTGCTCTCATGTCACCTCATTGGAAAATATGTATTGGGACTGAGACGGAATTATCGAAGAATTATGAGAACCTTTGGTGATCAGTTTAAGTGAAAGTGATGGCGATTCGGACACCGATTCAGATGACTCTGAAGATTAAAAGAATTTGGCAATGGTATTTTTTCCAACATTTTTTGCATGCTATTGAGAATCACAACAACTCATAAATAATTAATCAGTTTAGGACATTAAAGTGTCTCAGTTCTCTCAACTGTAAGTTTAGAATATCAAAGTTCATTTGAAATAATTTCTGTTTTTCTGTATAATTATTTTTATTTTATAGAAAACTTTCTTAAAAATAAACTTAGTTACATTTTTGTTTTATGCTATACTTTTTTAATTTTATTAACACTCTACGTACATTTTTCCAACTGTTATACGAGCAAAATAGTTACATTTTAAAAACAGCAATGTTCGTAAAAGAAAAGCTAAATTTTCCTACCTGTAATAATAAACAAACGCATCCCAGAAGACAGATTGATTACCCTATTATCGGAATGGATTCTCCTTTTTCTGACATGCGCAGAAGTATCGAGGGAACTCTAATCGGTGGGCGAACTATAATTCAATCCTAAATTGAATTTTTGTACACATCACCTGCACTTATGGAAGTGGGGGCGGTGGGGGTGTTCGTGCATAGGCACTGCAGAAGTGCAGCACTTCTAATTTTTCTCGATATATAAATATATTTATTTATATTTGCTTGTAATATTTAATTTTATCGTCAACAATCCTATACAATTCTCTTACATTCTATAAAAAATAATAAAAATCCATCTCGTAGCACTTAGGAGGGCGCTAGCAGCACTGTGTTTACCACAGTGTCATATTGCTACGTGCGCAAGCACATGCACGTCATAGTGAGATGCGAGCTATTAGCGTAATGCGGCACTGTCCGTCGCGCAGTTCCACTATTGTTTATATACAGTTGCGACAGTAGATGAGTGTTCGCAGTGCTTATCGTGTTTACTCCGTCTCTTTAAATATTCGGACATTACAATTAAAGACGTAACAGTTGTTATAGTTTTTATTTTAGAACATCATTGGGATTGTGATAATGGATTTTACTTTTAAGTAATTTTGAATCATACCAAACTGTATAATTTTATCAATAATAAACATGGACTCCGATCCCTTCATCGCTATGAAATGGTCTTGTATTAAAGGTTAGCGAGCACCTGGCTCACCCTATTTAGGGCTGTACGGAGGCACCTGAACCGATAAGCAGAGCTGCTTTCGGTTCATGTTTCCACCTATCGTGCTCGTCATAGTTAGATGACTCTTGAATGAGTTGATTTGGATGAACAGCTGCTTTGGCAAATAAGCAGTGGCACTGTTATGGAGGAACGTGGGAATATCTGGAATATCGGCATCACGGTATAAGAGAGCATTTCTGACAAACCACGGAGCGTTGAAAATCATACGGAGGCACTTGTTTTGAATAACTTGTAGCTTTTTGATGTTGGTGGGGGAAGTGTGACCCCAGGCCGGCGATCCGTAAGTTAACGATAGTCTGATAATTGTTTTATAGATCCGTAGTTTGTTTTCAGTGCTGACTTGACTTCTTCGATTGAGGAGAGAATAGAGTTGCGCAATTGCAGAGTTTGCTTTTTTGCATGCATAAACTATGTGGGAGTTAAAGTTTAAAAGGTTATCAAGTTGAATGCCTAGATATTTGGTGCTAGATCTCCATGGGATGGCTGTGTTAAAAAGTTTAACTTCTCCGAAGTGAGATGCTTGTCTTCTTGTGAAGAGAATGGCAGTGCTTTTATATTGAGAGCAGTGCTTTTATAATTTTATATTACTTGAGATATTTACAGATATTCTCCATTTTCTGAACCAGTCCTCCAAATTTGTTGCTGCAGTTTGTAAGCGCTGCGTAGTTATATGTGGCCTGAGAGATCTGCTAAGAATTGCCATATCATCCGCATAACTAGCTATAATTGTTAGTGATGTGCTAGGAACATCAAAAACAAAGATGTTAAAAAGCAACGGTGAGAGCAGCGAGCCTTGAGGGACACCAGCAGTGATTTTTTTCAATGAGGATCGAATTCCACGCAACTTGACCTGGATTTTACGGTCTTGTAGAAAGGAATCAATAATTTTAGTAAGGTAAAGAGGAATGTTGGCTGAAATTAATTTATAGATGAGATCTTGGTGCCACACCTTATCGAAAGCTTTTGCAACATCTAAAAAGATAGCTCCTGTGTGCTGTTTCCAGTTAAAGCCTGTAGTGATGAACTCAATCAGTCTGTGAATTTGCTGTGTAGTGCTATGTCCAGTACGAAAACCAAATTGTTCTTTCGGAATTATGTTATTTTTATTCACCTCCTCATTAAGTCGGTTGAGAATGACTCTTTCTGCGATTTTTCCTAGGCATGATAAAAGACTGATAGGTCTATAGTTCTGTGGCATTTGAGGTGCCTTACCAGGCTTGAGTATAAGGAATATATCAGCTTGCTTCCATCTTGAGGGGAAATAATTTAATCTCAGCATTGCATTAATAATGGCTACTAAATGCATGACAGCTTTGTGTGGGAGGGCTTTAATTGTTTATTTTGTTGGTAATTTCATCTGGACCAGGGGCTTTTTTGTTTTTAAGCTTCCTAATGATGGGACAGATATTTTCACGGCTACAAGGTTGCCGAAGCGCGGAGCGTACTCGACGGTGTATTTTCTCTATGAAGACCAGATCCGCATGCGCATAATTAGGACGGCACTGAAGTTGGAGGGCGTCAGCGAAAGCCTCTGCTTTTTCATTATCTCTGTAAACAAGACCTCTTTCTCGTGAATGGGCTGGATGTTAGAGCGATCCATACGGAGAGCTTTAGTCAACTTCCACAGAGAATTATCTTCAGTTTTGAGAGAACAGAGTTTTCTTTCTCATTGCTGGTTCGTGTGATCTTTTAATGCATAACGGACTAGGTTGGACGCTCTATTTAGTTCCCGACGATCTTGCGGAGATAGCGTGTTGTGATAGCGGCGTCTGAGTCTATTTTTGTTTCTGATTAGAGCAAGGATTTCTTCAGGAAGTAAGTTTACTTGAGCTGGGGTGGAAATAGAACAAGCTGCGGATAAGCCAGAGTGTATTTTACATTCAAGATTGCTGACTGCCACGTCAATTTCTTCACGGGAAGAGATAGTAGGTACTGAGTCTATGATAGTGTTCATTTTAGCCTTGAATTTTGCAAAGTTAGTATGGGATTGGCTGGGAATGAGCTCAGGCTCCCCTCCTAAACTTAAAAGTACTGGATTGTGATCTGAGCTGAGTTCGTCAACCACTTGAAGTTGGAATTGATGAGAAATGTTGTTAAATATAGCAATATCCAAAACATCAGGTCTGCCGATCTCTCCGTAATGTGTTGGCTCGATCGGGCCTGCAATAACAATATTTCTCTTCAAGGCAAAATTGTAGAGGATCATTCCGTTGTTGTTAAAACTCTTGCTGTTCCATAAAGGATGCTTGGAATTGAGATCTCCTGCTACAATTATTGCTTCATTTGTATCTAGTAGCTGAGAGAGATCAGAGGGGAGAAGAGGTTTGCCAGGGATTTTGTATACAGAATAAATCCTTAAGCTGCCTGCATTGTTGGTATGAATTTCTATGCTGTCTCCTCAAGGTTATATGTATTAGTCCTCTTAATCTCATTATAGCGGATGTTTCTTCTGACAAAGATGGCAGTGCCTCCACCTCTGGCATTGAGTCTGTCATTTCTAAGTAACGAGTAGTTTCTGAGTTTGGGATTATCGCAGGGACGTAGGTGAGTCTCGTTAATGAGGAGAATATCAATTTGTAAATGATCTGTAAGTTCCTGTAGTTCCAAAATTTTGTTGTTGAGACCATTTGCATTCCAGAATACTATCTGCATAGAATTTGATGTTGAATCCGGATTAGTCATTAATCATGAAGACGATGACTTGAGTATTCCTAAGGAATTTGTTGGTGTCGGCCTGGCTTGGATTTGTTTTGCTGAAGGCCATTAGCATCTCCCCTAGTGAGGCAGCGGGAATTGCTGAGGAGTTTTGACTGCTATTTGCAGGGAGTACCTCAGTGTTACGCGAGGAAACCACCGAAGCATAAGATTTATCTGGAATAACTTTTCGCGCTTTGATTTCAGGCACAGATCTCACGATATTTTTCTGAGTGGGCTGGACTAACTCCTGTCTAGGCTTTTGAAGGTTGGATGGGTGGAGAGAACAACCCTTGTAATTGGCAAGATGTGGGCCACTGCAGTTCGCACATTTAGCAGGTGTGGTGTTTGGCTTGACGCAAGTGTGCGAGGGATGGTTGCCACCGCACTTTACACACTTGTAATCTGCTCTGCATAACATTTGCGCATGCCCAAATTTTTGGCAGCGATGGCATTGATCAGCCGATGCCTTTCTTCTCAGTGGCTCAGTCTTGATTACCAAGTTGCAGACTATTTTAAGATCGTAAATTTCTCTCTGATCTTTACTGATCTCCACTAAGACCAGAGGCATAGGACACTTGTCTGCTCGATACATGCGAGAGATCTTGATCGACTCCAAGCCTTGTGATCTGAGGTCAGTAGCTATCTCTTCTGATGTTATGTTTTCTACCAAACCTCTGATGACTACCTTAAGGTTTTTTTCACTTTTCAGTGGTATGTGTGATATGGGAATTTCTGTTCATCCATAAGTCTGGTGAGCTGGCCGTAGTCCGTTGTTCCTTCGGGCTGTATGCGGACTCCATCATCGGTGTTTTTGGCTGATGAGAACTTGATGTTATTGTTCTTCATCGTCTCTGCAAGCAACGACCATTTTTCCTCAGATCTCAAGATTACTGGTGGAATCCTCTCTTTGGGCTGTGTCAGTATATCAGTCTCTGTTCTTGCACCAGGTAGTGCTGATGTGTCCATATTTGAGGTGCAATTTCAGGTTCTGCAGCAAGAGACTCTTTCTTTCTCTTCTTTCTGCTGACTTCCTAGAAATCATTAGAATCTACGGCAGGTGTTGTAGCGGGGGAAATGACAGTGTCATTTCCCCCGCTACAACAAGTGAAATGACAAGGTCATGTGTAATGAGAAAGTTCGGAGGTTTGAGGGTCTTCTGTCTCGACCTTCATAATCTGATGGACTTCAACTTTTCCAGGCCATTTCGTGTGTAAAATGTTACCAATTTGCCGAAAAATAGCTAAAAGTTCCTTGAAAGGGAGATCCTCATATGGTGAATCCATAAATAAATCTGGACTTGAAGTGGGGGGAAGGACCTGCCTTGTCCCTTCAACCATCAAGTGCTGCACAGGGCTGGGAACAGGAGAGGGCCTGAAAAATTTTTTGAAGATGAAAATAAAATTCTTACCTGTTCTGCTGTTCGAGCACGTTGTTGACGCTACAGGAGAAACATCAAATAATCACTATTTTAATGTAGAAGGGAACTGTGAACTAATCATCAGTATTAAATCTCAAAAACTTTATCACTGCTGTATTAACTTATGAAGAGCGCTGAGAAACACGTCTGTACTGAACGAAACCAAAACCAAAACTTCATAATAGGATCATCCGTAATCAAGATCACTCATAATTTTGATATTTTATCCAAACACGTATACACTGTACTTACAGTGTGTGTGTGTGTGTGTGTGTGTGTGTATTTCGGAGATGCAGCACCCCCACGATTTGAAGCCACGAGCCTCCACTGAGGGAGGGGGGAAGACACCAAAGCAGAGGAAATGTGAGGAATGCTGCAAAGTAGGAAGCTGCGTTGATTATTTTTTCTACTTCAAACTGCAAAGCATCTGCAGTTATTTTGTAATACTGCTCAATGGATTTCTTAGAGTGCAGACCTGCTTCTGTGGGTCAGAGGATGCTGAAAGAAAAAAAGAAATTCTTTTTTTTTGTTCTCATTTCTCATTCGCCTAACCACCCTTACGGCGCAACGCTAGGGATTTCTCACACACCGGGATCATTCCGATACGTCCACATTTAAGAGGCTTCGGCATCTGTTACCGATTGGAAAGTGTGTGGAGCCCCGCTTCACATAAAAATACGATACGAAACTGGCCCGAGAGAGTTTCAGGGCGCATCTGCGATCGGTCACTATTTTCGTGTGATGCCATTCAGTTGACGTCACACGAGCAACTCAGAGGAGCAGCATAAGAGTGGTTTCGCGTGCAGAAGTCTGAGTGAAGGAAGGAAGTAGATAGCAGTGTGATGGATCAAGGGCTTCCAGTCAGAACACTTCCATTCCTTGAGATATTTTCCTCGCTGGTTGAAGAAGTGGAGGATTATAGAGAACACGAAGACGGTGATCGATCTCGTTGCAAGAGTGGTCCTCATGAAATCTAAACTTCAGTATGCAGATGGGTTTGGATGAGAATTAGAAAGTGATGAACGGTCGCTTTCGATTAAATATTTTTTTGCTTTTCTGGTATTTTGATTTAAGATGGCTGCCACCCTGATGAGCGTGCATTGTTCGCAATGAAACAAGAGAGTTCTGCTGTCCGAGCCGTAGTTGATCGATTGATGGCTGGTCTCGACGAATACAAAGAACCGTGTTCGTTTACCAGTTTTACAGGAGGAGTGTAAAGACACTTGCGCTGCTTTACCACAAAGAACGTGTCTTTCGTCACTAGAATTATCATTTATTAAAAGAATCTTCTCGCGCGCTATTATCTAGTGCCACTGTGTGCTTATACATCTCGAGGTCGCCATAGGATTTTAATAAGCCCGGGTTAGATGACCGATAATACAACGATGAATGGTTCAGATGATGGAGGGTAAAGGAAAAAAAAGGATCATAAAATTGTAGCAGTTTGTATTCCGAAAACAGTTAAAATGAAATATAATGTAAAGGACTCAAGCCTTATTAATCTCGTGTTACCGAAGTTTCATGATTGGAAGACTCGAGGGATCCTCAAACTGAGAATCTCGAGTGAATCTCAGTTTGTACACAATCAGCTTGAAACTCCGATGTCAACGGAGTGGATCTGTGATTCTTCTCTATACGGAGAATATCTCACCGTCTCTCAACTTATCATAGTCGACAAATGGCATCGCTTTGTCGACTATGTCACATCATTTGACCCTACGTCTTCTGGCTTCGCTTCCTGAAGAAAAACACAACTACAAGCGTTTTTTTTTTTTTTTTTTCAGCCAGAGTTAGTTTTCTAACTCTGACAGGTAGCCCCGTTACCTCACTTCAGGGTGGAAGGTCCCCTAGAATTGTTCCTTTCATCTTTGACGGCACTGTTTCTTAGGAATGCACTGCACAGTCTTCGCATGTGTATCGAAGTTCGCAATTTAACTGCTCCCGATAACATTGTGCTCCTCAGATGTTTCTTTCTCTTCACCCGAAATGAATTTATCCAAACTGTGACTTCTTTGGTGTCTGTATGATTCAAGTTCTATGCATTTTCTAACCCTGTGCATTTTTCATATAAAAAATTTCTTCTTGCTTATTTTTAAAAATGAATCTCACCCATTTGTAAACCTAACACACGTCGAGACAAAAGCTGGTGCACGACACAAGGCCGAGTGCATTTTCGAATCGAGTGATGCTATTCGTGACATTGATTCTCTTTCGGACGAGTTCATATTGAGTTCATTTTCAGTTCGCTCTTTTTATTTCAGTGTAAATCTACATTAGATTAGTGCCATTGGTGGGCTAATCGTTGGATAATCCCCAAAGCCTGCTCTAAAAACCAAATGTGGAACTTTTTCAAACTACTTCACGCCTCCTCTCAAGAGGAGTCCTGAAATAGCCACTAAAAGACATTCACAAATATTCACCAAGTACTTTTATGTCCATGATATTTGATAATATCTTTAGGCAGAAAAATAAAGTACTGGTAAAAAGGTAGGCAAATATTTCATGGATACTAAAATAAGATCAGTTATTCGCTGTTTTATACGAATGAATGAGATGTGTAAGGACTGACGCGATAGCGTTTTGGATAGGTGTTCTTGGTCTCGTGATTCTTTAAGGACAGATGTATGTGTAGAAAAGTAAAATTGTGCATTTTGGGGTGAAGAGATTGCAAGTGTGGTGTGCTACATTGAGTGGAAATTGACGAAGGTAGAGATTTGGGAGTGCTAGAAATAAGGAAGTTATGATTCCACTTTATATGTCCTTGATAGGGCCACATCTGGATTACTGTGCTCAGGTCTGGCCTCCTGGGTTTCTCGGTGATGAGGAAGTGGTAGAGAGGATCCAAAGTAGAGTGACAAGCTGACGAGTGGTCTTTGGAATGCTCCCTGTGAGGCGCGATTGAAGGTTTATGGGATGCAAACGTTGGTTGATAGGAGGAGTAGGGGAGTGGATACAATAGAAACATTTAAGTCGCTTAAAGGGTTTTATAGGATTGATGCAGGGGAAGTATTTCGGCACTTGGCTAGAAAACAAGAGGTCGTCTCTGGGAATAGAATATGAGAAGGGTTTACAAGGGTGTGAGGACTCGATTTTTTTCTTTCGGAGTGGCGAATTGGTGGAATGGGTTGGCAGAGTCGCTTGTGAGTGTTTCATCTGTCAATGAGTTCAAGAAGTGGTACGATAAGTATTGTATGGGTAGTGTGGATCTCCTACGGAAGGAAGAAATTGTTGATATGTCAACTCACTTTGCAGTTTTCATACCTCTGATAGCAAGTGATCGATGTCGTGCTTAATCAGCATCGCTAAGATCGGGAACAATCTTCTCTTTGGATTATTGTAGAATTCTAGACTTCCTAGTGTTATTCACAAAGCAAAAAAATAAATAAATAATAATAATAGTTAGGAATGGTATTCAGGATATTCTTGATCGATGCCTTTTCCTGGATACGAAGTTGATATCAATTGTTGACAGCATATTTCTTTAGCAAGTCTTACGTTCTACGTAAGAATCTATTGATTAAAATGTACCAAATGGATGCTGATGACCATTTAGTGAGAAGGGAAAGAAATTGGTTTACAGATGGAAAACAGGAAGTAGCGTTTCGAAGAAATCTTTCAAAAAGCGAAGTCGTTATGACGTGGTTGGTGTTAGCACGATTGCTATTTAATATATTCATAATTGATCCAGCTTCAATTATTAATAGCAAAATTTCTCTCTCTTTGCCGATGTAGCTAATTGATCGGGAGACTTAAATTAAATTCTTCACACGATGATCTTTAAAAAATGGAAGAGTGGACAAGGATGTCTCGGTTAAATGTAAGTGTATCCGATTGGGTAACATCAGATGGATATACGTTGAATGGGTAGCTTTAATAATATAATGAATACAGGGATTTGGGTAGTTAAGTGGAATTTCAAGAATAGCCAAGCTGGCTGGCCGAGTGGTTAGTGTATCCGCTCTCCAGCCAAAAGGCTGCGGGTTCGAATCTCGCCGTGGACCTGGATGTTTGTGGTTGTCTGTGAAAATACTAGTGGTGGTGATGGTGGCTGGCGGTACATGTCGTTAGTGTAGTTGCGATTAGTTGTAGTTGGGAGTGAGTGGTGGTGACAGAGAGTTGTAGAGTAGGTGCCCTCCCTTGATGACTCCTTGAACTCCCTGGAAATGTCATGTAATAATAATAATAATAAAGCTCAACAGATTGTAAGATTAAAAAAGGTTCACTTGTAAGGAAAGAGCTTTTATGATGCAGTTCGAAAACAGTGCCTTCAAACTAATGTTGCTTTAATGACACCCATTAAAAACAGAATTTTTAATGGGAGTCAAGAAAATCGAGGATATTCAGAGAAGATTAACCAAGTGTGGAAAGAGATTGTATCATGATAGTGACAAGAAGCAGTTAGTTAGTTGTAATATGACGAATTTATTTAACAGGAGAGGAGATTTAATTAAAGTTTATAAATTTATTCATGACCAGAGGACATAATAAAGAAAGAATATTAATTTTTTACAGTTTGGGTGGAAAATATCAGATAATTGCAGTGGTTGAAGGATAAGTTATTAGGATTATTTAATTTGCTGGCATTGAACAAGTCGTCTCTCAGGGAACCCTGTAACCCCTAGAGAGCGCGTCCCCTGGATGGCGGATAGGGGAGCCCACCATGTGTGTGTGTGTACATGCGCGTGCGTGTGTGTGTACATGCGCGTGCGTGTGTGTGTATATATATATATGGTGGGGTGGTCCGAATATACTGAATAAGGACTCGTGGACCAACAGGGCCATAAGGGGCAATCATCTTGATTGTAAGGGAAGCGGCACTCCCATGGACCCCCTAACTGGATCTATCCTCTCCTTCTTCTACTTTGAGGAAGACCCACTTACTTTAATCTTTCCTATAAGGCCTTATCAGCCAACTCTTCTTACTTTATGACCCTTGTGCTATTAGAGTACTCGAGGGCCATGGGGTCTTTTCATTTCTGGCCTTACAACTATGTCCTCTCTATAAACCTTACTATATTTCTTCTATAATCTACCCTTTCCCCTTCAATATACCCTATTCCTCCTATGGGTTTAAATTCGGAAGAAGGCGAGTTCAGAAGCCTTAAGGTAGCAGCCCTACCACTGAACTATTCCATCGTCAGGCTAGTCCCCTGACATGGAGAACATAACCATACTTGTAAGCTGACAGAAAAAGATAATCGGATTGAATCTATGGGAAACGACCGTGGAATGGAAAAGGGAAAACGAAAATGGAAACGACAAAATATAATACACATAGCAAACTGGAATGTAAGAGGAATAGCATATAAAGAAATAGAATTAGACCAGTTATTAAATGAAAGAAATTTTAAAATAGCAGTAATCACTGAAACAAAAAAGAAATTAAAAGGAACTATGAGAACTGAAAATTTTAATGTGATATACAGTTGAGTCGACAGAGACCAAAGAGCACAAGCAGGAGTCATGATTTGGATTCATAACACCCTTTCAAAACAGTTAAAACATTATAAATTATGGAATGAAAGAATAATAGAAGCTAGAATAAAAATAGATAGAGGCTATTTAACAATAATTGGTTTATACGCCCCAGAAGAAGGAAGAGAACAGGATAATACTGATTTTTATAATCAGCTACAAAACATATATAATAAAATAAATAAAAATGATTACATAATTTTAGCAGGAGACTTAAATGCAAGAATTGGAAACACGAAAATTAATAATAATATAGGAATACATGGAGAACACACTCTAAACAGAAATGGTAAAAAATTGATTGACTTTGTAGTTTATAATAACCTAAAAATAATGAATTCCTTCTATAAACATAAAGACATGCATAAATATACTTGGGCAGCAAGAGGATGGAAATCAATATTAGATTACTTCATATTAAATGAAAAGACATCAAAATTTTCACTAGATGTTAGAGTTCACAGAGGATATGAAATAAGCAGTGACCACTTCCTTGTTAAAATAAAATTAAGATTACCACCTAAATGGCTACAAGTAACAAGAACAGAAAGAAAAATTGAAACATTTGTTTAGAAAACTAGACTGTTGAATGACACAAATGTACAATGGCTATATGAACAAAGAATTAACCAGTATCTAGATAAAATAAAACAAAATGAAGAAATAGAAATAGAATGGCTTAATATAAAAACAATACTAAATGCAGCAGCAAATGAAAGCTTAGGAAAGACCAAAAAATTCAATAAAAGAAAAAAACTGAAGATCTGGGATGATACAATCAAAGAAATAATCAAAAAGAAAAAAGAAGCCTATCACAAATAGTTAAGCAGTAAAAGATTAGAAGATGAAATAGAATATAAAAGAATAAGAGCCATAGCTAAAAGAGAAGTCAGAAAAAGACATAGAGAATCATGGAATAAATTTGTTTCTAATTTAGAACATGATTTATATAAAATAAGACCCAATGTATATAAGATTTTGAAACACCTAAATGCAGATACCAAAGAAAACATAAAATTAAACACTGAATTGAAATTAGAAGAATTTCTAAATTACTACACAGAACTGTGGACAGACAAATATTTTAAAAAAGACAACTGGCAAACAATTAACGAAAACGAAAAGGAAATAACTGAAGAAGAATTAGAAATCAGGCTGAAAGAAACAAGAAACGGAAAATCACCTGGAGAAGATAAGCTAGGTTCAGAACTATATAAATATGCAGGAACAAGATTCAAAGGAAGACTCTTATTATTTTTAAATAAAATTTACTCAACTGGTATCCCCCCAATAGAATGGAAAAAAGCAATTCTGATTCCTATCTTTAAGAAAGGTAATATAGATGACCCTAAAAACTATAGAGGTATCAGTATACTAAATTCATGTTACAAAATATACAGCAGAATCTAAAATAACAAACTAATGAAAAATTCCGAAAACTTTAATCTAGAGGTACAAAATGGATTTAGAAAAGGACGATCATGTATAGACCCAGCCTTCTGCCTAAAATTAATAATAGAGAAAAGAAGAGAATATTATTTAGAAACACATATTGCATTTATTGACTTTGAAAAAGCATTTGACAAAGTTAAAAGAAACATATTATTTAACATATTAAAAGAAAGACAAATACCAAATAATATCCTAAAAGCTGTCACAAGTATATATGAAAATAATCAAATACAAATAAGATTAAATCATGAGCTATCATATAGAAGAGAGATGAACCAAGGGGTCCGACAGGGACGTCCCCTCTCAGCAACTCTTTTTAATATCTACTTAAATGAAATAATAATAAAATGGAGTAAAAATTTACATCAAGGAATTAAACTTTCACCTACAGTTAACTTAAACACTCTCCTCTTTGCAGACGACCAAATAATAATTACAAATTCTGAAGATAACTTACAGAAAGCTATTTTAAATCTAAATGAGATATCCAAAGATTATGGTATGATAATATCAACGGAAAAATCAAAAACTATGTCCTTTAAAGGACAAGATCCAGCAAGAACTAAAATAGTAATAGATAACAAGATCTTAGAACAGGTGAATTCATTTAACTACCTAGGATGTATGATCACATACGTAAATGAAAAAGATATAAACGTAAAAATTGCAAAATATTTAAAAATAACAGGAGTAATTAACTCTATATTTAAACCAAACCTAGTTCAAAAACAAACCAGGCTAAAAGTATACAATACATTAGCCCTACCGGTCTTAATGTATGGAAGCGAAATCTGGACAATAAAACAAAAAGACAAACAAAGATTAACAACAGCAGAAATGAAGTTTATGAGAAAAACTGCAAAGTATACCCTATTTGATCACAAAAGAAACGAAGAAATTATGAAAGAATTAAACCAAGAACCAGTAATAGAAAAAATTAAAAAATATAAACATAGGTGGATGGAACACGTTCAAAGAATGAAAACAGAAAGATTACCAAAACAAGCCTTAAAGTACAAGCCATTAGGAAAAAGAAAACCAGGACATCCTCTTAAACGATGACTTCTAAGGCCGGAACAGGCCATGCTAGGCCTAAATCCTTAATACGCATGATGATGATGCTGATGAAGAACAAGTTGTATTGCTATGTGTTGGTGTATAAATATTTCCATCAGTGGCTTTATCAGGCACTTAAGCGCCTTTCAAGTATCTTTGGATTTCCTAATGCCCCCCACGTATTCTTGTCTGTAAATTGCGTGTGTTCTACTGGCCGGTTTGTCTGTTCTGGGGAAGAAAAAACCCTCTTCCACCGTATGAGTTCGGCTAACTCACCTTTAGTCGAAAGAGACCAGATAAAGGTTCCTCACGTCATGGATGGGAATCGAACTCAGGTCTTTCCGACCAAAGGGCTTCTCTATACCGACTGAGCTACGGAAGCTCGTATAAATATTTAGAGAAAAATATTTTAAAAATAAAAAAAACCGTGAAGAATGAATCAGAGAAAGCGTATACGCTGAGGGAATATGTAACAAGCGAAACTATGCATCGGATGGCGTGAGTTTGTCCACAGGGGAGATTATTCAAGATGAACTCTTGAATCTGGTGTTAAGTGTACATCATAAACATGAACTGGATAATCTGAGTTCATTCCGTCGCCAGCCATGGACTCGTGTCTCCTGATAGAATGCCAATAATAATACTAAGAATGAAAAGGTGTTGGTTAATAATCTTATTAAAATGAAAAACTTTTAATCGTATTTCACAGAGGAGGAGGGTAAAATTGACACTGCCAATACGAGTCAAATCCAATACCCAATTATTTACATTAACATTTGTAATAGGGGCCTTAAATGCTTTGCATATGTAGAAATCGGACGTTATTTGTTCTTCTGTTTTACATCTGACGTCTCTGATGGCACGTGCAGCCTTTTCAGTATATAACAGTTTTCGGAAAACTCATTTTTGGCATCCTGAAGGAATGAGTTGAAGAGAAATTCTTTAATTGATATCGCCTTTTAGGATGCGTACAACCTGATCTGTTAAAGTGGTAATGATCTAACGTTTTGTCGTCGGTGATGGAGAGGGGGAGAAAGCTGGCATGAATGTGATTGTTGAAAGAGTTTGTTGTCTCTCTCTCTATTTCGATGGCTATCTCTATTTTTCGGTGCACAGATTCAGAAGAAAGGAAAATCTGTTTAGCCCATCTAGGCTGTCTTTCCGAACGCAATAAGTATATCGCCTGTAAGGCCACCATGTGGTTGGTTTTAAATTGCCTTGTGATAAGGCTGTCCCTTCAGCCTTTCCAAAGACCAAGTGCAAATGGATAGTCTGTAGACCGCTCATACTTTTGTAGAAAGAACTTGTCTTTCGATCTGATGAAAGAGGATCGATAGTAGTGCTTCCACTAGATACTGCTTCCTTTTGTAAATGATATTTCATCCAAGCTGCCTAAAATGCCAAGCAGTTCATCTGAATTGCAGATACTCTTTCCATAAAATAAGCAAAGAATGTTGTATACCGAAAAGGCTGCAAGTGCCATCGTGAATATCGAATATAAAGACCATCTCTAAATAGATTGGTGGGATCTTCCGACGTATAACTGCCGTATTTTAAAAAAGGCAGACATCAGAAATTCCTCAGGAACTTCCAATGCTTACGCTTTAAGGCGTTGTATGAAGAACAACTGCAACTCGATGGTGCTGTTTGGTAAGAGAGATCTGGAATAGAATCCAGTCCAGGATGCGAAGAACGTTTAAAAGATGTTTTCCCGTATGACGGTGAGGTAGCTAGTTTCATAAAATAGCAGTGGTTTTCCTCCGAAAAACGTGGGTTTTACATCCTGAAAAGCAAGCAAACATTCCAAAAGACCACAGTTCACAAAGTGTATAGTGGCCTCAAATTCTTAACTGGCTGGGCCGTAAATTAAAGCATCCACACACACAAAAAAGTCTTTTACGATGTTGGAAGATAATGTTCCTTTTCAATAAAGCTGTTGTCCACATGCTTTCCTGTTCCTGCGGTAAAGCTAATAGGCCAGACTGAAAGGAATCCGGAAGAGTAAACATCTCGGTGATCTCCCACAAATGCAACGATAAATCACCTCTTCCCTCTCACGTCTTCAAAAAAACATCATGGTACGGATTCGTCATCTTCGATGCCGTATCTAAATAATAACTTCCATCCAAGCTTTTCAATGCATTTAGGGAATTATATGCTTAAATATCAGCAGAAACGAAGATCGAGGTCTTATCTCGCAAGATTTGGAAGTCTCTCGTTCTTTCATTATATCTCTTCTTTGACAGCAATTGAGTACGTTCCATACGAATCAGTGGACCGCGTGTAGCACATGTGAGACCTCTTGAGTTTATGATATTATATAATAATATTAATAATAATAATATCCTTAAGGATTTAACATGCGACATACATCTGTTTGCTGATGATGCGAAGATAGGTAGGGTCATCAGGAATGCGGCTGATATGATTGATATGCAGTACTTGCAAAATGATTTGAATAGGCTGGAATTGTTGGCATGGAAAAATGGATGTCAGTTCAATGTTAATAAATATAAGGTCATGCATTTTGGCGTGATTAGATATCCAATGTCGTATTATATTGGTGGGATTAGGCTAGAAGAACCTGATCAGGCTAGGGATCTTGAAGTGTTAGTGGATAGTAAGTTGAAGGTCAGGGGCCACATGGCAAAGATTGCGAATACAACTCAAAAGATAATTGCAATGCTGAAAAAACTTTGATACATAAAGATAAGGATGTCATTTTGCCTTTTTATAAGGCCTTGATAAGATTTCACCTGGACTATTTAGCGCAGCCCTGGTTTCCATGGTGATTCTGACACAGTGGAGACAGTGCAAAGGAGAGTGTAAAAAACAATAGCCGCTTGGCTCTTTATCGTAATATATTGTGTTTTATTAAGTTTGTATGGTGTTTAGGGTGTGGGTTTCTTGTTCATAGTATGCCATTAAGGCTCTTTTCAGACTATTGTAGATTGTAAGGTTTCTGCATTCAAAAGGAGTTTATTTAGCATGTCTGGGATGTAGAAGCTTCGAGTGGCGTTTCGTAGCGATTATTATAGGTGATATAATTAGTTGTCTGAGGTCTTGTTATACGGTATGTATTTCTGACTGTCCTGTAGTTGGCATCGAAATAATGTTTTAGCAAAGCTGCATAGTGACATAAATGTTTTGTTGTCAATATTTTGTGTTCTGACATTGCAATGTATATATGGTCGTTATTGTCTCTTTGTTCCCAAAAGATCGGTTTTATCATTTTGTACTGTAGCGACATTAATCTATTTAATTTGTAGGGTGCAGAGAAAGCATACGTTGTTATAGCGTATCTTAGTATATTTTGGCATAGTGCTTTGTATATTAGTGTTTTTAGGCGTGTGGGAACTATGTCTTTTAACTTGCAGAGTTTGACAGTTATTGTTGTTTGAGTTTGTTGTATAGATGGTTTTTGTGGCACTTCATATCTGCATCCTACTAAATTCCAAGGTATCGTATTGCTTCAACCTGAGTGATGGTTTTACTGTTCTGTGTGGTTTTTATGTTGGACAGTGGATTTTTATATATATATATATATATATATATATAGTAAAACCCCGTTTTTACGTTCCCCGCAATTTACGTTTTCCTGCCATTTTACGTCATTTTCTGTAGGTCCCGTCTTAAGGCCTATTCTCACGATGTATTGTTTTCCCGCCATTAACAACATCATGTGGACGTTATTTCCCGTGATTTGCGTTTTTTTTCTCGGTGGCAATACCGATTTTCGAATCGATTTCAGCGGAAATCTGCGCATTTCTGTTCACAGGTGGCGTTGCTTTCGGCTGTAGTTTCGTTTTCGCCATCACGGTGACTTGCACGCTTGCAGCATTAATGTAGTGATGAGCGATACCGTGATTTTTTTTCAATCGCACTATGAATTGATATTGCAGAATTTCTGCCACGTAATTTGGCGTGTGAAAGTTGCTTTCTAGTTGCGATGGTGGATGATCCATGTTAGTAACATGGAGAAAAAAGACAGAAGATGTATTTCGATAGAAGAAAAGATGGCAATTCTGCGACGTGTAGATTGGCATGCCGGAACACGTGTGCAAAAGATCATGGACTCTCCGTGTCCACTTTGAACACGATAGTAAAAAACAGGTCAAACATTGAACTCAATGCAAAGCAATCTGGCGCTAAGTCAAAAGAAAAAAAAAAAAAACGAAAAGTGAAACCAATCAACAATTAAAGATTTTTTAAATAGATAAATGTAAGTAATTGTAAGTTCATTTATTTTCAGTTATTAAATTTTATAATCGAGTATGTAGACTCACATACTAGCAGCAATTCATCTTTTAGCCTTTTTTAATTGTTTTTTTACATTTCCTGCTATTTACACTTTTTTCCATCAGTCCCCTGAAAATTGTAAAAAAGGGGTTTTACTGTGTGTGTGTGTGTATATATATATATATATATATATATATATATATATATATATATATATATATACCATTCAGAGGCGGGTTACAAAAAGATTGTTGCAGGTCTGTGGGATGTTCCCTATGAGGATAGAGTGATGATCTGTGGGCTCCAAAAACTAGCTGATAGACATAAGAGAGGAGATATGATAGAGGTATTTAAATTGTTAAAGGGATTTTACAGGATTGATACTGATAATATTCTTAAGACCAGTGCAGGATGTGAGAGACGAGGGGCCATCCCTGGAGATTGTGTAAGAGTGTGGTTAACAAGGGTGTTGGACTAGATTTTTTACTTGGAGGGTTGTGAATGGGTGGAATGCTTTGCCAGAGGTGGTTGTGAATGAATTTAGGGAGAGGTATGACAGGTATTGTGTAAATAATGGTTAGTGTGTCAATGTCGGGTCTCCCGCGATGAGTCTTTTGACTCCATGGAGACACCGTTAAAATAATAATAATAATAATAATAATATAACCATATATGTATAATATGTATTTTACTGTATATATATATATATATATATATATATATATATATATATATATAGTTATAAATGTATTCAAGAATATATATATATATATATATATATATATATACAGTAAAACCCCGAAGTTACGCGGTAGTTGGGGCCAACAAAAAGCGCGTAAGTCGAATTCGCGTAAGTCGGGGTATAATTTTGCATATAATTTATATATTTACAAACATGCAAAACATTAGTTAATTGGGACCAAAGGTTTACAAAAACATCCATATCGAAATCGAAATATAATCATAATTGTAGTTTTCGTACATAAAAAAAAGAAAGGTATTTCGATGTCGATGGTTTCATAAAATCTAATAGATTCGTCTGACAGCATAATGTGTTTTTCTTGTCACGCCAAATTTCTTCATAGCAAGCTAATGATTTTTTTATTCCTTGCCTTGTGGCTACAGTTCGTTCCTCGTTAGAATCTATGTCCTGCCAAATCTGTAAACCTTTCTTTTATGATTGTTCTTACTGTGGATTCCTGCAGATCGAACTTCTTTGCTAGCTCACAAATTTTCATTCCGCCTTCAAAATCCTTAATAATGTTGAGTTTTGTTTCCAAAGTCAAATGTTTTTCTTTTCTTGCTAGCTGTAGAAGAATCGGACTTGCTTCTTTTGGAGGACATTATTATTTTTTATGTGATAAAATTTTTATCAAGAACATAACATTAAACAATCGCAAGGTTTGTAGAGTATAAAAATCGTGTATGAATGGAGACTGCGCGAAACACGTCAGTGCTTGTTCACAGCATGTGCGACACTGGAGAATGCGGTCGGCCCCTGAAAGGTACGACTAGTGGTGAAGCGGGACGGGAATACGTACATATAAAAAACCGCGTAACTCCGGATTAGCGTAAGTCGGGGTATATATATATATATATATATATATATTATCAACTGGTCGAGTCAGTGGATTTATCAATATCATTCATTTTGTCTTATCAGAGTTTAAGTGTATGGAGTTTTTGGTGAGCCAGTCTATGATCAGATTTATGTCATGTTGCATATTTGTTTGGGCTATGCTTGCGTTATTATGGATAGATATTATTGCTGTATCGTCTGCGTACTGGAATATCTTACCTTTGAGTGGTAGCTGATTAATATCGTGCGTGTAAATGTTGAATAGAGTTGGGGAGATTACAGCTCCCTGTGGTACTCCACAGGTTACTGGGGTAGCTCTCTGCTTCGGTTTAATCCGATACGTGTGATATGCTTCATATTTTGAAGGTAGTTTGTAAACCACCTGTGCCGAGGCCCATCTATTCAAACATGCCTCAGCTTTTGTAACAAGGTTTGATATGTGAGTGTACTAAATGCTTTAGTTGGATCAATAGAGACTACCATGGAAATTTTGTTTTTGTCTAAGGCGGTATTAATTATGTCTGCAAAGTCTTCCAAGAGAGATGTTGTTCCCTTATTTTTCTGAAAACCCTATTGAGCTTTGGGTATAATATGAAAGCGCTCTGTATATGTTGCGAATTTCCTTAGTACGACCCGCTCCATAATTTGATTGATAATTGGTAATGTTGTTGGTGTGGGTCTGTAATTACCGATTAAATTTCTTTTTCCATGTTTGTATATGGGTGTGATTATGGCAGGCTTTAACATACTTGGTATTTGTCTGGTTTTAAATATTTTATTTATTAGTTTTAGTAGGATAGGGCCTAGTCTAGTTACGTGTTGCTTGATATCCTTAGGTCTTATACCAGGGATGTTCAACCCGTCGATCGTGGAGCGATTTTTGGTCGATCTCTTTTGTATTCTTCCTTACAAATTTAATTAAAACTCAAAACATAATATTTTATTTATCACTATTTTGTATTATTTTTAATTCGCTTTAAGTGTATTGCTATTGTTTATTTATTTTTCGTTAAAATTGTCAAATCAGTAATTTTCTTATAAGTCCGGGTAAATGAATTAATTCGGATCAGTGGAAGTCAAACAGCGAGCCGAGTGAATACGATTATAAGCAAAGTGTAAAAATCGATTGTAGCTAAATATTAAATATTCCAAATTACATCGATTTTTTACTTAGGTTAAGTCTCATGTGAATATTGTAAAAAAATAAACTTTGTTTGTCTCGGCATAGTTTGTTATTAGATATTTTTGTAAATAACTCTTTTGAAGCTAACTGTATATACTGCTTTAATAAGAATTGTTAGAGTGTTAAAAACAAAGGCAATGTTTTTGTCTCCGACGGCATTAGAAAGATTGTTATTGAAACTTGTATGTATGAGAAAGGCTTGCAGGCTCTAAGTGCAAACATCTCCGAAGTCAGTCAGAAAGAGTTCAGACAACTTTCCGATGGCCGGCAACTTACAATCAAAAGAAAGCGGAGGAGAACAAAAGGCGTGCCGAACTTGAAACTTAAGATGAAAGATTCATACCGATTCTTTGGGGGTTGCCAAACTTCATGCGAGTTCTCAGAGGAGGCCTAATAAAAAGGACTGAAGCAAGCAGAAGGGGTCCCGGTTCCAGAATTGCTGTTAGAGAGGAGGCTGCCCGGTCCAGAGTCGCCGTCAGAGAGACTGCCCGGATCCACGTTGCTTGAGAGAGGAGTTTCCCGCTTCCAGAAAGGAGCTTTTCGTTTCGAGACATCGCTAGAGAGAGACTACTTCTAGGCCGCGGACAAGGTTTGGTTTCAAATTGCCGAAAGGAAGAGTTTCAATTGTCGGAGAAAAGTTTCCAGGCCAGGTTAATATCAGACCTTCACCAGTGTGTTGCATTTTCATTACAATTTGATGAATCAAACGACTTCACTGATATTGCTCAGTTAATGGTATTTATTCGCATGGTATTTCAAGATTATTCAAGTAAAGAAGAAATTTTGAAAATTATACCATTATTGGGACGGACTAGGGGAGAAGACATTTTTTCGGCATTTGATGAATTTGTGAAACAACACAAACTTCCGCTTTTTAAACTTGTGTCTATTACTACTGATGGTGCTCCTGCAATGATAGGTAAAAAATCAGGATTTCATTATGTAAAAACGATGACAAATATCCAGATTTTTTAACGTACCACTGTATTATTCACGAACAAGTACTGTGTAGTAAAAGATTAAACACAAAAGATTTGTTTTCGGTATTACATTTAAAATTGTAAATTCTGTTCGAGGAAAAGCCCTGCCACGGCGGTTATTTAAATTACAGGCAGATGATGATAGGGAACTTCTGTTGTACAATAATGTTCGCTGGCTCAGCAGAAGTCAAATTTTAGAAAGATTTCTTGTATTAATTAACGATATAAACATTTTTCTTGATGAAAAAGGAGATATTAATCCACAATTGAGTGACAAAGAGGGTTGTTACACTTATCATTTTTAGTAGATTTCTGTACGAAATTAAACAATTTAAATTTAGAGTTACAAGGTAGAGATAAAAATTTAATTGACCTGTTAAGTTCAATAAATATTTTCCAATAATACTTTTATTAAAGAAAAATATAAATGACCCCGAATTTAGACATCTTCCATATTTATTAAAATTTTTTGAACAAAATCAAGAAATGCTTCGCTATGATTCAAGAGAATTTATTCGTGAATTAGAATTAGTTGAGGAAGAAATAAATTCAAGATTTAGAGATTTTAATAAAACTGAAATGATTGTATCTTTTATCAATAATCCATTTCAAGAAAACTTGAACATCACAAAAATTTCAAATAAAATTAGTGGGCTGTTTGATATAAACCAAGCTGAAGTAGAACTTGAGATAATAAACATTCGGAAGAGTTTACATTTAAAATCAATAAACAATGAAGTCATTTGGAAGTATGCAAATGAAAAATTCTCAATATTAACTGATATTGCGCAAAAACTTCTGTCGTGTTTCAGACCAACATACTTGTCAGAATCCGCTTTTTCAAATATGACCATCATAAGAAATCAATTAAGAAACCAAATTACAAATGATCATTTGGATGATTGTCTGCGATTGGCCACTTCTTCATATCAATTTGACTAGGAAAATATTGCGAGGTCCAAACAATGCCAAATTTCACATTAACTTTTTCATTTAATCAACCAGCATTTCCTGTAACTTGTAAGTTTGTAATCAATCTGTTGTTTTTTCTAACTTTGGTTTTCCTAAATAGAAAAATAAATATTTTATTCCAATATATTTGGTTTTTTTGTTGTATTAAAATATTTGTTGTATTAAAATAATTAAAAGTGATAAATAAATTTTTAAATACACAAATAAAGTTTTTCGTTGTGTATTTTTGTTTAGTTGTTTATTTTTAGTTGTTTATTTGTGCATAATCAGATATCAAGTTGGGGGAACGTGATCTATATAAGAGAGTAGATCGCCGAATAACTTTTTATAGAAAAGTATCTCACGTAGTAAAAAAGGTTGAACACCACTGTCTTATACCATGGATTCCTAGGTCTTGGGTTTGGTTTGATTCGATGTTAGTGGCGGCTCGTGGTTGGAATCGCGGGGGTGTTGCAACTTTCGAAATATACATACACACTGTAAGTACAGTGTATACATGTTTGGATAAAATATCGAAATTATGGTAAACAATTAAAAAAATTAAACATGAAAAAATATTATTTATTATTGATAAAATTATACAGTTTTGTATAATTCAAAATTACTTAAAAATAAAATATATTCTTGTTGTTTTGTTTCATGAAAAAATATTGTTTATGATCAATAAAATTATACAGTTTAGTATAATTCAAAATTACTTAAAAATAAAATCCATTATCATAACCCCAGTGGGTGTGGCGTTTGCCAACCACAGCGCTTGGCCGCACGAAGGAAGTCTTGGTTTCGAGTCTAGTCGGCGAGTAGAGGAAATTTTTCTACGCCTTTTTTCGACCGGTTCCCGAGTTAGTCGATCTCTGGCACGGGCAATCAGGTTTTTTCTCCCGGAAACTCGGGTTTTTCGTCCTGTAAACTCACGAAAATCGACCGTAGAATCCACATTATTTCAGACATTAAATATATTGTGTTAGGGTTAGGGACCACGAGATAGCGGCACATTTGAGCCGTCTCTCTTCACTGAGTACCGCTTAATTAGTGATAGCCTTGGGCCATCTATCTCTGATTGGTACCAGTGGAGATTGAACTGCCCACTCAGTCTCCAAAAGTTAGATAGGGCTAAATGGCCTTGCCTACTCCCGTATACGGGAATAAAAAGGCGTTAGCTGATTTTTTTTTTATCATAACCCCAATAATGTTCTAAAATAAAAACTATAACAAATGTTATGTCTTTAATTGTAATGTCCAAATATTTAAAGAGACGGAGTAAACATGATAAGCACTGCGAACACTCTACTACTGGCGCAAACTGCATATGAACGACAGTGGAACTGCGCAACGGACAGTGCCACATTACGCTAATAGCTCGCATCTCATTATGACGTGCATATTCTAGCGCACATAGCAGTATGACACTGTGGTAAACACAGTGCTGCTAGCGCCCTCCTAAGTGCTACGAGATGGATTTTTATTTTTTAGAGAAAATAAGAGAATTGTATAGGATTGTCGATGATAAAATTAAATATTACAAGCAAATACAAATAAATTAATAAATATATTTATATATAGAAAAAAAATGGGGATGCTGAAATTCCGCAGCGCCTATGCACGGACCACCCCTGTTCGATGTATTACAGAGAGAAGTTCTGCTTCTTTTATAGTTGGAAACAATGATGTCTGTTTGGCTTATAGTCCAAGTGGAGGATCCCGTTTTGTTATTCGAGAGATATTTCTCTGTAGTTGTTGGATGGAGTCTACAAAGTATTGGTTAAAGTCATTCGCTAGTTTTGGATAGGTTTAGCATCTTTCATTAAACTGTATTTTATGGTTTCAGAGGTGTTGGTAGGAAATACAGTATATATATATTATAATTTTAAAATAAATAATAATTTAAAATTCCTTTTCTTGGTCCTTTGTTAGGGTTAATTTGTTGGATTTCCAGTGACTGTTCTTTTGTTACTGTGGGGAACCACATTGACTGGGTTACTCATGGTTCTAGTGGAGAATATTTCTTTGTGTGCAGAGAGAATGTTTCCTGCTTTTTAGGACACAGTTTACGAAGTGCTGATTAAAGTTGTTCGACAAATGTTTGAAGGATTTGAACTCGCGAGCAAAGTTGTGTTTTATTGTTCTGAGGCAGTGGTTCAGTGTACATTGTCCAGCATTTCATTAATCAGGTGCAAGTTTCCTTTGTGTCGTTCTGAGCTGTTGTTAATTTGTTGCTGTAATGGTTTCTTTTTTCAGTGCTAATCTGTGTTGTTAAGAGATTCCGTTTTCTCTTGTATTCAGCTTGTAAAACGGTATTGTTAAGTGACCTCTTAAGTTGTTTCAATAGAGCATCTTTTCTTTGTATGTTTATTAATATGTTGTCTGTTATTCATGGATTTTGTCTGGTTTGGGAGCATATCCTTTTGATGTGTTTTATTTTATTTTGGTTAATACTTTGTTATGTATTTTATTAAATGTAAGTTTAAGATTACTATTTACAGCATCAGCAGCGTCTAGAGATGCTAAGTAGTATGGGGGTCACGCTGAACCAGATCAAGATCAAGATAAGATAAGGAATCGTGATGTATGGAATGTTTGATATTTCCCTCGGGAACACATCTGTGTGTGTGAAATCACGATGGATGTTTTGGTTCGCGTATGGAATTGTGGGTGATGGTTAGAGATAAGATCGAGTATGGAATCCTTGGAATTTCCCTGGGGAACACATGTGTCAGTGACATCACGTTGTGTGTTTTGGTTCGGGTATGGAATCCTTGGTAATGGTTAGATTATGGAATTCTGACGAGTGAGATGAGTTTTTTTTTTTTTCGCATGTGGCATTATCGTTTTTTTTTTCTTCTGTTCCCAGCATTAATTTCAGTAGTTACTTTTTTTTAAATTCATTTATTATGTTACATATTTTTCCAACACAAATAAATAATTATTTATTCTTATTTCAACTGAATATTAGGTCTGGTACTATAATTTTCAACTTAATTCCTCTGCTACAACTTGCAAAGATATACTATGGACTCTCGTATTTTTCTTTTGCATTAGTAAGTGTTGACTGAAAGGAAATGAGAAAAACACGGATTGGAAGTAAAGTAAAGTCACCAAGATCCTCTTCTGTTAATTTCACACTGTATTGTGATAGATTGCACTAAGACTTGGTAATTTGCACTCGTAACTTTTTTTTGCATTCATAACTAAACAGAAATTAAGACTTTAAACTTAACAAGTGTCTGAAAGTAGGGTTACCATATTTCTTGTAAACAATATGCAACATCGATGTTGACCATGAAAAAATTGTAAAGAAAAATAAAATGTTTACCTTCAAATAAATATTTATGATCACGGCAAGCAAGACATTCATCAGCTTTTCAAAGTTTTGACATTCACACCCATATTGTTTTCATCATTTGGAATACCGCAACCCGAAAATTCGCAATACACGATGCGAGCGTTTGATATGCTTCTATATATATATATATTTTTTTTTTTCAATCTGCTTGGTTGTTTTTCTCTATTTTACTTTAAAAATGCAAAATATGCTTTTCAAAATCTACTTTTAATGGCTCCTTCGTTGACATACAGAAACTGCTTTTACTTGCAAAACTGTGGGGATGAACTTGTTGTCCCTTCTGGCTATTAATTTTACCTCCGATTCCTTGTGCTTCAAAGCTACTTCTGAAGCAGAAATTTTTATTTTTATTTTTTTCAAAATGTCGTATTTTTCTTTAGCATTAGTAAGTTTAACTAAAGAATATGAGACAAACAAGGTTTAGACTCTCTGCATTAGCGTTTTCTTATTAGAAACTTCTTTTGTCAGCACAAATAAATAGTTATTTCTTATTATTTCAAATGAATATTAGCTTTGTAGTATACATAGCTATCTATCTCTCACTAGGTGGCCAAGGTGTTGCACGTGCGTTCATACCGCTCCTGCCTTCCCCCACCTTTTATACGTTTATCCGAAAGGAAGGACTTAATTTTTTATATAGGTATATTCTCCAAGCTGAGCGCTATCTACTCATACTAGTCGTGTACGCGTAAGTGTAATGATAAGTGATTTATGACAGTTTTCTTCTCCTGGTGTACGAGTTCGTATATATCTTCAATTTCTACGCCATAATTCCTTTTCCGACAGCTGCACCCCTCACCTGAGGCTATAGCCGGCGAAGGATTACCCGCCATGGCAACTGCACGTTCATGTACTACCAAGGATTTAGCAATTCAAAGATCCCCTATGACTTCGGACCCGGAAGGAAGAGCAAAGTTCACCGGAGCTATGTACATGGAAAACAGGTCAGTCAATTCAAAATCTTACACTAATGTTGTATCTAATGGAAATATCCTATTGTCTCCCAAAACACTGATCTCACACACGAATGCCACATCAACCAGCAGTAAACCGATTAACGCAAAAATAACTACCACTGTTACGAACATCATTTCCCGAGAAAATGGGATTGTTATTTTCATCACCAAAGAAAACATCCCATTAGAAGATTATCTGACGGCGATCGCCAAAATTGTGCCTGCAAAAAATATTACTGACGCTTCCCGCATAGCTGGAACTGTGCAGGTATATTTTAGCCATATCTCATGGGCACAAACGGTACTGCAAAAAGGCGTCGATATTGGCGATTATCAATTCGAAGCAGCCCCAATAGCACTGGCCCCGATAAAAGTAACAGTATCAAATGTTCCCACTGAAATTCCTCATCAACTCATCAGATCCATGTTATCAAGATACGGTTCTGTCACAGGAAAAATACGCACATTGTCAGCAGCCACGAAGAAGCCCGAATTTTCCCATGTCAAAAGTTTTCGGAGACAGGCATTAATGCACTTTCCAAACAACGATGCACTACACGACCTCCCAAAATTAATCAACATGGACATAAATGGAATAACCTACACTTTCTACTTATCTTCCTCATCACAGTGCTTCTTCTGTCACGAAGATGGTCACATTAGGAAACAATGTCCCTATATTACCAACAGTTCATCAACAAACATCCCAGCCCAGAAAAGCAAACCAGTTGAACAGAATAACATCGTACATGAAGAAACTGAAAGCATAGGAAAAAGTAAACCAAAAATTCTCTCCCCATCATGAACTTCAGAGGAAAGAAAATCCTGAACTGGAAAAGACAACGTTCATGTCGCTCTTGAATGCCTGCCAAGTAATGAGATCAAAAGCTCTGATAACAAAGTCTCACTGCACGAAAACATGGATCCTCCCAACAGAGATGACAAGGACGAACTAATTAAAAGCAATCCCCAGACCCAGCAACCAGAATCACCAACCCAGCCTCCTACTAATTCAAAACCTCGCCCTATAGAAGAAACTACTCAAAATGGCCTTTCATCACCTGCAGCCAGCCATGGAGAAACAGAGTTCTCAGATGATGAGGAAACTGTATTTCCACATGATGACCTAGAAGAAGAGGATGCGGAGGGCGAACTTCCCCACGCTGAGGGTCCCCTAACCATGAAGCAGCTGTCATCCTTCATACAGAAAGTGCGAGGCTCTCCTCACAAACTAACTATAGCCCATAAATACACCACAAGAATCCCAGAACTAATATCTCCACTTCAGGACCTACACTCGAAACTGAAATGTAAAAAGAGCAGAGCAGAGGTTAACAGGAGTAAGCGAATCTACTACCTAATTAATGGACTACAAACACAGTACCAGGACGAATATTAGATTAAACTTACAATCACACTTTCATAAATCATAATGTCTATAAGCCTTTTCTCTCTCAATGCAAGAGGATGTGCCTCTGCTCTACGCAACAGAATAGTCTTTGACCAGGTACAAAATTTATCATATAGACATAATACTTCTGCAAGAAACAAACATCAACTCCTCATCCAATTTATCCAGAAGATGGGCAGAGTGGCCTTATGACTTACAGCACTCTGCAACCCAACAACATCATGGAGCAGGAGTTAGCTTAGGTGTACATCATAGATCTCCCTACAAACTAAAAGTGATTGCTGATATACCAGGATATGCCTTGTATGCTCACATAATAGCACCCAACCATAATACCCTGCATGTGTTCAACATCTACATACCACAGCAGGATGCTCTGGCATCACAAATCCTGGTTTTTGTTCAAACCATCTTTCTAGTATAGACCAAGAACATGTCATAATAGCGCGAGAATTTAATTGCACTCTTGACCAAGAAAAAGACAGACTTCAGTGTGCTGAACATCGTAGCCAATTAATAAACAAACTTCAAACACCGGTAAATGATAATGAACTCATCGACACCTTCCAGCATCAACATCCTGATAAGAAATCCTACACATGGAGGTCAGCAATCACAGTGACAAATAGGCCACTCTACCAAGCACGACTGGACAGATACTACATTTCCAAACACACCTTACCTCTAGTTAGAAACATCTCACACATCCCTTCCTACATTTCAGATGATTGTTTCGTCAAGCTGCAACTTTCATTATCTTTGGAAGCATCCAAATCAGGAAGTGCCTATTGGATCTTCAACAATATTCTCTTGAAAGATCCAGATTATATAATAAACACTCAGGCTTTAATAAACAACCTCACCCACTCAAAAGTGGATACAGAACCAATGAAAACATGGTGGCCCCACTTAAAATCACGAATAAAATCCTTTATGCAGATCTACAGTCACCAGAAAAATCAACAGAGGAACATTAGAATCCGTCAGCTTGAAAAACAGCTCAAGTATCTCCCAGAAGAAAGCCTTGAACATCATTCTGCCTTCCAAGCCATGCAAAGACAGGCAGAATTATCGGCAAAAGGAGCCCTACTTAGATCGTGGCATACACAAATAAATCTTTCAGACGCCCCCACAAAATATTTTTTCTCTGTGGAAAAAAAATGCCAGGCAGCAAATTCCATCTCTGCTATCAGACTTCAAGATGACAGCATCACAGAAGATCCAAGTAAAATCACCTCTGAAATCCTACAATACTACAAGAATGCATACTGCACTGCAGGAACATCCCATCATGCCATTCACGAAATACTGAAAGAAACAAAAAATCTCTGCAACAGATCGGAACCACTTAGAAAACAAAATCACGCTAGATGAACTGAAAACCGCTTGCACATCTTTGCCAAAGAACAAATCTTCCGGCCTTGATGGTCTCACATCAGAGTTTTTCCAAGTCTTCTAGAATCAACTCGGACCACACCAAAGAAGGGAGACCACATGGATATCCGAAACTGGCGTCCAATCTCCCTAATTAATACCAATTGCAAAATAATTTCTAAAGTTATAGCAAACCGAATAAAGCCAACACTGCCTGAAGTTATTGGCCAACATCAAACGTACTCTGTCCCAGGAAGATCAATACATGATAACCTCCATTTAATAAGAGATCTCATCCACATCGCAAACAGCCAACATGAAAACCTAGCACTCGTCAGCCTTGATCAGGAGAAGACTTTCGACAGGGTAGAGTACGAGTACCTTTATGAAGTTCTAAAGGCATTTGGCTATGGTCCACTCATCATTGAAACAGCACAATTGCTTTACAGAGATGCACACTTCTGTTTAAAATCAACAACAGGCTCACTCGCACTTTGTCATACTCTCGAGGGATCAAGCAAGGATGTCCCCTCTCCAGTCAATTATACACACTGGCCATAGAACCCTTCTTAAAAAGAGTACACGACACCATCATCTCCAAACGAACCAGCATAATAGAGCCACATCAGAAAATTACCCTATCAGCATATGCTGATGACGTCACTGTAATAGTCCGTAATGAAGAAGAAATGACAGTAACCGAGGAAGCACACAGACTATATGCACAAGCCTCAGGGGCCAAAGTAAATTCTGCAAAAACCACGGGCTTGTGGTCAGGCAGATGGAAGTCTAGAAATGATATTCTCCGAATGTACCTGGTCAAGCGAAGGACAAAAATACTTAGGTGTGCACCTTGGCAACACCAAAATATATAACACACTGAACTGGACACAGCTGCACAACCGTTTTAAACAGGTGCTAGGTAAATGGAACAGCATTCATTCCATGTCTTCACTTAGAGGAAGAGTACTAATAGTTAACCAGATGGCTGCAAGTGTCTTATGGCATACCCTCAAAGTACTCACACCTCCTGAAGAATTTCTCTACCACATTCAAAAGGAGATCAAACGTTTCCTCTGGAACAAAACTCACTGGACAACATACACTCAACTCTGTAAGCCGCTCATCAAGGGAGGTCAAGGCCTGATTTCCCTTGAAAACAAGATTAGATGCTTTAGGATAATCCTACTCCTAAAGATACTTCAATGCAATCACACTTATGTAACCAACTTCGATTACATCACGAAATCATCCACCAGAGGACTTACACTTTCCACAATCCTCTGAATGGCCAGTCCTGCACCATCTCCTCCTAAACTACCACATTTTTACAAAGATGCTCTACAGCGGTGGAAAAACACAGGTCTTCATCACACACTTAGTCAGCAGTACTTACAGAACCACTATTTTCGAACAGAAACATAATAAGTCCCACAACTGGCCAGCCTTTTCTTTTCCCTACATGGAACTGGGCAGGAATAAGAGTCATAGGGGACCTCCTAACCCAGACCCTAAAGTAGAAAGCATTCACAAGCCTACCAATGAAGAACCCAAAAACTGAAAAGCAATATCAACAGCTGCAAGCCTCCATTATAACCTATCCAAATATCGCTACACCTCAGGAAATCCGTATTCCTTCTAGAAACTGCTCGGGGCCGATATTTCATCTTGTACAATCTGAAGCCTCACTTTCAATTCTTCCCTCCAACTACAAGAAAATATACCACTTCCTCATGTCAGGGTCTCCATCCTCGCCCTTCTTATATTCATCCTTAACCCTCTCATCTACAAGGCTGCATATGCCACTCAGTTTTCAGTGAGATCTGCCATATAAATCAAAATGTGCCAAACCAGATTCCGACATACAGCAGAGACTATGGCATAACATCTTGCCAACTCCTTCTAAGCTCTACAAATTTCAGATAAGAGAAACGGATCTGTGTCTATTCTGTGACGTTTCAGTTACCTTGGAACACACATATCTGACTTGTCCTGCAAACAAAGCGATGATCACCTACATCCTGAATACTGCCTCCAACACCTGTAACTACGCACACAACCAAGAAGACTACTGGAATTTAGTCCACACAGAAGAAAACAGACACAGAACATGCAATTTCCTCTTCATCTGTGATAAGGCTGTCAGCTACAGCTTCTTCCTAAAACAGACAAGAAATAACAAGCACCCATCCATCACTGAAACTACACAAACTCTCATGTATATCCTCCGCCGGAAACTAAAAAGCAGGCTTTTATTGGAACTTGAATACTTCAAAGAAACAAGAACTGTCGCAAAATTCATAGAGGAGTGGAATTCAACTGGTACCCTCTTCTGGATTGATGACGACAATGCGCTTCATCTGAAAGATAACTCAGACTGAAACTGAACTGTTAACTTTGAATTCATTTATTGCATTCCCTATTGTATAACCGAAAGGAAAATGTTTTCTTTCTCTGTAATATATATACTTATAATATGTAAATAGTCCTTGTTACCTATCATCTAATGTATATTTTAACAAGTTGAATAAAAAATTTAAAAAAATCTATCTATCTATATATATATATATATATGTGTGTGTGTGTGTGTTAACATAGAAATTAACAGATTGTTAATTTCTATGTTAAAACTTTTAACATTGAAATTTGAACAATTAAAACTTTAGAGTGAGTGTAAAAGTCAACCATCTCTAATGATGACTCATATCCTCACTTTTGATGTTTATACATGGTCCTTTTGTGATGCTAATGACACCAATATTCTAATTGAGATTATCCCTTCTGGATTTCGAGTATATGAACAAAATGTTACAGATAACTCAAACAATGTCAATAGGTAGAATTAGACAATTTTCTAAAATAATTAATCACAGGATTTCAGTTTTTCCCACTTTTATTCCGTTCTAGCATTAATTTCACAGGAGTGATATATTTTTTTATTTACATTTATGTTTTCTCGTTTTATGATATATTATGATCTGTGTTAATGCTTCTGCTTAAAGATTTCTTTGTCACCAATTTTTATACATATGGTCTTCATCTAGATGTAATTTTCTAGATCTTAAAAGTTCATTACTTTTTCCTAAAGAAATGTGAACTTTTTTAACAATAATTAAACAGAATTGCATTAAGGTATAAAATTATGGTTTAATACATAAACTTCTAAACAGAATAACTGAGTAAAAATTTCACTGTGGAAAACACATCAACAACACAAAACTTTTGCTCATTTAAATTTACAAATGCATATTTTATTTTGCTGAAATACTATTTACAAGTATGTTCACACAAAAGTTTGAAAATGCAATTAGCTAGAAATATGCAGGAGTATCAAAGACACGGGAACTTATGTGGAATTATAATGCAGGTGATTATAATAGTCTTAGACGTCAACTTCGGGAAGTTTCATGGAGAGAGGAATTGGAAGGCCGGGATATCGTTAGTGCGTGGGAAATTGTGAAAGAATATTTGTTAGCAGCAATGGTAAGTTGTATACCACGAGTGAAGAAGAAGACACAATTTGGAGTAAAGTGGATGACAAACAATATTAAACAGGAATTGCATGTGAAAAAGAGGCTATGGAAGAGATATAAGGGGACAGGTGAAGAGAGAATGCGTGAAGAATATAAGACACAGGCCAGAAGAGTGACTAGTGTGGTAAGGAAAGCGAAACTGGAATATGAGGGGAGATTGGCTCTAAGATCCAAAGAAAATCCTAGGGAATTTTTTAGCTATGTGGCCAGTAGGAGGAGAAATGACTGTGGAAGAATGATATTGTGGGATAAAAATGGGAATAGAGTAACTGATGCAGAGGACATAGTGGAATTGTTCAATGACCACTTTATTGGAGTATTTCATCCTGGAGGAGTCAGTTTTAATGCTAGAGGGTTAGGGCAGGTTCAAGGTTTAGAGGTATAGGAGGAGAGTGTGTTTCAGACACTGAGAACTCTGGATGTCAATAAAGCTTTGGGACTGGATGGTATTTCACCATGAGTTTTGAGAGAATGTGCTAGGGAACTGACAGTGCCTTTAACCAGGCTTTTCAATGAAAGTCTGGCTTTGGCAAAGTGCCCAGGGAATGGAAGGAAGGTAAGATTGTGCCATTGCATAAGGGTGGTAACAGACTGGAAGTGTCTAATTTTAGGCCAATCTATGTGTCATCAGCAGTTGTTAAGATCTTGGGGAATGTAGTGAGGGACCGTATACAGCATTCGGCAGATGAGGGTAATGTTATCTGTGAGAGTCAACATGGATTTGTGAAAGGGCGCTGTTGTTTTAGCAATATGCTAGCCTTTTATAATAAAGTTACAAGAACATTAGATGTGGGAAAGTCATATACTGCAATTTTCTTAGACTTAGCAAAGACATTTGACAGGGTGCCATATGATAAGCTGATATTTAAGTTGCAGCACATAGATCTGGATGTCATATTGGTCAACTGGATTCAGGATTGGCTCTCTGATAGGTATCAGAGAGTTGTGTATGGTGCAGCAGTTTCAAGGAGACAGAGAGTTACAAGTGGGGTCCCACAGGGCTCAGTACTAGGACCTATATTGTTTAACCTTTATATCAATGACATTGCTAGTGGATTGCAAGGGGATATTCAGTTGTTTGCGGATGATGCGAAGCTGGGAAGGATTATTAGTAATAGTGCAGATGTGGTAGCCCTGCAAGAGGATTTGAATAAGCTAGATAGATGGGCAAATGAATGGGGATTTCAGTTTAATGCAGCAAAATGTAAGGTCTTGAGGTTTGGGAAATATCGATGGGATGCTGCATACTCTATGGGAGGAGTTATACTGGAGGAAGTAGGGGAGACAAGAGATCTGGGGTTGATGATTGATAGAAACCTGAAGTTTAGGGGACATATTGCAAAGGTGGTGAAGGTAACACAGAGGATTGCTGCAATTATGAGAAGGACACTGACCTGCAGAGATAAGAGGGTTATCATTCCATTGTATAAGTCTCTGATCAGACCACACTTGGATTATTGTTCTCAGATTTGGTCCCCAGGATTTGAAGGGGATAAATTAACTGTGGAAAGGATACAAAGACAGATGACAAAGATGGTTTCAGGACTGTACAAGGATAGCTGACTGCAGAGTTTGGCAGATAGAAGAAGGAGAGGTGATATGATTGAGACTTTTAAACTGTTGGGAGGTGGTTACAGTGTTGACACTGGGGAGTTCTTTCATTTGGTTGAACAGCAGGAAGGAGTGATGACAAGAGGCCATCCCTGGAAGTTACAAAAGGAAACTGTGAGAAAGAGGGTGAGGAGTGGATTCTTTGCATGGAGGGTGGATGAGCCATCGAATGCATTGCCTGATAGAGTGGTGAAGGCGAGAACGGTTAATGAGTTTAAGGAGTGGTATGATAGACTTTGTGTTTCTTAGGGGGACCTCCCCTCGATAAGTCTTGACAGACTTTATGTTTTTAGGAAGGACCTCCCACGATGGGTCTTTTGACACCATGGAGGCCTGAATAATAATAATAATTTCACAAGATTTAGTTTACACTCTTAACATTTTCCAATGAGTTCATTAAAGAAAATGTTGGTTACTCACTGTTTCTTGATTACATTACATCAAAATAGCTGGTCACGCAAAAGAGTCTTAAGATTGGGCACCGCAGGTGTTAGCTTTGATATACCATGCCTCCCTAAACTTTCCATGGTATTCTTTTGTCACCAGATATATACAAGTAGTCTTCATATAGTGTTCGTAAATGTCCCAAAATAAAGAATATTTTTTGAATTGAATAAAGTCTTGAAAGTCTAATTTTACCATTGATGAATTTAGATGGTTAGAGATAATTTTTCTCATGATACGAATACATGGTAATTCAGCTTTCAAATATAGTAAATGATTATCAATGCCGTATATTTTTGGTGAAAAACGTTCCGCTTCTTTGCAGGTAATAGTGAAATGTTTACTTATACCATTACCTGTTTCCTCTATCATTAGTTCACCATCTTGGCATTTGAGAATATAATAGTCGCCAATGTCCAATTTGTACTCTACTCTTTTTTGCAAATATCCTAGGATATCAATAGTGAAAGTAGTCATGGGAAAATTACAGGAATGGATTGATGAAAATGAGATACTGTACAGGGGACAGCATGGCTTTGTGAAGGGTAGATCATGCTTCAGTAACTTGCTCAAGTTTTATAACAAGGTGACGGCTGAACTGGATAAGGGAAATGGGTTTACAGTGATACTGCTGAACCTGGCAAAGGCGTTTGACAGGATACCACATGGAATACTAATCCGTAAACTACAGCATATGGAAATGGATATAGGATTGGTGAGATGGATAGGTGGTTGGTTGATGGAGAGATATCAAAGAGTAGTTTATTCAGGAGTAGAGTCCAAAAGACGGCCTGTGACTAGTGGTGTGCCGCAGGGTTCTGTTCTTGGACCACTGCTGTTTAATCTGTTCATTAACGATATAGGGAAGGATCTAAGTAGAACAATTCATTTGTTCGCTGATGATGCAAAGTTGGGTAGGGCAATAGTGAATGCAGAAGATGTCAAAGTCTTGCAGGATGACTTAGATAGATTGGAGTTCTGGGCTAAGGAGAATGGATGTCAATTTAATGTGACAAAATTTAAGGTTATGCATTTTGGGGTGAAAGGATTAGCAGCAGTATACCACATTGTTGGAACTGTACTCCAAGAGATTGATGAGGCCAGGGACTTGGGAGTGTTGGTGGATAGGGAAATGAAATTTAGGGGGCACATTGCAAAAGTAGCTAAATCAGCTCATCAACTCACTTGGTTGTTGAAAAATACCTTGACGAGCAGAGACAAGCAAGTTATTGTACCTCTGTACCGAGCCTTGATAAGACCTCATCTCGACTACTGTGCCCAGATTTGGTCACCTCGGTTCCTTCTTGATGGGGAGGAGGTGGAGAGGATCCAGAGGCGAGTGACTAAGATGGTAACAGGTCTATGGAATGAACCATATGAGAACAGGTTGAAGATTTGTGGGTTGCAGAAACTAGTTGATAAGCGGAGGAGGGGAGATATGATTGAGACATTCAAATTGCTAAAGGGATTCTATAGGATTAATTCAGAGGATATTTTTGAGATCAGGACTGGTGGTGGGAGAACTAGGGGACACCTATGGAAGCTGGGCAAGAGTGTGGTTAGCAGGGGTGTTAGAACTGGGTTCTTTACTTTTTGAGTGGTAAATGAGTGGAATAAGCTGCCAGAGTCTGTTGTGGGTGCTATGACGGTGAACGAGTTCAAGACAAGGTATGATAGATACTGTGAGAATGTAATCGCATAGTTGTGTGGACATGATGTTTAGGGCCTCCCTCGATGAGTCTAAGGACTCCTGGAGTCGCCCAAAATAATAATAATAATAATAATAATAATCAATCCATCGGTGGCGCAACCTCTCCCATGTGCTTCTCGATAACCGCAACACAACACATATGTATCTTCTAAAATAATAATTAGTTTCCATCCTTTTAGAGCTATGTGGATTGTTTTGTTTTGCGCTATTTTCCAGAAGAAAGAAAATTTCAAAGGCTTTTGGGGGTTCAACCATTATTTTACTCTACTGGACACAAAACAGCACAACACAATATGATAGCTGCAATGATTTACGAATTGCAGTAAACTGAAAACGCA
Organism: Typopeltis vanoorti; assembly: GCF_054136105.1. Taxonomy (NCBI): domain Eukaryota; kingdom Metazoa; phylum Arthropoda; class Arachnida; order Uropygi; family Thelyphonidae; genus Typopeltis; species Typopeltis vanoorti. The sequence continues at coordinate 155,823,716 of NC_143555.1, forward strand.
CTAGCATGTTATTCCTTACAGTACTGTTTACCTGACCGTTTTTTCAAAATGTAACATTCGTTCAGATGATTCATGGGCATGTTTTTGCATGCTGGTGGGTATGATGTTGATGTGATTTTATCTTACATTGTGACATCATAGGGCAGTCTTCCCTGCATATTTATCCTTATTATGTTAAGTATTTTTCCAACACAAATAAAGTATTATTTATTATTGTTATTATTGTTTCAACTGAACATTAGGTCTGATACTATACTTTTTTATGTTAAATCCTCTGCACTAAAAATTCTGGTTATTAATTTAACATCCGATTCCTTGTGCTTCCATACTACTTCTGTAGCTGAATTTTTTTTTTCTTCCAAATAGTTGACACAGTTTCTTGAAATATTTGAAGGTTGGCATTGACAAATAAGCCTAATAATTCACTGGGTGGATTTTCAAAAAAGTCTGATTAGTTTATGGCAAGAAATTTCTCAAGATTTGTCTGCAAACTCGCAAAGTTCTTTTGATTTTTCTATTCTAATCTGTTGGATACATCTAATATAGAACAAATTTGTCACTATTTTATTCATTTTGTAGTTTATCCATTAAAAAACCCACAATTACGTTATTTGCTAGCTCTGTCTTTTTTTGTTCTACTTGTGGAATAGTAGTATTGTAAAGTTTTGAAATAACTTTCATCTGTCAGTCACATGATTTTAAACTTTTATCATGTACAACTGTGTGAAAAGAAAAGCAAACGTACCTTCTCTTTATTTTTGAAACATCATCGAGAGTTAGTAATATTACTTGTTCAAACAGCATTTTTAATGTAAACTCAAAGTGGCTAGTTCTGTCACTCATATGTCCGAAATTGTTGGGAGGGTAAAAAAATAGCATTAGGTGGTAGAGGGTGATAGGGTAGTCAAGAGGGTGATGGCAGTCTTCCCTGCATTGGCCCCACTCATCCCCCTCTCCTCCAGAAGATGTCTGCTCAGTCAAGGGGAGATGAGTAACTTCTCTGTTTGCAGATATCTGTTAGTGATGTCACCCAAACTGATAACCACAAGGTTATAGCTTGTGATTAATTATTTTAGAAAATGTCTAACTACAACCTATTGATAAGAAAAATGTGAAAGAAAAAAAAGCAGTAAAAATGAGATTCCAGTAATTAATTATTTTAGAAAATGTGAACATGAAAGAAAAAAAACGTGTGTGTGTTTGATGGGGGGAGAGGGGTACATCACTGATATCCAGTAATTAATTTAATTTAGTTAATTTAATTTAATTAATAAATTTAGGGGGAGGGACTATTAATATCCAGTAGTTAATTATTTTAGAAAATGTAAACATGAAAGGAAAAAAATGTGTTTGTGTGTTTGAGGGGTTGAGGAGGACACCAGTGATATCCAGTAACTAATTATTTTAGAAAATGTCTACTGGTATATTAACAAATATTTTCCCATAGTTTCACAATCAATCCAAAGACCCCAACACTTGACCAAATATCCTCCCAGAATTCCTATCTCTAATCATTACCCATAATGCCACATGAAAACAAAAAGCTCATCTCATGTCAATGACAAACACAGCCACATCCCAGAATTCCACCCTCTGACTATTAACCACAAGTCCGCACTCGAACCAAACACACAACGTGATGTCACTTCTCTAATTCTTATCTTATCTACATCTCAATCTTATCAGAATTCCCTACTCTAACCATTACCCAGAATTCCAAATGTGAACCAAAACACACAACGTGATGTCACAGACAGATGTGCCTCCCAGGGAAATTCCAAGGATTCCATACTCTATCTTATCTCTAACCATCACCCACAATTCCATACGTGAACCATCACCCACAATTCCATACGTGAACCATACGTAATGGTTCACGTATGGAATTGTGGGTGATGGTTAGATGCCATCTATGCAATGCCATATGCAATAGATGGTTAACCATCTAACCATCACCCACAATATGAATTGTGGGTGATGGTTAGATGCCAGCTATGCAATGCCATATGCAAGCCAAAACACACAACATGATGTCACACACAGATGTGTCCACAAGGGAAATTCCAAACATTCCATACTCATGCTGTCACGATTCCTTATCATATCTTGATCTTGATCTGGTTCAGAGTGACCCTAATACTCCTATGCTATCTGCATCCAGTCTGTTTTTCTGATTTCGTCATTTACTCTTGTTTCGTTTATGATGCTATTATACTGTTTTGTAGTCACAGTGAGTTTTAAGGCTTCTGGATCAGTATGTAACTGTAATGCAGTGACATAATGGTCTTTCTGTTTGCACATTATAATGGCTGCTGTATAATGGTTTGGAGGGCCCGTATATTTATGTCAATACAGTCAATACAGGATAAGGTGGTTGTATTTCCGACTATCTCTTCTCATGTATATGACTGTATGGATGAGGTTATGTTATTATTATTATTATTATTCAGGCCTCCATGGAGTCAAAAGACTCATCGTGGGAGGTCCTTCCTAAGAACATAAAGTCTGTCAAGACTCATCGAGGGGCGGTTCCCCCTAAGAAACACAAAGTCTATCATACCACTCCTCAAACTCATTGACCGTTTTCGCCCTCACCACTCTATCAGGCAATGCATTCGATGGCTCAACCATCCTCCATGCAAAGAAATCACTCCTCACCCTCTTGCCCACAGTTTCCTTTCGTAACTTCCAGGGATGGCCTCTTGTCATCACTCCTTCCCGCTGTTCAACCAAGTGAAAGAACTCCCCAGTGTCAACCCTGTAACCACCTCTCCAGATCAAAGGAGTTGTCAGTTCCCTAGCACATTCTCTCAAAACTCGTGGTGAAATACCATCCAGTCCCAAAGCTTTATTGACATCCAGAGTTCTCAGTATCTGAAACACACTCTCCTTCTGTACCTCTAAACCTTGAACCTGCCCTATCTCTCTAGCATTAAAACCGACTCCTCCAGGATGAAATACTCCAATAAAGTGGTCATTGAACAATTCCACTATGTCCTCTGCATCAGTCACTCTATTCCCATTTTTATCCCACAATATCATTCTTCCACAGTCATTTTTCCTCCTACTGGCCACATAGCTAAAAAATTCCCTAGGATTTTCTTTGGATCTTAGGGCCAATCTCCTCTCATATTCCAGTTTCGCTTTCCTTACCACACTTAGTCACTCTTCTGGCCTGTGTCTTATATTCTTCATGCATCCTCTCTTCACCTGCCTCCTTATATCTCTTCCATAGCCTCTTTTTCACAATCAATTCCTGTTTAATATTGTTTGTCATCCATTTTACTCCAAATTGTGTCCTTTTCTTCACTCGTGGTATACAACTTACCATTGCTGCTAACAAATATTCTTTCACAATTTCCCACGCACTAACGATATTCCGGCCTTCCAACTCCTCCCTCCATGAAACTTCCCGAAGTTGATGCATAAGACTATTATAATCACCTGCCTTATAATTCCACATAAGTTCCTGTCTCTTTGATACTCCTGCATGTCTATTCATTTTCCAAGTCAAAACCATATGGTCACTCTCTCCAACTGGTGGGAGAGATGTCATCTCAGTTATTATCAACTCTTCTGATGCTATAACCAAATCTAAAACTCTTGAACCTCTTGTTCCCTCTGTTACATGTTGCCTAAGACATTTGTCCCTCACGAATTCTAGAAATTCCATTCCACTATTACTACATGCATCTCTCTCCAATTTATACTACTGTAGTTAAAATCTCCCATAACAATCATTCTTCTTGCACTTGCCAAACTTAGCTGTCTAAATATCTCCTGGTCCCCATCCTCCGTGCTCCTGTGCCTGTAGCAACACCCTACTAAATATCCTGTCTTGTCTACCTCTACCTCACACCATATGCTCTCAAAATCATTTGTCTCACTTCCTTCCAAAGCCTCCACTCTTAGAGGACATAGGTCATCACTTATCATAAGCAGTACTCCACCACCACGCTTTTCCCTCCTATTCTGATGAAAAATGCTATACCCAGTGACTTCTATTCCTGTTATTATATCCCCTTCTGTCAACCACGTCTCAGTGATCCCAATAATTTTTGGCCAGGCTGATGCTATCTGCACCACCAATTCCTCTCCTTTATTTTGGATACTCCTCGCATTAGTATAAAGTATATAAATGCTATTGTTTCTATACCCAGCATTATCCCTTCTAGACTCCACTGGGCTCAGTTTTACCTGACATCGTCTCCCTTCACCCAAGTATCCATTCCCATCCTTGCTATCATCCTCTCTGGGACAAACTGACTCGTTCAGAACAACAATCTCTCCAGATGCCTACATCCTTCCTCATTCAAATGTAAACGGTCTCTCGCATACAATTCCATGCACACTCCAAGCATCCACATACACCAGTCCTCTCTTGTCACACATTCTTGCTATTATGCCATTCAATATCACTGCTCATCATTATCATACCTAGGCAACACACACACTATTTTTCCTCTCTCTGTCTTCTTCTGTACAGTCTCAAGCAAAAACCTCATATCTCTTGCTGCCCGACTTACATTACCACTCAAGTCATTCGTTCCTACCATCACAATCATCTCATCCACTATTTCACCTCTCTTAATTGCCATACCCACCCTTTCTATTGTTCCTCCTAGCAAACACTCCTCACGCATCCTATCTTGAACACCACAGATCATTGAGTTGCCATACATTATACCTCTTACCATTCCCTCTCTTCTATTGTTTCCATTCTCTCCTCTTCTTTCATTCCCATAGGTCTCTGTCATTCCCTCTCCTCTACTGCTATTCTCTCTTCTAGCATTCCCATATCTCTCTCTCTCTCCTACAGTTTCCATTCTCTCCTCTTCTAGCACTCCCATACATCTCTCTCATTCCCTCTCTCCTACTGTTTCCATTTTCTCCACTTCTAGCACTTCTATATCCCTCTCTCATTCTGTCTCTCCTACTGTTTCCATCCTCTCGTCTTCTAGCATTCCCATACCTCTCTCTCATTCCCTCTCTCCTACTGTTTCCATCCTCTCGTCTTCTAGCATTCCCATACCCCCTCTCATTCCCTCTCTTCTACTGTTTCCATTCTCTCCTCTTCTAGCACCCCCATATCTCTCACTCATACTCCCTAAATTCTCTCTCCCTCCTACTCTGATTCTCCTTGTATTTATCTCTTCCATTCTCCTAATCTTATCTTTCATACTTCTGCTCTCATTCACAAGACATTCCACCTCCTCTTTCAACTCATCTATCTCCCTCTGCAGGTCAGTCACTCTTAATCTAAATTGACTCTCCCAAACAAAACCATCTCCTAAACTTTCACAGTCACTCAGACCTTCCACACTATCAACTGTTATTTTCTCATTCATATATATCTTTTTTTCATTCTCTCCTATCACACTACTTATGTGCTGATAACAGGTCTAGGTATTGTTCTGTGTTATTTATGTCACATTTATGTTAATAAATGAGACATAAATAATTCTGATTCAAATTAAATAATGAGATATTTCTTCTCATAAATAGCATAAATATGTTATGAGATTAATATGTTTATATAATAATATAAACATATAATTTATAATATTATATGTTATAATATAAGTTATAATAATAATAATAATAATAATAATAATAATATTTATGTCACCTATTATTATCAGGTATTCTGAGTTGCTTGGTAGAAAGCCATCTGTTTAATTCATCAAGAAATTTTGTGGTTCTTAAATTGGGTTGCCTGTGTTTAATTTCAAGGAGTTCTTTGGTTTGATATTTTTAACTTCGATACATATATTTTCCGCAAATTCTAATTTATAGTTTATTTCTATTATTTTAATTTATGTTTGCTAAATATTATTATACCACCACCTCGTTTAGTTTGCATGCAGTGTTTGTGTTGTTGAAAGTTTGGCATTTGGTAGATGGTTGCCTCTTCGTTTGTTGAGGATACTTCTTTTAGTTAAAATATCTATGTTGTCTATATCTTCCTTCAGATAAGCTTGCAGGATCAGCCATTATTTTTGAATGCTCCTGATGTTGCTATGAAGAAAAGAAACACTCCTTTTTTGGGGGTAGTCACTTGTTTCTGTTCTATTATCGAGTTTAGAACATGGCAACTGTCATGTTCTGGGTTGATTACATCTGCTTGGTAGTCTGCATTCATGTAGGTTGGTATCTTGTTCCTTTCTTTAAGACTCATCAGTATTCCTTTTAATTGGAAGTCTTCTGAGATCTTCTACGGATTTTATTTGGATTGGCTTTACATCGTGTGTCTTTTTAATTGCCGTCTCTTGTCCATATAAACTGGCAATATTTTTCTGTTTTTACTTTCCTTGTATGGTAGAATATTTTCTGATAATATGGTGTTAAGTACTCGGACAGTTAGACCAGGTTATTGTGTTATTGTCGTGAGTTCCATTCAGATCCTTGGCTACTGGGTTTTTAATCCGTCTAGCTTTTATGAGGTTAACTCTTGTCAGGCTGTTAGTGAGTCGCACCGTGATGGGAGGAAGTCAGGGAAACTTATCTTTTTCTTGTTTTGAGGTAATCAGTGGATTGACTGGATCTTTTAGTCTTGGAGCACCAATTTTCTGGATTAATTTTATGGTATTAATTTTATATTATTAATATTATATTAATACTATTCATAATAATTAAATGTATTAATTCTACTTACTTAACAAAAACAAAGTACTTAGCAAGGAAATTTGTATCATGGTGTTAAAAAACTGCAACTGTTCTCAAAGACCAATAAGATTATTATTGTTATTGTTATTAAACAACTTATTATTAAAAATTATTACCGATTTAAAAAAAAATGTATTGTGAAAATTGTTATTACTTCTATTACTTTTAACATTAATTATAATTATTATATTGTCCTAATTCTGATAATTATAATAGCACGTAACAAAATGAATACTACAGTTGTGTAATTTCTCTGAAAGATAATAAACTGTTGTTATAAAAATATTATTATTATTATATAGGCACCTCGCTGGACTCCGAAGACTCACTGTGGGAAACCCAAACTGTCCAAACTCAATCTGTCATACCTCTCCTTGAACCCATTAACAGACAAAGCACTCACAACAAACTCTGGCAACCCATTCCACTCATTCACAACTTTCCAAGTGAAAAATCTAATCCTCACAACCCTACTGACCACACTTTTACTCAATTTAGTTTCTGCACTTGGCTAGGGGTTGTTCTCCCCCTAGCCAAGTGCACATTTCCCCTGCATCAGTTCTATAAAACCCTTTAAGAAGCTTAACTGTTTTTCCTCTTTTACGCCTTTCAACCAACTTCTGCAACCCACAAACCCTGAATCTATCATGAAATCTATCTATCGGAATCTATGGAATCTACCAGAAACCTCCCTATCCTCATAGGAAGGTTTTTCTGAAGACCGCTCACCTCTGGATCCTCTCCTGCTTCCTCATTCCCAAGGATTCCAGGAGACCAGACCTGAGCACAGTAATCTAGATGTGCACGTATCAAGGCTTTATAAAGAAGAATAACAACTTCCTAATCTCTACTTTGTTAATGTGTTTATTTTGTCAACTTGAGTTATCTCATATTCAATCTCACCTTCGTAAATCCTTCTTAAATTCCTCTGCTGTCTAAGAATGGTTTTTGAAAATCTTACCCATATCTCTGAGTGTCTGACTTCCGTTCTGTTTGACTTCGTGCACATGAGCAGAAATTAGCCAATCAAGCTAAGGAAAATTCTAGACAGTTCTTTCGATATGTGGGAAGTGGGAAAATGAACGATTATGGGAGGATTATATTACTGAATGGAAATGGTAACCGCTACGGATGAAATGCTTCAGCTATTTAATGAGCAATTTATCAGGGTATTTTATCTTTATGACACAACATCATGAGGAGCTTTAATATAGACAGTATAGTGAAGGAGGGATTGATGGTTAACGAGTGGGAGGTATGTGAGGAATTAGGTAAACGGTGTTAATAAGGCAGTAGGACTTCACAGCATATTACTGCCTGTTTTAAAGGAATGTTCCTCAGAATTAACGGCATCCTTCGTATACCAGGGGCGAATTCTCCATGCTTGCTGCGCAAGCTCATTACTTGAGAAAGAAGTAATATTTATTGGTTAATAAATGCATGCATTTATAAGCATTCCGTTTAGTCTTTTATTTTTGTAGACAGAGGACGTCTTAAGCTTGTGCGGCAATAAATAAGCTCTATGTTGTGTATCGAAGACTGATGCATGCTCGTCTAGTCAAAGCTACCTTGGCTTGCTAGGTTGTAGGAGCTTCCAGGTCCTCGCTGCAGCGCTGTGATGTCATGCCGGTCATAGCCATTTCCACTCCCTTCACGTCGTCTTAAACACAGGTCATATGCAGTCAAAGTGGCTCTAGCCTGTGAGCTTCAGCCAGCCTTTACAAGTGTGCGTGTTGCTTGGGAAAATTAAGTTACGACCAACTTTTTATGACGATGTTATTGACTGGTTCATAAAGAAGCACCGTAGGGTAGAATTTGTATTCAAGTAGCTAAATTGAAAAAGATAGAATATCATTTATAAAATAAATGTTGTATTTGTATGATTAACCTTTTAACTGCTGAGATACTAAATAACCAGTATGACCCTCCTTGCTGAGTTATTTTCACAATTAAAAAATATTTTATAATAATATGAATAGTTACTCTAATGTATTACACATTTTTGCACCGTTTTCTTGTATAAATTGAAGTCACTGAACAAAACTATTATATAGGAATTTTATTTTCAAGTTAGGGATGTCCAAAATTTATCTTGAAATTTATTTGTTCATTCCATGTCAAATAATGTCACACACAACTTCAAGTGAGAAGCACCTCCCCAAAAATACTTGAATACTTTGGTAGTGTGTGGTGTGCACATAAGGCTATGCCACATTTGGCACACATATACCGGCTCTCTTTTCTTTTTCTTTTGCCCAATGTGGTTGGGCAAAAGAAAAAGAAAAATTTATAATATAGTCTATAGTCTATATATAGTCTATATAGTCTCATATAGTCTACAGTATATGAGGGAGAACAAGTGAGAGTCTACAGATCATCTACAGTATATGAGGGAGAAAAAGTGAGAGTATAAAAAGCAGGCCAATGACTTGGTTAGTAAGGACAGCAAAATTGCAGAAGAAGCAAAAATTGGCCAATCAGGGCAATAAGAATCACAGAAAGTTCTTTCTGGGATTTTTTACTCCTCCTTCTTGTTCTACCACATGAAATATCTCTGCAGTGTATTGTTAATCCTATAGTTATTTCTCAAACAGATTAAACATCACAGTTACATCATCTCTTTGTCTCTTCTATTCATTAAACTCTGTAGTCCAAATGCTCTCTCAGCCTATCCTCTTAACTAACATTCTATGGTACTGATTTTTTTCCCCCTTCAAATCCGAATGATGAAATCTGAGCATAATAATAATCCAGATGTGATCTGATCAGGGCTTTAAACACTGGATTCACCACTCTTCTAACTCCACTGATCAGCATTCTTCTCAGTATTGCAGCAATCCTATGGGGTTACCTCACCACCTTTGTGCAATCCTCTAAAGTTCAACGCATATAAAGTATATTAATCAAAGGTAACTTTAATGAATAACTTCTATATTTCGGCAATGTCACATTGCCATCTTCAGGAACATAAAGATATGGTATGTGCACTCAGGAACTAACACAAAGCAAATGAGGAAGAAAGCAAGAAACTAATATTGTTCCTAAAGTCCTAATGGTGCCCTCTTGCGGGCTAATTTGGTAGTCTTGGCAGTTGGGCTGAAGTTCTCATAATGAAAGTCTCCCAAATTTGGGGCAGTTTCATGCACCCAAATTTGTTGAGGTTAGGAACGTTTTTAGAGCTGCTATTTAAACTTGCTGCGATGAATTATTTTTGTTTTCTTCCAATGAATTTTATGGTGGGTATCCAAGGCATGGTCTGCCAGCCCAGAGCGGCTGTACCAGTGAAACCGGATGTAGTCTTGGTGTTCTGAAATCCTGATATTTGTTGTTCCGCCTGTTTGGCCAAAGTAGGACAATTTGCAGCTGCAAGGGACCTGGTATACACCAGGTAGGTCTAGGGGAAGTGGTTGGTCTTTGGTAGAGAGGATAAGGGATGCCAACTTTTTATATGGTCTGTAACAGGAAGTAAGGTCATATTTTTTGAGGATATTGGTTATTTTCTCAGAGGTGCCCTGGATGTAGGGGATGGTGATAGACTTGGTGTAATCTTTATTGTGGAGGGGGGGGGGTTGTGGTTTACAGGTTTTAGTATTTTTTGGATTTTTTTGGGGTTATAGCCATTGGCTAAGAAAGTGTTGAGGATGTGGTTTAGTTCAATAGTCAGGGCCTTGTCATCTGAGCAGATTAATTTTGCCCTGTTATATAGTGTTTTTATCACCCCATATTGTTGTGAGGGGGTGGGTGGGATTGCTGGTGAATGTATCTGCCAGTGTGGGTGGGTTTTCTGTAAACAGAGAAAACCAAAGATCCATCAAGCTGGCGGGTGATTAATGTGTCTAGGAAGGGGAGGGTGTTGTTTTCCTCTTTTTCTAAGGTGAACTGGACTGTGGGGTGTTGGTTGTTTAAGTGTGCTAGGAAGGAGTGGAGTGTGTCTGAGCCATGTGGCCAAATAGCAAACACATCATCCACATAACGAAGCCAAATAGTGGGTTTTTGTGGGGCGGAGTTTAAGGCTTTCTCTTCAAATGTCTCCATAAAGAAATTGGCCAAGGGTGGGGAAAGTGGTGAACCCATGGCTGTCCCCTCTATCTGTTTGTAGAACTTTCCTTGCCAAACGAAATAGCCTGAGTTCATTGTGAACTGAAATAGGGCTGAGATATCGGGAGGAAACTTGGCTTGGATGAGCTCAAGGGTTTCTTTGAGTGGGACATTAGTGAATAGGGATGAGATATTTCGGCAATGTCACATTGCCGAAATATAGAAGTTATTCATTAAAGTTACCTTTAATTAATATACTTTATATGCGTTGTTAATTCCGTAAACTAATTACCAGTTATGTCTAACCAACGTATAAGTCTTACTACCAGAATCTAAAGTTCAAGTTTCTATCAATCATCAACCCAAGATTCCTTGCCTCCTCCATTTCCTCTAGTACAGTTCCACTAACAGCATATTTAGCTTCCCATCAATGGATTCCAAACTTTCAGATCTTACATTTAGTAGAATTAAACTGGTATCTTCCTAGTTATTTGTCCATCCATACTTATTCAAATACTCCTGAAGTGCAATATGCACTATTACTAATAATCATCCTTCCAAGATTCATATCATCTTCAAACAACTGAATATCTCCCTGCAATACATTGATATGAAGATGGGAAATAAAAATGAGCTTGTATCTGTTCACGCTAAGCCAATCCCCAATCTGGTTCACTAACCTGACATCTAGACCCATATACCATAACTTCAATGTCAGCTTATCATCATGTGGTACCCTGTCAAATGCTTTGTAAAATCAAAAAAAAAAAAAAAAAAAGGCAGTACAGTATATGTCTTTCCCTCATCAACTGCTCTTATTACTTAGTTATAAAAGGCAATCAGATTTCTAAAATGAATCCATGCTGACCCTCACTGATAACATTACCTTCATCAGTGCAATGCTGTATATGATCTCTGGCACTTTCATTCTATCACCACTTTTATGCAATGGCACTATTTTACCCTCCTTCCAATTGTTAAGCACCTCCTATAGTTAGGCTCTCATTGAAAAGGCAAGTCAGAGGAACCACCATTTCTTCAGTTCTTTAGCAGATTCTATCAAAATGTCCCATTTAACCGCATTGCCCTATTGACATCAGGAGTAATTGGTATTTGAAATATATTCTCCTCATGCACTTCTAAAAACTTGAACCATCCCTTTCCCTCCAGCAACAAAACTTATATTTTCAGGTTGAAATATCTCAATAAAATTAGATATGTGGCCAGTAGGAGGAGAAATGACTGTGGAAGAATAATATTATGGGATAAAAATGGGAATAGAGTGACTGATGCAGAGGACATAGTGGAATGTTCAATGAACACTTTATTGGAGTATTTCATCCCGGAGGAGTCAAGTTTTAATGCTAGAGGGATAGGGCAGGTTCGATGTTTAGAGGTACAGGAGCAGAGTGTGTTTCAGTATCTGGATGTCAGTAAAGCTGTGGGACTGGATGGTATTTCACCACGAGTTTTGAGAGAATGTGCTAAAGAACTGATAGCTCTGTTGACCTGGCTTTTCAATGAAAGTCTGGCTGCAGGAAAGATGCCTGCCCATTGAATGGAAGGAAGGTAACATAGTGCTATTGCGTATGGGCGGTAGCAGACTGGAAGTGTCTAATTATAGGCCAGTTTGTGTGTCATCAGTAATTAGTAAGATCTTGGAGAAAGTAGTGAAGGACCATATACAGCATTGAGCAGATGAGGATAATGTTATCTGTGAGAGTCAACATGGATTTGTGAAGGGGCGCTCTTGTTTTAGCAATATGCTAGCCTTTTATGATAAAGTTTCAAGAGCATTAGATGAGGGAAAGGCATATGCTGCCATTTTCTTAGACTTAGTGAAGGCATTTGACAGGGTGCCTCATGATAAGCTGAAATTTAAGTTGCAACACATGGGTCTGGATGTCAGATTGGTCAACTGGATTCAGGATTGGCTGTTCGATAGGTATCAGACAGTTGCGTATGGTGGGGCAATTTCAAGGAAGCAGAGGGTTACTAGTGGGGTCCCACAGGGCTCAGTACTGGGACCTGTATTATTTAACCTTTATATCAATGACATTGCCAGTGGATTGCAAGGGAATATTCAGTTGTTTGTGGATGATGCATAGCTGGGAAGGATTATTAGTAATAGTGCAGATGCAGCAGCCCTGCAAGAGGATTTGAATAAGCCAGATAGATGGGCAAATGAATGGGGGTTTCAGTTTAATGCAGCAAAATGTAAGGTCTTGAGGTTTGGGAAACATCGATGGGACACTGCATACTCTATGGGAGGAGTTATACTGGAGGAAGTAGGGAAGACAAGAGATCTGTGGTTGACGATTGATAGAAACCTGAAATTTAGGGGACATATTGCAAAGGTGGTGAAGGTAACACAGAGGATTGCTGCAATAATGGGAAGGCCTTGCCTACTTCCTATAAGGGAATAAAAGGCGTTAGCTAATTTATAAATAGATAATATAGATAATATAAATATATTATAAAATACTAAAAACACTAAAATCTACACTAATATACTATAAATCACCAATTTTCTAAGGGCACAATAAAATAGACAAAAATCACCAATTTTACAAGAATGCTAAATTCACCGCCCAACCACAACGTATCCTTGAACCAAACCCAATGGATCAGCCTTGGCCATCTATATACGAAGTATGTAACTCTTTCATCCCAAAGTGCATTATCATCTCATCTCATTTCATCTCACTTCCTTTTCCCCTCTTTTACCTTGCAGTGTCGAGGGTTTATTAATCATCGGACTACAAACCATTCACAGGATAAGGTGGTCAGCCCTACGCCCACAGTGTATCCTATATCTGTAGTGTGGAGTTCTCAAGGCCGGTTTGCCTGCTTTGCGGGATGAAAATCCTCAGGATAAAACTGGGGAAAAAAACCCTGCTGTCCACGCCCAAGACCAGCTAACTTGGCTATGGCTGTGGTAGATCCTTCAGCTCCTCACATCCCCGACGGGAATCAAACCTAGGACACTCCTTCCCCAGGCATATGGTTGTGAAGTGTACAGCCACTAGGATAACCGAGCAGATGTGCATTATCATACATTTTATAATATTAAATTGACAACCATTGTTCTTTACCCACACTGCCAATTTATTTGAGTGATCCTACAAGATAGCTATATCACCTTTATCAACTATTGCCCTCTCCAGTTTTGCATCATCAGCAAACAACTGAATATCCCCTCTCAAATCTTCTGGTATATTATTAATATACAAATTAAAGAATAGTGGTCCTAGTACAGAGTGCTGAGGCAATATACTAGTCACCATCATTTGCCTTAATTCCACTCCACCATATAGCAGAAGATTTGATGAGATGAGACACCCTCTGTTGTCTGTAAGCCTCCCCCCCCTTCCATGCCACCAACCTCATATCTACTCCCATTTGCTTCAACTTATGTGATAATTTTCCATGTGGTATTCTGTCAAATGCCATTATAAAATCCCGCAGTATCATAGTGTAGCCATTTCCTTGATGCAGTTCCATTGTCATCTTATTATAAAATGTGAATAAATTATTGAGGCAGGACTGAAGCCATGCTTTTCCCTATAGAATATCATATTCCTATCCACCAATTCAAAGAATTTTACTTTAACCTACTTTTCCAATACTTTAACCACCACCACTCCAGAGAATACTAATTGGACTGTAATTTTCTACTTTTGTCTAGGAGCCACCTTTATGTAATGGAACTATCCGGAATGGAATTTAGTGAGCAGTTGTTACCAGATTAATGTGGAGGATATTTTTCATAGTTCTGTGAAATAAACCTTCCTTATACAGCTTGCAGGGGTGGTTTGAGAAAGGGAGTGAAGAGCAGGTTCTTTGCACAGAGAGAGAGAGAGTGAGTATTGGTGAGTAGATTGCATTGCCTGAAAGTGCAGTGATGCAGGAACTGTGAAACTGTGAATGGGTTCAAGGAAGTTTAACGATCTTTTTTGCATTAGAGTGTGGATGGCTCATTACAAGGCTTGACTTCATAGAGATCTGATGTCAATAATAATAATAATAATAATAATTAAAAACTGACATTAAAATTAGCTTCCTTTTATCTGTTCACCTTTAAAATATATTCTTAACTAATATATAAGTCAATTAACTATGGATGTCAGTGTATCACCCAAAGAAGATCCAAAATGAATCTACATGGTCATCATTTGCCCTGCAGATTTTATTTATTATTTTTGAGTAACTTACCTGTTACTCAAAAATAATCTGCAGATTTTTTTTGAGTAACAGGTCTTGAAGAGAATAAATTCTCTTCAAGACCTGTTACTCAAAAAAAAAAAAATAATAATAATTCTTATAACATGTTTGATTTCAAAAGGCTTTAAGTGGAAAACTGGGAAGAATTCAGAAAAGAACTGCATTCTCAATTATTATTATTTTATTCTATTGGCATCTCCATGGAGTCCAAAGACTCATGCTATCTCTCCTTCTTATTCACCAAGCACTAATCACTTTCTCTGGAAATCTCATCCTCTTGTTTACAAACAAAAAATTTAGTCCTTAATTCCTTGCTAATGACTCTCTTACAGAACTTTTGTAGTAACCACCACTTCTGAATACTAGTTCTCACCAACCTCTCCAACACCTTAACTATACAAATGGATCTCTAGTGTTGATAACAAATGGGTCTAAAGGTGTTGATAAGGTAGTTGCACAACCTTATCAACACCTCTGTGAAGTGGGGCAATTTAACTCCTTCTGTACTCCATTGGGACTTGTGCTGTTGCCAAACCCTTGTTAACCCTTTGAGCAGTAAAGCAACAAACACAATCCCTGTTCTTCTATCCCCAAAACAGTATCAATGTTTATCAAATTTTAACTACTGTAATGAAGCCATACATTTATATTTGCTTAGGTTTTTCCAAGGAGATACTGCAATCTTTTACCAATTCCCAATTTTTTAAAAATATATATTTATATGCCACAGAAGGTGAGATATATATTTTTAACTTACTGCTCAAAGGTTTAAAAGGTATTCAAATGCTGCTGGTAAACTCCCTAGGTTACATGTAATATGTAATCAAGTCCTAGTCTATATTTCTATTCTCTTTTGCTAATTTCTGAGAGCTGGGTTAGAAATAAAACACTTGACCAAAGACTAGAGACTGCAGATATGATGTCAAAGAGTCCTGAGAAAGATTAAGGATGTTAGCAAATGGCATGAATGGCAATATCATATTAAAAAAAAAAGGATATTAGGAAAGAACTTGACATTGTTAGCATCCAGGAATGTGTTAGCAGAGCTAATCTCAGGTGGTATGGTCACTTAAACAGAATGGGAGAGGAAAGATTAGCAAAACAAGTGTTCTCTGCCAGGTTGGCAGGAAAAAGACCCACAGGAAGACCAAGATATTATTATTATTATTATTATTACCACCCCAAGACCTCATGGAGTCAAAGACTCATCTGGGAGGTCCTTTATCACACACACAGCTCATCATATCTTGTTTTAAACACGTTAAAACTCTTTGCAGACACCACATTCTCAAGACAGGGCTCAGTACTAGGACCTATATTGTTTAACCTTTATATCAATGACATTGCCAGTGGATTGCAAGGGGATATTCAGGCGGATGATGCGAAGCTCGGAAGGATTATTAGTAATAGTGCAGATGTGGTAGCCCTGCAAGAGGATTTGAATAATCTAGATAGATGGGCAAATGAATGGGGATTTCAGTTTAATGCAGCAAAATGTAAGGTCTTGAGGTTTGGGAAACATTGATGGGATGCTGCATACTCTATGGGAGGAGTTATACTGGAGGAAGTAGGGGAGACAAGAGATCTGGGATTGATGATTGATAGAAACCTGAAATTTAGGGGACATATTGCAAAGGTGGTGAAGATAACACAGAGGATTGCTGCAATTATGAGAAGGACACTGACCTGCAGAGATAAAAGGGTTATCATTCCGTTGTATAAGTCTCTGATCAGACCACACTTGGACTATTGTTCTCAGATTTGGTCCCCAGGATTTGAAGGGGATAAATTAACTGTGGAAAGGATACAAAGACGGATGACAAAGATGGTTTCAGGACTGTACAAGGATAGTTATGAGGATCAGCTGAGGGAATGTGGACTGCAGAGTTTGGTGGATAGAAGAAGGAGAGGTGATATGATTGAGACTTTTAAACTGTTGAGAGGTGGTTACAGGGTTGACACTGGGGAGTTCTTTTGCTTCGTTGAACAGCGGGAAGGAGTGATGATAGGAGGCTATCCCTGGAAGTTACGAAAGGAAACTGTGAGCAAGAGGGTGAGAAGTGGTTTCTTTGCATGGAGGGTGGTTGAGCCGTGGAATGCATTGCCTGATGGAGTGGTGAGAGTGAGAACGGTTAATGAGTTTAAGGAGTGGTATGAAATGCTTTGTGTTTCTTAGGGGGGGGACCTCCTTTCGATGAGTCTTGATAGACTTTGTGTTTCTTAGGAAGGACCTCCCACGATGAGTCTTTTGACTCCATGGAGGCCTGAATAATAATAATAATAATAATAATAATCTCCTCTTACATCTCATTCCTATACTGACCATCCCTGTAGTAATTGTTACTGCTTTCAGCATCTAATCTCCTTATGTCATGTCTCCCTATTTGCTCTGACTTTCCATTTACAAGTAGTTCAGCCTTATGTGTTCCACTCTTCTGATATTTCACGTCATAGGTTACTTTCTCTGATCTCTTGTTCACATCACTCATTACACTTTCTTCTTGCAACAGTCTTGCCAGCTGACACATCAAATCCCTTTAAATTCAGTCCATCACTTTGTACAATTTCATCTTCTGTCAAATGCATCCAGAACATTAACAAACTACATTCCTTTCCCCTTACACAACTCTGCCAACATTCCATTCGTTCTTGCTTGCCATCTCAATTCATCATTGTCATACCTTTGGCAACACACTGAAAACTTTTCCTACTATGCTGTTATCATTCAGTTTTCTCAATACCTCCTGACATTCATCCTCCCATTCTTCTTCTGTCTAACCAAATCATTTGTTCTCAGAACCACCACTAGCTCTTTTATTCATTTTTTCCTGTATGTCTTGGGTCGTCAACTGTGGGTAATACTTGCAGTTAACTCCCTGCACTTCCATCTCAGTGTGATATCACTGATAGTTGAACTGGGATGGCCCAATTTGTCAACAATTTGCCAAAGAGATAGACCTGCAACCATGGCATCCAATTACAATTTCTCTTTGAGATTCTGTCAGTTCTCTTCTTGCAACCATTTCAGTTGGACACAGTTGCACTAAATTTGGGAGCATCATATTCTTCCAATTTATACCAGCTACAAATATGTGACTTGTTACATGGTACAATGCACTTTGCCCACGGGAGGGTGTTCATTGATTTTGTTTGAAACAGTGTATATTCTCATAGTATTATTTCAGACTCGTGAAACTCAAAAGCTTTTGAAATAACCAATTGCTTTTGAATTTCAAATAGTTGCATGGTCACTGCACTCACTCGATGTGCACACACACACATGCATGCATGCACGCACACTGCTGATGCTATGAGAGACTTGTAGTTAAATATCCATTGTTTACTGTTTTTTATTAAATTTTGTTATTTTACCAAGGCATGTGTTATTTAGATTTAAATTCAGTGATTAATAATATAACAGTTTCTGAAAAAAAATTCTAATGAAAATATATGATAATACTACACATGCATATGTAGAACACCTTAGTTTTAAGATTCACGTTATTAGTTAATGACAGTCTGTTTGGACAGTATTTCAATTTTCTTGACAAGCTGTGGGTTTGACCCTTCAATTAGCATGAATGTCTGTGAATGCCTTTAAGTGATAAACTATTTTTGTTGCCTGAAGTGAGACAGCTATGCCACTAATGGAGACCTGAAGTAGCTTGTGAAAATATTGTGCCTAGTCTCTAGAGCTGGGGAAATGGATTATCTAACTGTCAGGCCACTTAGTAACCTTTCTGGCTTAAGACATAAAAATAAATAAAAACTTTCATATTTGTTTTTGAGTTATTTATTTCATTGCATACCATTTTTATGTGTGCAGTATTTTAGGAGATCAACCATCTTGTAGATTTTCTTAAATATTTTATTCATTTCCTAGATTTCAGTTAGTCTAATGGCACTGTCAACAGCACATTTTTGAAATGTATACAACTCACACTGAGATAGTTCAGTCTCAGACTTTACAAGCTATTTCCAAACACTACTTACACTGCATGACATTTGAAGGGTTTATGGCTAATAACTGCTAATTGAGAACTGTCACATCTAATATGCCAATTAGATTTTATTGGTGACCATTAAGTATTACTAAAGCTTTTACAGAAATAAAACATTAATATTTACTCCAGATAAATATTTAACAGATGTAAATCTGCAGGGTGACAAGAACAGAATTTATTTGTTTATAAAATATACAGATACATTTGATAAATATTTTCAATGCAATTTTCAAAATTTAACTTTTAATATTTGAAAATTTCAAAATTTTAATAATAAAGAGAAAATTATATATATTTTAAGTGAAATGTTTTAATGGCATAAATCCTGTAGTTATTTTTCTCCTAGTCTTGATTTAATTTCAGCAAATATAATGGAAACACTACTGTACTTCCTTTGTGCTCTTTAATGAACATGAAAATGAAAATATCTGTATTGGAGTTTTCAAAGAATGAAATTTTGATTGAGTTTTCTGCATTGCTGCCAGTTTTAAAAGTTGTTTTCATGATGAAGTTCTTTTTTATCACTGAATTTATAACTGGTAGTTAAAATAAAAGTTTCTGAATGCACACAAATTGTTACAGATAGAAAATGCTATTTCTAATTGGGTCTAATAAAGGAAAATGCAAAATGATCTGAACGCCCTTCAACATTCCAGCTATTTAGCCTTATTGCTAACTATAATTATTGCACGGACTTCTCTTTAATTTTTTTTTTAGTAAAATGCTTTTCTTTTTTTTTTGATGCAAATATGTACACAAAGTAAAGCTTTAAAAACAGCAATAAAAATAAAATTCTTCTGATAGATATAGCTACAGATGTAAGTGGCTTGTCTAGTAGAGAAACAATATTTTGTTTGGATCCTGAGCAGATATGCTGCTATATGCCAGTCATGCCATTGACAGCAGTATGCTATTTGAATTCCATGGTAAAGCTGGACAAGACTTATGAGATAAAAAGTGAATTATTTACAAGTTCAAAGAGCAGTCTGAGTCACTTAGAAATGATATGTAGAGAAGGCTTGCTATGCAGCTCTTCACTGTGATCTTTTGTAAGGAACAATCAACCTGCAAGAAAAAAATGCATGGTCCTTACATATTATTGCAGCTAATGAAAATAATAGTAAAAAAAATATGACTATTATTAATTAAAACCTTTTTCTAGAATTTTCAGAACAGTAAGCATGATAAATTAATCATTTCAACAATAAAAAGTGGGAAAGAACCAGAGGTAATTCCTGGAAGTTATGTAAAAGTGTGGTAAAGAAGGGTGTGAAGAGTAGATTTTTTTACATGGAGAATTGTCATTGAATGGAATGCATTACCAGAATGTGTTGTTAATGCAAAGAGTGTTAAGGACTTTAAGATTCTATATGATAAATATGCTGTCAGTTGAATGAACCTCCCACAATGAGTCTGTTGACTCCATGGAGGGTGTAATAATAATAATAAGTAAAAAGGTATAAAAAACATGAAACTGGAGAATAGATTGAAAATAAGATTGAGATTGAGCAAAATGGTAAAATAGTATGTAAGTAGAAACAGTAGTAATGTGAGTGATGAAGAGAGAATGGGAATGCAAAAGGAACAGGGAAATGGGGTGGGGTGGGGGCTTGGGTGGACAGGGAGACATGGAATAGGGAGAGTGGATGTTAAAAGTGGCAGTGAAGGTGTGTATGAAGAAGGAGTATATTGCGATGTGGGTGGGAAAGTTGACACTGAGCAAATATATGTGGTAAGTGGTGATAAAGGTGATTGGACAGGTGTGGTGGAGAAATCACAAATCGACACATGGCTTGGATGAAACTGGCTATAGACATAAAAATGAACTGCTGTGTTTGTTTACAAATGTCAGAAGTATCAGAAATAAGGAGGATGAAATCATTTCCGTAATTGAGTTTATTCGCCCCAAAATCATTGGAATAAGTGAAACATGGTTGAATGGAGATGATATCGTAATGAGAATAGAAATGGAAGGATACAGTATTTTTCATAAGGATAGAAAGGGCAAGAAGGGAGGGGTGCTGCTGATGATAGCAGAGAAATTAAGTCTATATAGAGTAGACATGAAAGGGGGAAATACTGTCTATTTTTATGAGGCATTGTGGTGTAACGTAGAGGTTGAGAAGAAGGCATATTTATTGGATGCTGTTATACGCCTGGGAATATGGAGGGTGGTGATGAAGAAATGTATAAACAACTTGGATTAATGAACAAAGAAAGGGTAATTATTATGCGTGATTTTAATTATAGTGGTATAAACTGTACTGAAGAGATAGCATTTGGTAATAAGGAAAATGAATTTCTCAAGTTCTTGAGAGATAACTATCTCAGGCAGCACGTAAAGGAAGGCACGCGAGGATCAAGAGTTCTAGATCTGATCATTTCATCAGAGGATGTAATTGTTAGAGGGGGTTTTCACATTTTCCTCCATTTGGTGAAAGTGATCATGAAGTAATCGCCTGTGTTGTGGCTAGTCATATGCAGACTTTTGTGATGAAAGGATATATGTGGAATTATAAGGCTAGTGATTATGACAAGCTCAGGAGACAGCTTGTAGTTATCATGTCGATATAGACCAGATAACTACCCCTGACTAATAATTGTGTGCACTAATAATTAAAGAAATACTGTAGTCCTTCTCATGACAAAATATAGGCTTAAACAACTGGTGAAGGTCTGACAAGTAATATAGGTAATGAAGGAAGAGAAAGGAGAGCATGATAGAGTGCAGTGAGAGTACTTTGCCGATTTCATGATCAGCAATGTGAATTATGAGAACACGACGAAATTTGCATTTTGTTATTATTATTATTATTCAGTATCTCCATGGAGTTAAAAGATATCTCATGGAAGGCCCATCTTAGAAAAAATCTATCATACCACTAAACCCATTCACCTTCTGCATGTTCAGCATCCTATCAGGCAATGCATTCTATGGTCCAACTTCCCTCTATGCATAAACATACCTCTCACCCTCTTACTCAAATGCCCTTTTGTAACACCCACTACACCAAAAAGTTTTGCCGTGTCAATCCTGTAAATACCTCTCAACAGTTTAAAAGTCTCAATTACTGCATGCAGTTTGCATGCCCTCAGTCTATCTTCCTAACCAATTGTTCAATAAGTCTGATTTTTGTTATCTGCCTCTGTTCCATTTCCAAGGTTACTCCATCCTCTTCAAATCCCAGTGACTAGATTTGAGCACAGTAATCTAGATGTGGTCTGATCAGAGATTTATAAAATGAAATTGCCACTCTTATTTCTGTTGATAAAAGGCTTTATTAATAATGCAGAGATGGTCTAGGTCACATTCATCACCTTTGCAGTATGTCCCCTAAACTTCAAATTTCTATTGATTATAACCCCAAGATTCTTGCCTGTTTCACTTACTCTTGTAAGTGAAACAGGCAAGAGTAAGTGAAACAGGCAAGAATTCCACCAGTAGGGTATGCAACCTTCTGTTGATAGGTCCAAATGTCATGTCGTTACATTTAGTTCCATTAAACTGAAATCCCATTTATATGTTCGCCACTCCAGCTTATTCAAATTCTCCTGAAGAGCCCAGCATTAGGACTAGTGATGCTTACCAGCTTTACATCATTTGCAAGCAACTGAATATCTTTGTACTGTCCATTGATAGCATCATTGATAAGAGGAGAGTAGAGGTCAATGGAGCAGTCAGTTCCTTAACACATTTTCTCAAAATACATGGTGAAACCAACCCAGTAGAGATCCCAGTACTGAACTCTCTGAAACCCAATGACCTTCCTTTTCCTTGATACCACTCTGTGATACACAACTCTCTGATATCAGTCAAACAGCGAATCTCCAATCCAATTCGCTAACTTGATATCTAAATCAATATACTTCAACTTAGATATAAGCTTATTGTGTAGCACCTGACCAAATGTCTTTGCAAAAAAAAAAGTATGTGCCATTCCCCTCATCAACTACTCTAGTAACTTTATTGAAAAACAGACAAGCAAATCACAGAAATAAGAATGCCCTTTAGCAAATCCATGCTGACCTTCACAGATAACAGATAACATCACTCTCATCTGCCCAGTTTTTATATGATCTATCACTAATTTCTCCAAAATTTTGACAACATCATTTTGCATTTTTCTGTTGTAATTGAACAGCCAGATCAATTCAGCTGTCAGTTCCATAGCACATTTTCTCAAAACATGTAGTGAAACCAATCCAGTTTCACCTTAGTGACTTCCAGAGTACTTTGTATTCAAAATACATTTTCTCCTCATGCACTTATAAACCTTCAATCTTGCTCTATACACAAATAAAATCCTTTTCTGGAATAAAATATGCCAATATATTGATGATTCAACAGCTCTGCCATGTCATATGCATTGCTATTTGATTCCTATTTTCATTTAATAGAGTCACTGATCCACAAGTACTTCTCCTACTGGCCACATAATGAAAGAATCCCTTAGTATTTTCCTTGGACTATACTGCTAGTCTCTTTTCATATTTCATTTTTGTCTTCCTTCCTATACTAGTTAATTTCCTATCACAAGTCTTACACTGCTCATCATCTACTCCCCACCTCTCTCTTTACTCTTGCTCATCTGCAATTCTTGTTTGATTTCATTAGTTATCCACTTTACCTTACTAAATCAAGCTATCTTTTTTCAATTGAGAAATGCAATTTGTCATTTTTAACTAGCTCCTGTGCACTACTGATATCTCTCCTTTCAATTCTTCCCTTAGATTATTATAGTCAGCTGCCTTAAAATTCTACACAAATTCCTTTCTCTGTGATACCTCTGCATGTCTATTCAGCTTCTAAGTCAAGACTACCTGGTTACTCTCGCCAACTGTAGGCAAGGATGACATCTCATTTTACAATCAGATCTTTTGATGCTAGGACCAAATCCAAAACTCTTGATCCTCATAGTCCCAGTGCTACATGCTGCCTGAGACATCTTTTCCTCAAGATTTCCATTCTATTCCCCTACTACTGAATGTGGTTTCCTATGCCCAATTTATACTGCTAAGTTAAAATCTACTATAACAATCACTCACTTTGCATTTGGCAAACTTATCTGCCTATGCGTTTCCTATTCATCACCCTATCTGTTCCCTGGCCTATAGCAATATCCCACTAAATACTCTGTTCTTCCCAACTCTCCATCTTACACTGCTTTCAAAACCATTATGCCACTTCTTTCCAAATTTTCTATTCTGAGGAGATGCAACTCATAACTTATCATAAACACCACTCATCCTTTTCTGTCCTACCAAAATACCCTTCTATTTCTATTCCTGTTAGGATATCATCTGCTGCCATGCACTTTTCGTGGATTACAATAACCTTTGAATAGGTTGGGGTATCAGTTCTTCTAATTTGTTTTCTTTATTTTTTATACTCCTGCTATTTGCATTACAAAATCAATGCATTGTTAGTATAGTTATACCTATTGTTATTTCCTCTACACTCCATTTGACTCTGCAATAAGGGTACAAAGGCAGATAACAAAGATGGTTTCAGTCCTGTACAATGATAGTTATGAGGATCGGCTGAGGGAATGTGGACTGCAGAGTTTGGTGGATAGAAGAAGGAGAGGTGATATGATTGAGACTTTTAAACTGTTGAGAGGTGGTTACAGGGTTGACACTGGGGAACTCTCTCGCTTGGTTGAACAGCAGAAAGGTGTAATGACAAGAGGCTATCCCTGGAAGTTACGAAAGGAAACTGTGAGCAAGAGGGTGAGGAGTGGTTTCTTTGCATGGAGGGTAGTTGAACCATGGAATGCATTGCCTGATGGAGTGGTGAGAGCGAGAACGGTCAATGAGTTGAAGGAGTGGTATGATAGGCTTTGTGTTTCTTAGGGGGGGACCTCCTTTCGATGAGTCTTGATAGACTTTGCGTTTCTTAGGAAGGACCTCCCACGATGAGTCTTTTGACTCCACGGAGGCTTGAATAATAATAATAATAATAATAATAATAATAATAATAATATCAAAATGACATTAACAGACAAAATCAACAACAACAGAATGTGTGGTGCTGGTAGAATGACCTGAAAGACACAGGGATTGTTATGTTTGTACACAAGTATAAGGAGTATTCGAAACAAGACAGCTGAGTTTGTTCCATAGATCAAGTCAGTATGCCCAAAGATAATTGGAATAAGTGAAACTTGGTTGTCTGAGGAGGATATGATGTCGGGAATAGAAATGGAGGATAAATACTTTTCCAGAAGGATAGGAATGTGAAAAAAGGGGAGGGGAATGCTGTTAATGATTGTAGAGGAACTGTGTCCACAAGGTGTGAAAGTTAATAGTGCACACACAGATTTTGAATCTGTGTGGTGTGAAGTTGAAATTAACAGGCTAGTATATCTGATAGGATGCTGTTATAGGCCAGGGAATGTAGAGAATATTGATTGTGAAATATTTAGGCAAATTGGTTGGGGATGTGAAAAGAAGGTGATCCTGATGGAAAACTTTCATTACAGGAATATAGATTTGATGATAACTTCACAGATGTAGTTGTTAATGAGGTATTAACGTTACCACGAGTTGGTGAGAGTGATCACAAGGTACTCGTTTGGTAAGTAGCAAAACAAGAAAAGGTTACTGCCAATTATTATATGTGGAAGTATAAAATGGGTGATTATGAAAAGCTCTGTAGTCAATTAGCATCATTACATATCATGACATTTGGCAGATGAGCTGAGTAGTGCATGGATATTGACAGTGCACAGAAATTCACAAGGTAATATCTGAAACAAGCGATGTATAATTGTATACCAAGGGTTAAGCGAGTGAGTGAATAGATGAAAAGTGTTATCAAGCAAGCTGTGTTAAAAAAGAACATACTATGGAGGAGGTATAAGACAGTTGGTGGTGATCGGTAAAGAGACAAAAAGATGCAGTATGAGAAAAGATTGGCTCGTCACTCCAAGGTTAATTCAAGGCAATTTTTCTGCAACACGGCAAGCAAGAGAAAGAATAATTATGGCAAGTTGAAACTAGTATAATAGTCATGGCAGCAGAATGACAGTTGCAAAGGATATAGTGGAATAATTGAACGAGAACTTTATCATTGTATATAGGATGCTGTTATAGGCCAGGGAATGCAGAGAATACTGATTGTGAAATGTTTAGACAAATTAGCTGGGCATGTAAAAAGAAGGTGATCCTGATGGAAGACTTTAATTACAAGAATATAAAATTGAAGGAGGAGATAATATATGGGAACAATGAGAGCGAGGTTGTGGAATTTCTGAGAGATAAGTATCTTAAGCAGCACATGATTGAAGCAACTAGAGGCTTTAATGTTTTGGATTTGGTGATAACTTCACAAGATGTAGTTGGTAATGAGGTGTTGACACTGCTGCCAGTCGGTGATAGTGATCATGAGGTACTTGTTTGAGAAGTGATGAAACAAGAAAAGGTCACTGCCAAAAAGAGATACATGTGGAAGTATAAAGCAGGCAATTATAGGAAGCTCTGTAGTCAGTTAGCATCAGTACGTTGGGTAGATGAGCTTAGCAGAAAAAATGTTGACAATGCATTGAAACTCATAAGGCAGTATCTGACAAAAGCAATGTATGACTTAGGCAACATGTAATAGAGGGAACAAGAGGTTCAAGAGTTTTGGAATTGGTCATAGCATCAGAAAAGCTGATAATAACTGAGATGACATCCCCCACCCCCAAAGTTGGAGAGAGTACCCGTGTGTGTTTGACTTGGAAGATGAATAGACATGCAGGAGTATCAAAGAAAGGGGAACATTATAAGGAAGGTAATTATAATAGTCTTAGATATCAACTTGGGGCAGTTCCATGGATAGCAGAATTGGAAGACCAGGATATCATTAGTGCTTGGAAAATTGTGAAGGAATATTTGTTAGCAGCAATAGTAAGCTGAATTCTACGAGTGAAGAAGCAGACACAATTTGGTGTAAAGTGGATGAAACAATATCAAACAGGAACTGCAGGTGAAAAAGAAATTATGGAAGAGATATAAGGAGAGGGGTGGAGAGCAGATGCATGAAGAATATAAGACTCAGGCCAGGAAAGTGACCAGTATGGTGAGTAAGGCAAAACTGGAATATGAGAAGAGATTGGCACTAAGATCCAAAGAAAATCCTAGGGAATTTTTTGGCTATGTGGCCAGTAGGAAAAGAAATGATTGTGGAAGAATGACATTGTAGGATAAAAATGGAAATAGAGTGACTGATGCAGAGGACATAGTGGAGTTGTTCAATGAACAGTTTATTGGAATATTTCATCCTGGAGAAGAAAGCTTTGATACTAGAGGGGATTAGGCAGGTTCGAAGTTTAGAGGTGCAAGAGGAGAGTGTGTTCCAAATACTGAGTACTCTGAATGTCAGTAAAGCAGTGGGACTGGATGGTATTTCACTATGGGTTTTGAGAGAATGTGCTAAAGAACTGACAGCCCCTTTGACCTGCTTTTCAATGGAAGTCTGTTTCATTTTCAATGAAACAGACTCACAGAACATTGAAAATTGGTTACAGGAAAGGTACCCAAGGAATGGAAGGAAGGTAAGATAGTGCCATTGCATAAGGGCAGTAGCAGATTGGAAGTGTCTAATCATAGGCCAGTTTGTGTGTCATCAGTAGTTGGTAAGGTCTTGGAGAAATTAGTCAGGGACTATATACAGCGTTAGGCAGATTAAGTAATGTTATCTGTGAGAATCAACATGGATTTGTCAAGGGGTGCTCTTGTTTAAATAATATGATTGCCTTTTATAATAAAGTGACAAGAGCAGTTGATGAGGGAAAGGCATACACTGCCATTTTTTTTGGATTTTGCAAAAGCATTTGATAGGGTACCACATGATAAACTGATATTTAAGTTGCAGCACATGGGTTAGGATGTCAGGTTTTTAAACTGAATTCTGGATTGGCTGTCTGATAGGTTCAGAGAGTTGTGTATGGTGGGGCAGTATCAAGGAGACAGAAGGTTACAAGTGAGGTCCCACAGGGCTCAGTACTTGGATCTGTATTGTTTAACCTTTATATCAATGACATTTTCAGTGGATTGCAGGAGGGATATTCAGTTGTTTGCAGATGATGTGAAGCTGGGAAGGGTTATTAGTAATAGTGCAGATGCGGCAGTCCTGCAAGAGGATTTGAATAACTAGACAGATGAGTGAATGAATGGGGGTTTCGGTTTAATGCAGCAAAATGTAAAGTCTTGAAGTTTGGGATACAACGATAGGAGGCTGCATATTCGATTGGAGGAGCTGTACTGGAGGAAGTAGGGGAGTCAAGAGATCCAGGGATGATGATTGGTAGAAAACTGAAATTCAGGAGGCATATTGCAAAGGTGGTGAAGGTAACCCAGAGGATTGCTGCAATACTGAGAAGGACACTGACCTGCAGAGATAGAAAAGTTATCATTCCATTGTATTAGCCTGATCAGACCGCACTTAGACTATTGTTCTCAAATTTGGTCCCCAGGATTTGAAGGGGATAAATTAACTGTGGAAAGGGTGCAAAGGCAGATAACAAAGATAGTTTCAGGACTGTACAATGTTAATTATGAGGATCGGCTGAGGGAATGTGCCAGTCTGGTCTTTGCCGGCCTGGTTGGCCGAGTGGTTAGCGTATCCGCTCTGCAACCAAAAGGCTGCAGAGCGGATACGCTAACCACTCGAATCCCACCATGGGCATGGATGTTTGTGACTGTCTGTGAAAATAATAGTGGTGATGGCGTACAGTAGATGGCGTTGGCGTAGATGAGGCAGTTTGTGGATGTGGTGGAGACAGAGAGCTGTAGAGTAGGTGCCCTTCCTCGATGAGTCTTAGGACTCACTGGAGGTGTCAAATAATAAAAAATAATAAAAAAAATGTGGACTGCAGAGTTTGGTGATAGAAGGAGGAGAGGTGATATGATTGAGACTTTGAAACTGTTGAGAGGCAGTTATAAGATGGATACTGGGGAGTTCTTTCACTTGGTGGAACAGCAGGAAGGCACAATGACAAGGGGCCATCCCTGGAAGTTATGAAACAAAGCTGTGAGCAAGAGGATGAGGAGTGGTTTTTTTTTGCATGGAGGGTGGTGGACCCGTGGAATGCATTGCCTGATAGAGTGAGAGAGAGAGAACAGTCAAGGAGTTCAAATAATGGTATGATAGACTTTGTGTTTCCTAGGAAGGACCTCCCACGATGAGTCTCTTGACTCCATGGAGGCCTGAGTAATAATAATAATAATAATATGATCTACTCCCACTGCCTTTCCACATTTCAGGCTTTTGATGGCTTTTTCTACTACAAGTATTGATATATATTCTGATTGGATGCCTGTTTTGTGTTTTTTACTACTGTGCTGTCACTGCTTGTTTCATTAAAAAATATTTCGAAGTAATAACTCCATACATCATAAATCAAAATATCTTTTTCTCTAGTTTTCATGTCACCTTTATCAAATTTAATTTGTTTTACAGCACTCTTCTCCAGGAGAATTTTCTGATTTACTCTGATATACTACCAGCTGTATTTCTTGTAATTTTATTTCTTCCACTATATAGTTAGTTTTAGTATAACTTCAGGCTTTGAAAACGGGTCAAAAATTCACAGACCACAATATCTATCATGCTTTGACTTAAACACATTCAGTGTTGGAGCAGCACTCGCCACCCAATCTGGCAATGCATTCAACTTGTTTACCACCCCAACAAGCAAAAAATTAAGTTTTTACTTCTTTACTCACATGACTTCAGTACAGTTTATAGGGATGATTTCTTGTTTTTGCATCACCCATTATCCTATGTATTAATTTCCTTGTATGTATTTGATATGCTTCTCTCACTAACTTTTACATTTTCAACCATATGACTCCTTCCTCTTCCTCTCTGCCAATATCTGAAGATCACATTCTTTCAATATTTCATTATACTCAGTATTCTATAGTCTTGACATAGTCTTAGTTATATGCCTGTGCATATTCTCTCTTCAATTTTTCCTTATGGCTAATATAGTCAGGTGGCCAGAACTGTGCAAAGAAATCCAAACAAGGCCTAATTAGCACCTTTTACAGTGGAACTATCATCTCCTTAATCCATACAAGTCAGCATTCTTTGATTATAGCAGCAGTTTTCTGGGTAACCCTTAAAACTTTTGCAATGTGTTTCCTGAATTGCATTTCCCTATCCACCAAGATCCCCAGATTCTTTACCTCCTTCACTTTCTGAAGCAAAGTTTCTCCAAGATAGCAAACCTTATTTTATCTTCATAATATTACACTTAGCAACACTGAAATGGTATTCCCATTCTCCAACTCAAAGCACCAACCTATTTAAATCCTCTTGTAGCAACTAACTTGTCAGAGCTTCTTGACATTGTTCTTCCTAATTTAGTATCATCAGCAAACAACTGAATATTTCCTTTGACACTGTGAACTATATCATTGATATATATATATATTTTTTTAAATAACGAAACCTGTGGTGCGTTCATAATTAGAAGAAACACACATATAAACAACAGTGAAAATTATTTAATTGTAAATATTTCATCCTAAGTATCTTAGGACATCATCAGTACAGTATTTAAACAAAATTAGGAATAACATACAGTTAGGGCGCATGATTACAATAGAATCTCATGAAAACGTGCATAACGTGCTAAAGTAGTACAAAAAAAAAAAAAAAAAAAAAACGACAATTATTTAACACAATTTTGTATGATAATTTCCCATACTTTAGGAATAGTAAGAACATCGTTGCGGTTTAGGTTTGGTCTGTGTAGTAGGGCTTCAGAACTTTCTTTGTATAAACGTTCATGTTTAAATAAAGATCTATGTAAAAGTTTAGCCTTTTCCCAATGAATCCTATGGTTTGGATTTTCAATTCCGTGTTGAGAGAGGCCAGACTTCTGCGGTTTAAGAAGACGAATGTGGTCTTGATGTTCCGAGATGCGTTTCTGAACAGACCTACCTGTCTGTCCAAAGTAAGATAATTTGCATGAGCATGGAATCTCATAAACACCAGGTAACATCAAGGGTGAGAATTTGTCCTTAGGAGAAGGTAATAAGTTGTAAATTTGGTTGATAGGTTAATCATTACTAGAGCTGATAAAGGAAATACCACTGTGGTTCTTGATACCAATTCATATGACCGAAAAATGAATTTACTTCTTCTAGATCGTAATACTTACTCCAAATTGGATTTTGATCCTACGAATCGTCAACTCAGAAAATTAAATAAGCTACTTAATGAAACTTCCTCCTTAGATGAAGAAACAATCAATAAACTTAAGACATACCATGCAAGACCTCCTAGAATTTATGGCTTACCTAAGCTACACAAAACTAATGTTCCACTTAGACCCGTTGTAGACTGTATCAGCTGTCCAACGTACAAGTTATCAAGATTCTTATCTAACTTTCTCTGCCCTCACATAGGCCACTCAGTCTCTTCAATCAAAAATTCTACTGAGTTTCACACAAAAATTAAAGACATTCAACTATCAAAAACTGACTTGTTAATCAGCTTCGACATTGTCTCCCTCTTAATAAAGAAACAATAGAATTACTAACTCAAAAATTTCCATCTGATATAGTTGAATTGTTCAAGTTTGTTATTGCATCAGGTTACTTCACCTGGAAAGGTCAAATTTACAAGCAAGAGGAAGGAACAGCAATGGGATCTCCTTTATCACCAAACCTAGCAAATTTGTTTCTAGAACACCTTGAAGAAAAAATATTCACTTTTGAACCCAAACCAAAAATTTGGCTAAGATATGTCGATGACGTATTTGCAGTCTGGAATCATCCCGAACTTGAATTACAACTGTTTCTAGATAAAATTAACCATCTTCATCATCGCATCAACTTTATGTTAGAAAAAGAATCTCCACAGGGTATCTCTTTTTTGGATTTACACATCCAAAGAAAAGAAGACGGTTCCATCGCCACGTCCGTCTTTCGCAAGCCTACATCCTCAGGTCGCTACATTCACAATTCTTCTGCTCATCATCTCTAATTATTGATATATATGTTAAACAATAGTGGTCCCAGAACAGAACCCTATGGTATCCCATTCATCACCTTCCTTTTTTAGGATGCTATGTCTCCATACACAACTCACTGTCTCCTATCAGTAAATCATCCCTGTAACCAAGCTGCCAAATGACTATCCATCCCCATCCTGCTCAATTTCACCAATAGTTTATCATGCAGTACTCAATCAAATGCTTTAGCAAAATCATAAAAAAGATAAATCACAGTATAAGTATCTCCTCTGCCCAATACACTGGTTGCCCTATTATAAAATATAACCAAGTTATTAAAGCATGAACTCCTCTTAACAAACCAATGCTGCTCTCTAGAAATACTTCTGTTTCTCATCAATCCAGGTTTGTATTCAGTCTTTGGCCAGTCTCTCTAACACCTTCACCACTACATTTGATACCTGACTTGGAGTCTCCCTTATGCAGTGGCACTATCTTTTCTCCCTCTTTCCACTGTTCTGAGACTGTTACTATTGCCAGGCTTCTTTTGAACAACCAAGTCAAGGGCACGGTCAGCTCTTTTGCACATTCTTGTAATATATGTGGTGACATCCCATCCAATCTCTCAGCCTTATTAAAAACACAAAGCTACCTAATATTCTAAACACTTTCCATTCTTGAACTGTCAGTCTTCTGTTCTCCTTCCTACTGCTATTCAACACCACTCTGAACTCCTTCCTACATGAATTACTAACGAAATACTCATTGAACATTTCCAGTACATCTGCTGAAGATGTACTGGAACTAAAGTCAGTCTTTCATATTCACCCATTCTTCTACTAGCAACATGATTGTAGAATTCTCTAGAGTTTTGCTTTACTGTTTCAGTCAATTTATTTTAAAATACCAATTTTTCTTTTCTTACTACACTCGTCACCTTTCTAGTATGCACCTTATACTCCTCATGATGCTGGGGAGCTCTTTATATCTCCTCCTGAACATTGTCTTTCTCAGAAGCTCAGGACTCATAATTTCATGATTCATCATTTTACTCCTACTTTATTTATCCTGTGAACTTTTGAAATACAATCTGAAGTTGCCATAAGTAACTCATTCTGGACCAAGTACCAGGTACTGCTGATTTCTATTCCCTTCAACTGATCAAGCCACAGCACATCACCAATCTGTTTCCTTAATTTATCATAGTCCTCTGTTCTGTAATACCACTTATGTTTAGTATGTATATTATGCATTTCTGTTTTTAGTATCTAGATTTTTAAAGATTATGCTGATGTTTTTTCTGGCAAAAGATCAGAGAGGACATGCATTCATGTTATGTTTAGAGATAATTTTTCTGGGTTGCCTAAACGAGTTGTAGGAGAAGACTGATGCTAAGTGGTCAGCTTTATTTTTTGATGATGTTACCATGGTTCTATCTGAAGGAGACTCAATTGCTATTTGAACAGGAGACAATTTTTTTTCTCATTTCCTCTATATATGTGATTAATTTAAGGCCTCCATGTTCTCATCTTTCTGATTGATTTTCTCTTTACTTCAAGGATAATGCTTTGAAACTGAAGAAATATCAGCAGACCTAATAAATCATAGTTTACTGTATTTTGTCCTATATTATTTAAAATATTAATACACAATGTTGTAACTAGAAATATTGTGCATGCAATATTTCCAATTAACTAATGATTATAGTAAGTATTATCAGTGTATGAGAATAAAGAAAAAAACGAAAAATAATTGTAATATCAACTCAGTTTACAGCTTAAAAACAGTATAAAACAATATTAAAAACAGGCTATTATCTGCTTTACCTCTTGCTGACTCTATATGCATTCATAATATTCATAAAAAATAAAAGAATAAATAAATGCATTTCCTTGTTTGCTATCAAGTGGTTAATTTTATTCATTAAGTTTTAAAGTAATGACATACGAAAAATTATAGGAATATTTTTAGAGAACAGGTATCCTTAGTTTTCCTTTTTTTTCTTCTTCTAAATTTTCTATTACAAGAACACAATATTGTAACAAACCCTTAATAAAATGGGCATGATGGAAGATTGCAGTATTTTCTTTCCACTTTTGGTCCACATGGAGCACCACCGTGTTTTGGAGTTCGTTTAACTGTCCTGTTCCTTTGCTGAATACCTCCCTGACCACAGGTTTTTGAACATAATGACCAGTCAGACCATTGATTCAGCATACAATCTAGTTAAAATACAAATAATGATTAGTAAGTGAAATGTAAGGTGAAAATCCTGTATCATATGCTAACTCACACACACAATATTATCAGAGCATGCCAACATAGTAATATTAAATGAAACGGATTTTTCGCAGGGAAATTAATTACATAAAGGCAGCATTGAACTGAAATGATAGCAGCGATCCTTCAAAACACTGACTAATTTATGTAAGATCAGTAATTGTGTGGGCTGCAATAAGATATAAGTGAATTTTATATTTAATTATTATTATTATTATTATGTGATGCCACCAAAGTGTCCAATGACTCATTGAGGGCAGGGACACACCATTCTACTCTACTCTGCAACTCTTCATCTCCATCATTTAATGCTCCAACTATACAGAATCACTACTATAGTACGCCCACAGATACGAGACCCTTCGACACTTCTGCACATGTCAAAAGAAGGAGAATCCATTCCGATAATAGGGTAATCAATCCGTATTGTGGGATGAGTGTTTATTATTACACGTCGGAAAATTAACTTCTCTTTTATGATCCTTGTAGTTTTTAAAGCGGTAACTATTTTGCTTGCATAACAGTTGAAAAATTTAACGTATAAAGCACATGATTTCACGTGTTGGTGACCAATTTGTACATCGCCTTATTTCTTTCTTCCCTTCAACATGAATTGACTCTTCTTGGCAGTCTGCCAACAACAGCTCTTGTTTATGTAGTTGGACTATTACCAACATCATCTACACACAACAATATCTGCTGCCCACCACCACCATCATCACTAGTATTTTTGGTCTGTAAACTGCTTGTATTATCAAGGCCGAATTGCTTGTACATGGGATTAACAAAGTGAGTTTCTATGAGAAAACACCCTACTACTCTGGTATGAGATTGACTAACTCACCTTCAATTGAAAAAAAACCATATAAAGATTCCTCTCATCAAACGAAAATCAAATGTAGGCCTTTTCCAGCTGAAGGTCACAATATACCATCGTTCTTCCAGTTGCACTACAGAATTAAGTAATGTGTTTAGATATTATCTAATTTGTAGACTGAGCATACTGTGAGATATTTGATTGTGGAAAGTGTTTGGATAAATTTCTTATGAGTTATTGCTATAAATTCATTGTTCTTGTTAGTATGCTGACATAAAATGGTGATGAAAGGCAAATCGTTGTGTACGTCAATGTGGAAGACAAGTCAAGTAAATGACATGGATTTTTCGAAAAGGTACAGTGCTGTGAATGTGGTATGTGTAGAAGAATGTTGCGGATATATATATGTACAGAGGCTGAGTAAGAGAAAAGAGCAAGTGTGGGTTGTAAGAAGTGCAATATTCTGAGGGACCACAAAGAGTGATTAAATATGAGTAGGGAACATAGCATTATAACTGAAATTGCAGTGAAAGATGATTGTGTGAATGTTCAGAAAGTGTGTTGAAATGATAGCAAGGGAA
Organism: Typopeltis vanoorti; assembly: GCF_054136105.1. Lineage (NCBI taxonomy): Eukaryota > Metazoa > Arthropoda > Arachnida > Uropygi > Thelyphonidae > Typopeltis > Typopeltis vanoorti. Next base: position 155,859,276 of record NC_143555.1, read on the forward strand.
TGAAGCTACTTTTCCTCAGTCCTGAAGATATTTTCAGGTGCAAACTTTGTTTGCTCACACTTGGATAAAGGATTAAACCAAATTTATTATACAATAGCAAGGGAAAGAGTTCTGCTGATAATAAAGGGGATGATAATGGTGTTGGAAAACAGAGTGCAATTAATGGTAAGGTGGTGAAAGGGGTTGACAGTGAATAAGTGTGTGACTGATGATAAAATAGCAAGAGTGAATGATAGCAAAAACTTGATGCAAGATTATTTGTAAGCTGAGTTGGTGAAGATGAAGTGGCTGTGGAGGGAAATGAAGAGAATCAAATTAAATGAAATGAAAACGAATGATGTTGGTATGAAAAATATAATGAAAGACCTGTGAGTAGCATTATATGGAGATTTGATTATTAGAGGTGTGGTAAATGAGAAGATGCGTAAGGTTTGTTTTCCAGGAGGTAAAGTGAATAGAGCAATCAAGGCATTGGACAGGAGGAGTAATCGAGCAAGAAAGTTCATAGTGGTAGTAGGGACAAGGAGAATGGATATCAGGAGAACAAATGACGACTGGGGACAAGGAGAATGGATATCAGGATATCAGGAGAACAAATGACGACTGGGGACAAGGAGAATGGATATTGTCGAAACGATAAAAGATAATAGTGTGATAGGAAAGGCAGTCAGTGTGTTGCCCAGGTATGAGACTGATGAGATGAGGTGGAGAGCAAGGATTATTAACATTAGCGGAAATGTGTGAAGAGAAAGGAGTGCAGTTTGTTACTGTGTGGAATGAGTTTGAAGAATGAATTGAACTATATAAGAGTGATGGACTGCATTTGAATGGGACTGATGCGAGTCATTTGGATAGACTGCTGCTGGAAGGGAGAGTAATGAATGAATGCAGAGAATGAATCTAAGCAAGTAAGAAGTGATGTGAAAGAGTGGGAGAGCAAGGAAGGAGAGACTGAAGTGGTGCTTTTGAATGAAAAAGTGGATAGCATGTGTGTAGAGAATGAGAGAACAAGTGTGCAAGACAAACAGGAAAATGGGGACAAGGGAACACAGTGTGAGAAAGGTTGATACTCTAAGAAGATGTGAATGTATGTGTAGACAAGAAGGGAATGGGATGGCCTGGGATATGGGGGGAAAACAGTTGGATTTGAAGAAGGTTCTAGGATGAGTAAGGAACAAAAGAAAAGGCTCGAGGAAGGTATGTCAGTCTTATCTAAGGAGTGGTATCAGGGAAACTGAGCTGTCATGTTTGTATACAAATGCTAGATGTATCAGAAAAAAGGGAAATGAATTGGTTGCATTGATTAATTTCGTTCACCCAAAAATTGTTGGAATAAGTGCGACATGGTTGGATGAGGATGACATTCTGAGTGGAATAGAGATGGAAGGGTATGTATTTCATGAAATAGAAAGAATAAAAAGGGTATTGGAGCGATATTGTGCATAGAAAAAAAATTATGTCCATACAAGTCTGAGGTGCAAGGGGGAAATAGTGGCAGTGGGTTTCAGGCAGTATGATGGGAGATACAGATGAACAGAATAAAATACTTACTCGATGTTGTTATAGACCAAGATACTTGAAATGTAAAAGGAAATTAGCCAAGCAAATAGAGAAAAAGTGATCATTATGGATGATTTTAGTTATGTCAATATAGACTGAAATGACAAGACAGCAACTGGAAGTAAAGAAAATGAGTTTCTAAAGTTTTTGAGGGAAAATTACCTCAGGCAGTATGTATCAGAGAGCCTACGAGGATTGAGGGCTATGATTTTAATCATCTCATCAAAGAATGTTAAAATAAATGAGGTGTCACATTTCCTTCATGTTGGTGTGAGTGACCGCAAAGTGATTACCTGTTCAGCTGCCAGCCATGTGCGGACTTCTGTGAGGAAATGGTATATGTGGATATGTGGAAATACAAGGCTGGTGATTATGAGAAGCTCAGAAGACAGCTGGCAGCTGTAGCATGGAATGAGGAGTTGAGTGAAAAGGAGATCAATGTTGCTTTGGTGATATTCAAGATCTATCTAGTAGGAGCAATATTTAAATATATTCCAAAGGTTAGAAGATTACATTAGGTAGAGAAGGAGTGAAATGGATGAATGAAGAGATTAAGCATGCAATGCATAGACAGAAGGCATCATTATTATTATTATTATTATTATTATGACACCCTCCATGGAGTCGACAGACTTGTCGTGGGCAGTTCATTCAACTGACAACATATTTATCATATAGAATCTTAAAGTCCTTAACCCTCCTTGCATTAACGACACATTCTGGTAATGCATTCTATTCACTCTCCATGTAAAAAATCTACTCCTCACACCCTTCTTCACCACACTTTTACATAACTTCCAGGAATGAACTATGGTTCTTCCCCTCTCACCTTCTACTATTTTTATAATCTCTCTGGATTAATCTGATAAAATCCTCTCACTAACTTAAATGGTATAAAGACAGCTGTTGCAGAATGTGTGGTGGAAATACTTAATGAGAAGTTCATAAAGATCTTTCAATCTTGTGAATGTGACTTCATGGAGAGACTGAGAGCAGTTGATGATGGGGAGGAGAGACTGCCTGTAAGTGAGCAAGAGGTGTTTGAGGAGTTGAGTAAACTAGATGTAAATAAGGCTGTGGGACTTGATAATATATCACAGCGTATTCTGAAAGAATGTGCCAGGGAGTTGACACCTGCCTTGACATATTTTTTTAATACGAGTCTTGCACTTGGTCATGTTCCTAAGGAGTGGAAGGAGGGCAAGATTGTGCCACTTTGTAAAGGAGGTGATCGAACTCAAGCATCAAACTATAGGCCTATCTGTGTGTCAGGTGTTGTGATTAAGTTGTTGGAGAAGCTTGTGAGAACTAGGATCCAGAGTTGGGTTGACAACAATGGTATTATCTTTGATGGACAGCATGGTTTCGCTAAAGGGAGGTCATGTTTTAGTAATCTACTTACTTATTACAATAAAGTGACTGCTTCCATGGATAGAGAAGAAAGGATACACAGTAATATACTTGGATTTTGCAAAGGCTTTTGATAGAGTACCTCATGATAAGTTGACAGTCAAACTAGAGCAGATGGGGATGGATATTAGATTAGTGCATTGGATTGGAGACTGGCTATCTGATAGGTATCAACAAGTTGTGTATGGTGGTGCGATATCCAGGAAAAGGAAAGTCACTAGAAGAGTGCCTCAGAGATCTGTTTTAGGGCCATTACTGTGTAACTTGCATATTAATGATATTGGCAAAGATTTGGATGGAGATATTCAGTTGTTTGCAGATGATGCAAAGTTGGGACGAACCATAAAGAGTAGTGAAGATGTTGTGGCCTTACAAGAAGACTTGAATAAATCGAGTGACTGGGCATGGAAATGGGGATGTGAGTTCAATGTTACAAAATGTAAGGTTTTAAAATTTGGAAAACAAAGATGGGATGCAGAATTTATGCTTGGTGAGAACATATTGTTGGAGGTAGAGGAAATAAGACATCTGGGGGTGACAGTGGATAAGGATCTAAAATTTAGGGGATACATCGCCAAAATTGTGAAGACAACACAAAGGCTTCTGGGAATGATGCGGAGGACACTGACGTGTAGAAGTAGGGAGATTCTTGTTCCGTTATGTAAGGCTTTGATTAGGCCACACATGGACTATTGTGCCCAGATTTGGTCACCGGTTTTTCAGAAGGATGAAGAGATGTTGGAAAGGGTCCAAAGGAGACTGACTTAGTCAGTCTCCTTTGGACTGACTAAGGTAGTTAGTAGTTTTTTTGGTAGTAATCAATTCTGACCTCTGGAATGTCGAGCATGAGGAAAGATTGAGAAGATGTAATTTGCAGAGTCTGGTGGACAGGAGGAAGAGAGGAGATATGATAGAGACCTTCAAGTTGGTAAGGGGTTGTTATAGGATCAATAGTAGAGAAGTTCTACAGAGAATAGTGGGAGATCAGGGGAGAACCAGAGGTTATCCCTGGAAACTGTATAAAGAGGGTGTGAGTAGGGGAGTGAGAGGCAGGTTTTTTTCATGCAGAGTTGTGAATGATCGGAATGCCTTGCCTGAGAGTGTGGTGTCTGCAAGAGGTTTGAGTGTGTTTAAGACATGGTATGATGAGATGTGTGTGATAAAAGGACCTCGCAGATGAGTCTTTGACTCCATGAGGTCTTGGGATAATAATAATAATAATAAATGTCTGTCTCTCTCTCATTTCATCTTTCTTCCTGCTATCCACATCTCTTCAACCTCTCTCCATAGCCAGCATTCCAAACTCCTGATATTGTCTCAGTCACTCGTCTCTGGATCCTCTCCAATGTCTCCACATCACATTAAAAACCAGGTGACCAGATCTGAGCACAATAGTCCAAGTGTGGTTTGACCAGTGCCTTATATGGAGGCAGCATAAGAGGATTGGTAGTAATCAATTCCATGAGGAGTACAAGGAGTGTAGGTTGATAAGTGTAGGAAAAGTGCAATATGAGCAGCAGTTAGCTAATGAAGTAAAAAAAATCCTAGGGAGTTCTTTCAATGTGTAGCCAGCCAAAAAAAAGAAAGATTATGGGTAACATGACAATGACTGGATAAAATGGTATAAGGACAACTGCTGCAGATGATATAGTTAAGATATTTAATGAGAAGTTCGTAAAGGTCTGTCATCCTTGTGAATGTGACATCATGGAGAGTTTGAGAGCAGTGGATGATGATGAGAAGGAAAGACTGACAGTGAGCAAGATGTATATAGGTAATTGACAAACTTGATGTCAATAAGACTGTGGGACTTGATGATATATCAACATGTATTTTGAAGAAATGTGTCAGGGAGTTTACATCTGCCTTGACATATTTGTTTAATATGAGTTTTACATTGGGTCAAGTTTCAAAGAAGTGGAAGGAGGGTAAGATTATGCCGCTTCATAAGGGAGGTGACAGAACTCATGCATCAGATTATAGGCCTACATGTGTGTGTGTCAGTTGTTATGGTTAAATGTTGAAGAGGAAAAGCTGGTGAAAACCATGACCCAGAATTGGGTTGACGATAGTGGTGTTATCTTTGATGGCCTGCATGAATTTGCTAAAGGGAAGTCATGTTTTAGTAATCTACTTACTTACTTATTAAAATAAGGTGTTGGCTTCATTTTAGTATACTTAGATTGCAAAAGCTTTTGATAGATTACTACATGATAAGTTGATAGTCACACTAGAGTGTATGGATGTTGAATATTAGGCTAGCGCATTGTTGGATTGGAGATTGGCTATCTGACAGATGTCAGCAAGTTGTGTGGGGGGGAGCAATATTCTGGAAGATGAAACTTCCCAATTGAGTGCCTCAGGGATCTGTTAAAGTTCCATTGCTGTTTAAATTGTATGTTAACGATACTGGAGAAGACTTGAATAGGGATATTCAGTTGTTTCAGATATTGCAAAGGTGGGATAAACTATGAGGAGTAGGGCAGATGTGGTGGCTTTACAAGAAGACGGAATAGGCCTAATGAATGGGCACAAGATTGAAGTTTTAAAATGTAAGGTTTTAAAATTCAGAAAATGAAAATGGGATATAGAATTTATTCTGGATGGGGATATATTGTTTGAAATGGAGGAAATAAGGGATCTTGGGGTGATGGTGGATAAGAATCTAAAATTTACAGGATACATTGCCAAAATTGGCAATGTATCCTGTAAATGGGCATGCAAGAGTGGGGATGCCAGTTCAATGTTGCAAAATGTATCATCATCATCTCATCCATTTGGTAACAGGTTGAGTCCACAAAGAAGAAAGGTTCTCCACTTATCACAATCTTTAGCCATCTCGGTCATAACTCTGTAACTGGGCAAATGGGAATGTTTTTTTTTTGAACCCTTTTGGCTGGAGAGTGGATAAGCTAACCACTTGGCCAACCAGGTGAACACAAAGTGACTTTGTTACCACTTTGTTATCTTTTATTCTCCTGAAGAACCTCCTTGCATCCATTTTCACATTCTCCTTGTTCTCAACTAAATCATTTGTTCCTACTACCACTGCCTTGCTCCTCATATTCAATGACTCAATCACTCTTCTCATTCTAACTCCAGGAACACAAACTTTGTGCACCTTCTCACTTATCACACTCCTAATAAATGAATCTCTATGCAGAGCAAATTAAATTTGCCATAAAATTATAATCTTATTTAATCCTTTACCCAAGTGTAAGCAAACAAAGTTTGCACACGAAGTATCTTCATGATTAGGCTACTTGTATAGTTCCATCTCAATAAAAGTTTTGGAAACTTTCCCATCATTGGAAGTTTTCACTGATGTGGCTACCTGCAATATCACTTCAGTTCCACTATCACTATACTTCCACTATGCATTAGTGCAAGTTTTGAAAATTTGGGATATTGAGTCTTTCATGACCATGACATCCAGTCTACAATCAAACTCTCGATTGACAGGACTGTTGTAATTCCAGCTTTGCTGCAAGTAGGATGGCAACAGTATTGTAGGTTTCCACCTACTCCAATGTTGCCTGAAAATCCTGGAAAATATACCACCAATGTTGCCTTTAAAGAATCCTTAAGATTAATAGCAAAGACTGGTGTACATTTCTTGCCTCGTTGTCTGAGCATATCCATCTGAAATCAGTGGACCGTGGATTCAAATTCCATCATCATGGATATGGATGTTTTGTGAATGTCCTTAGTCAGGAGATGAATTTCATTGCCAGCTAAGCGACTACCAGTCTGCTTATTTGAGATCGGAAGTTCATGTTTGGTCTAGTACAGGATTTTCATATTATATAAAAACTGTATTTATTTAAAATAATTAAAAAAATCTTAAGTCCACCCATGAGCTAATGCACTATACGTTTTACCCCTTTATGGCTGGGAATCACATTAAAAAAAAAACAAAAGGTAACATTAGTGTTTTGACTGATCCAGTTACATGAATACTGAGGCAATTATAATCCTCAATCAACTTTGCAGGATTGTCCATGTTGTCATATATCCCTTACAACACTAATGTGCTATAAGTTCTGCCTGTCATGTGTGAGAGATATAATGAAAAGAAAAAAGCTAGATACACATCTTCTAAACAGATCTTCTCTGAGGAAGGCAAAAAATAATGGGAGTGCAAGACAAGTTTGAGGATAATCTCACTCTTAAGGAAATGTAACATCAACACGAACACTTGGAAAGCTCAAGTTACAGATCAGTCGAAATTGAGAAAGATAGTGCTGCCTACTAAATCTCACTGTTTAGAAACTATGTGATCATAGATATAACTAATAAGAAAAATATCAGATTATGTGAGTGTTTCTTAATAATCATGGCTTCTCATCACCATTAAGATCACATGGATTATATACTGGTCTGATCATGAATCTCCAGACCTGTCAGTAGATCAATTCTGAAAGACAACTGCGGTTATTTTAGTATTATTTCCATACATCCATGGAGTGCGAAGAATCAATGTGGGGAGGTCAAACACTCACTGTTATCTTTTATTCTCCTGAAGAACCTCCTTGCATCCATTTTCACATTCTCCTTGTTCTCAACTAAATCATTTGTTCCTACTACCACTGCCTTGCTCCTCATATTCAATGACTCAATCACTCTTCTCATTCTAACTCCAGGAACACAAACTTTGTGCACCTTCTCACTTATCACACTCCTAATAAATGAATCTCTATGCAGAGCAAATTAAATTTGCCATAAAATTATAATCTTATTTAATCCTTTACCCAAGTGTAAGCAAACAAAGTTTGCACACGAAGTATCTTCATGATTAGGCTACTTGTATAGTTCCATCTCAATAAAAGTTTTGGAAACTTTCCCATCATTGGAAGTTTTCACTGATGTGGCTACCTGCAATATCACTTCAGTTCCACTATCACTATACTTCCACTATGCATTAGTGCAAGTTTTGAAAATTTGGGATATTGAGTCTTTCATGACCATGACATCCAGTCTACAATCAAACTCTCGATTGACAGGACTGTTGTAATTCCAGCTTTGCTGCAAGTAGGATGGCAACAGTATTGTAGGTTTCCACCTACTCCAATGTTGCCTGAAAATCCTGGAAAATATACCACCAATGTTGCCTTTAAAGAATCCTTAAGATTAATAGCAAAGACTGGTGTACATTTCTTGCCTCGTTGTCTGAGCATATCCATCTGAAATCAGTGGACCGTGGATTCAAATTCCATCATCATGGATATGGATGTTTTGTGAATGTCCTTAGTCAGGAGATGAATTTCATTGCCAGCTAAGCGACTACCAGTCTGCTTATTTGAGATCGGAAGTTCATGTTTGGTCTAGTACAGGATTTTCATATTATATAAAAACTGTATTTATTTAAAATAATTAAAAAAATCTTAAGTCCACCCATGAGCTAATGCACTATACGTTTTACCCCTTTATGGCTGGGAATCACATTAAAAAAAAAACAAAAGGTAACATTAGTGTTTTGACTGATCCAGTTACATGAATACTGAGGCAATTATAATCCCCAATCAACTTTGCAGGATTGTCCATGTTGTCATATATCCCTTACAACACTAATGTGCTATAAGTTCTGCCTGTCATGTGTGAGAGATATAATGAAAAGAAAAAAGCTAGATACACATCTTCTAAACAGATCTTCTCTGAGGAAGGCAAAAAATAATGGGAGTGCAAGACAAGTTTGAGGATAATCTCACTCTTAAGGAAATGTAACATCAACACGAACACTTGGAAAGCTCAAGTTACAGATCAGTCGAAATTGAGAAAGATAGTGCTGCCTACTAAATCTCACTGTTTAGAAACTATGTGATCATAGATATAACTAATAAGAAAAATATCAGATTATGTGAGTGTTTCTTAATAATCATGGCTTCTCATCACCATTAAGATCACATGGATTATATACTGGTCTGATCATGAATCTCCAGACCTGTCAGTAGATCAATTCTGAAAGACAACTGCGGTTATTTTAGTATTATTTCCATACATCCATGGAGTGCGAAGAATCAATGTGGGGAGGTCAAACACTCACATACCACAATGACTATTATACCTTGCCTTGAAGTTATTCAGCATTGGAGCACTTACTACCACTATTGGCAATGTATTCTATTCATTAACCACCTGCCATGCAAAAAATCTCCCTTTCATTTCCTTACTCACATAACCTCTCATTCTTCCATTCTCTAGCTCTTCTTACCAACTTATATGTCTCAATCATATCACCTCTCTTCCTCCTCTTATCTGCTAAGCTCTACAGATCACATTCCCTTAATCTGTTTTCATGTTCAACATTCCAGAGTTTCGAGATGGGCTTAGTTATTTCTATCTGCACTTTGTCCAGTGTTATCTTATTGTCAATATAGCAGGCAACCATATATGTGCACAGACATCTAAATGAGGCCTGACAAGTGCCATATTGACAGGGATAGGGATAGGGAGTTTACAGTGGAACTATAAACTCCCTATTATTTGTGAGAGTTCTTCACAATACACTCGTGATTTTCTGGGTAACCCTTACAAATTTTGTGGTATCCCCTGAACTTAAGATTCCCAGATCCCTTTATCCTGAGACAAAGTTCCTCCAATTTGATAAACCTCATTCCATCTTCTCACACCAAAGTGCATAATTTTACACTTAGAAACATTGAAATTAAATCCCCATTCTTCAGACCAAAGCACCAACTGATTCAGATCCTCTTGCAACAACAGCATGTCAGAACTTCCTGATGTTGCTCTTCCTAATTTAGCATCATCAGCAAACAACTATTTATCTTCTCACACTCTGAATTATTATTGTTATTAACATTTGACCTCCATGGAGTCAGAGACTCATCATGGGAGGTACACGGTATTGCACATAAAGTTCATCCAACCATTCCTTAAACTGATTCAATGTGTTTACATTCACAACACACTCAGGCAATGCATTCCACTCACCAACCACTCTCCATGTAAAGAACCTTCTCCTCTGAAACACCCTCCCTATACAGTTTCCAGGGATGGCCTCTTGTTCTATCCCCCTCTCCCATTCTGTGAAAAATCTCTTCAGTGTTAACCTGATAACAATTCTTCCCCCCTCCTTATTTTTTAATATAGTGAAACCTGTGGGGTATCCATAACTATAGAATAACACGTATACTACAGTAAATAACTTTTTTTAATATGTAAATATTTCTTCTTATGTATCATAAGACATCATCAGTACAACTAACAAACAGCAATAGGAATTGAATTCCAAAAACAGTTGTATGCATGATTAAATTGGAATCCCTCTATGTATACAGTTGCATGTTCATGGATTAAAAGCTACTGGGCTGATATTAAAATTACTTAAATTAAATTAAAATATAACAGATAAATTATTGAATGCAATTGAGGATGACAATTTACTAAACTTTTGGAAAAGTGAGACAGTCATTTTGTTTAAGATTAGGTCTATGAAGTAAGGCTTCAGCACTTTCTTTATATAACCATTCATGTTTATATGTGAATCTATATAGTAACTTGGCATTTTACCATTGGATCCTGTGGTTATCATTTTTAATTCCACGTGGTGCAAGGCCAGATTTGTGAGGTTTGATAAGATGGATGTGGTCTTGATGTTCAGAGATACGTTTATTTATAGATCATGGGCGAGAGTTTGTCTTTAGAAAAAGGTAGCAAATTGTGAATTTGGTTGATGGGTTTATAGTTGATATTTTCGTATAATTTTTGTCACACACTGGACAGTTACTTTTATGTAATTTTGATGAACCATATATTCCGAGACCACTCAGACCTATTGTGAATTCTATAGGCAGTCTATAAAATATCAGGATTCCTGTGTAACCTTCTCCGTCCTTTCACTGGCCATGCAACCTCTTCAATATCCATAGAATTTCATAGAAGGATAAAAGACATGAAACAAGCAGATACAGATATGTTATGTAGGTTTAGACATTCTCTCTCTCTCTCTCTCTTCGCTATTATCTCTCGTAAAGAAACATAGAATTGTTAACCAAAACATTTCCACCAGACATAGTGGAATTATTCAAATTTAGAGTCGAATCAGGTTACAGTGCATGGAAAGATAAAATATATAAACAACAAGAATGAAAAGCATTCGGCTCACCCTTATCACCTAACTTAGCCAACTTTTTTCTTGAACACCTAGAAGATAAAATTTTCACTCTTGACCCAAAACCAACAATGTGGCTATGCTACTTTGATGACATCTTTGTAGTTTGGAGTCACACAGAACCCGACCTCTACTAATTTCAAAACAAAAAAATCAACACCCTGAATCCTAGTATCAAGTTCATGCTAGAAAGGCATCATCAACAGGTATCTCCTTTCTTCATGTATACAACCAGCACGAACAAGATGGATCCATTTCCACTTCCGTCTGCCAAAAATCAACTTTTTCAGGTTGTTATATCCATAATGATAGATATTGTTTTGATAGTTTTTGGGTTTCCTGCAATGAGCCTACTGAGATACCTGTAATAATAATAATAATAATACATCAGCTCACCATCTATCTCAAATATATGGCATCATAAAATCTTTATAATCCAGAGAACACAAGATTCGTCCTTCTGAAGAATCCTGAAAACAAGAATTGTAAATTATCAAAGAAACAGCCTTACTAAATGGATATAATCCAATAACAACCCAAAATATAATTAACCACTCTCCTACAAATCAACCCAGAAAAGAAGAAGCTCACAGGACTCCTATTCTATATACGAGGGTGGTCTGAATAGTTCTTAGCCTAACAGATAAAAAACGAATTTATAATTTCAAAATTATTTTTATTTTTCAACATAATCTCCTTTAAGACTAATACATTTATTCCAGCAATGCTCCAGCGCCATTATCCCATCCCTGTAGTGGTTCTCAGTAAGATCTGCAAAATACCCCTCTACAGCTAATCACCTCTTGATTCAAAGAAAAACGCTGACCAGTGAGGAAGAGTTTTAGTTTTGGGAGGAGATAGACGTCAGAGGGAGCCAAATCTGGGAAATAGGGTTCATGTTCCAACAATTCATAGCGCAGATCCCTTAATTTTTTCATTGCCAAAACACTTTTGTGGGCAGGTGCATTGTCCTGATGAAAGATGATGTTTTTCTTCTGCAAACCAGGTCTTTTCTCACGAATTTTTTCATCTAGTCTGGTTAAAAGATTGGAATAATATTTCCCAGTTATTGTTTTACCCTTTTCAAGATAATCAATAAACAAAATGCCTTTAGCATCTCAAAACACCGAAATCATAACCTTTCCTGCTGATGGAACCTACTTTGTCTCCTTCGGCACTGAACAACCGACTTGTGTCCATGTTTTGACTGCTATTTGGATTCTGTTGTGTTATGGTGAATCCAAGTCTCATCCATAGTAATAAATCGATGCACAAAATCAGTTTTATTTTTGTTAAAATGCTCCAAGCACTGTTCAGAGATTTTCATGCGAGTGCATTTTTGATCTGCTGTGAGCAAGTGTGGCATCCATCTTGCGCAACGCTTTTTCATATGCAATTCTTTGTGCAAAATGTATCCTATACATTCTTTTGAAATGCCTATAATCTCAGCAATTTCACGAACTTTAACTCGCCAGTCATCCAATACCATATTGTGCAGTTGATCAATGATTTCTGGTGTTGTTACACTTTTTGGACATCCTTCATTAAGCATGTGCACGACTGTTTTTTGAATTCATTTTGTATTGCTGTTTGTTAGTAGTACTGGTGATATCTTACGACACATAAGATGAAATAATTACATAATAAAAAAGTTATTTGCTGTGGCATATTCTAATGTTATTCTATAGTTGTCGTATAGTTGTGTGGACATGATGTTTAGGGCCTCCCTCAATGAGTCTAAGGACTCCCTGGAGTCGCCCGTAATAATAATAATAACAATAAAAAAAATAATAATAATAGTTATAGTAATGACAATCCCTGACTAACTTATACCTCTCAATCAATAATAATAATTTAATAATAATATCCACTCCTCCTCCTCCTCCTGAAAAAGATTACATCGGAAAAGATTACATCAATAAGTTTTGACAAGTATGAAATGATACAACAGCAGTACCAGAACAGAATCCTGTGGTGACCCACTTACTGTAACCCTCCTTTCTTTGGAACACTACACAACTCATTAACTATCCCCATTCTACTCATTTTCAACAGTAGTTTATCATGCGGTACTCTATCAAATGCTTTAGCAAAATCAAGATAAATCACTGTATAAGCGTCTTCTGGGTCTAATACATTAGTTGCTCTATTATAAAATATGTTATAGGTTATGAACTTATATGAATAGGCTATAGGCTGGCCACTAGGTGGTGAAGAGAGCTGTGTTCATTGAGATCGCTGTGAAAAGATAAGTTTAAAATTTTAAATTGTATGTGGCAATAGTGATAATTAGTATTTTAAATACTGTTGTATGGTAGTTATGATCGGGAGGAAGGGTTTGGTGTAGTTATAATTCTGTGTTTATTAAATTTCTTTGTATTTCTTGTGTGAAAATGGTGGTGAAATGTAAAATGGCATGAAAGATAAATGCAAGTGGCATGGAATTACCAGTCTGGTTGGCCAAGTGGTTAGCATATCCACTCTCCAGCCAAAAGGCTGCAGGTTCAAATCCCGCCATGGGCATGGATGTTTGTGATTGTCTGTGAAAATACTAGTGGTGGTGGTGGGCAGTAGATAGTGTTGGTGTAGGTGATGATTGTAGTTGGAGAATTGAGTGGTGGAGACAGAGCTATAGAGTAGGTGCCTCCCATCAATGAGTCATTGGACTCCCTAGAGGTGTCATGTAATAATAATAATAATAATAATAATAATTTTTCGGAAATGATGAGATGTGGTGAATGCAGTATGTATGCTTGGGGAGAGATTAAAGATATTTATGTGCAGAGGATTAATAAGAGAGATGAGAGAGTTTAGGTGTGTAGCATACATATGGATTATGATATCAATGAAAGTAAGCAGTAGTTTGCAAAAGATCATGGATGTAGCTATGGGAGTAAGTGGAATTGATGGTGCAGCTGAGTGCTTGAATGGTAAGACAGCAGGAGAAATTGGCAGTAAGTTAGTATCCCTGTCACTTGCATGTTGATTGGTAAGACAGCATGCATAGATGGTGGCAAGTTAGCAGAGGTGAGCAGTAAGACAGCAGATGTGCAAGGTAGTGAAAATGCAATTTGCATAAATGGCACTGAAAAACTAATTGAAGATGTGAAAGCAGCGTTATTAAAGATGATGCAAGACATTAAACATATGAAGAATGAACTGAGGAGAATTATGAATTTGTATGGAAATGTGAGGAAGAATGGGATGACAGATTTGAAAGAAATATCAAATGATTTGAGAATGGAGTATGGAGATTTGATGATAAGAAGTGTGGTGACTGAAAAGGTGCACAAGTTCTGTTTTCCAGGAAGTAGAATGAGCAGATTATAGCATTAAAAAACAGTTTATTGACATAATAAAATATATTTATGGAAATGCTACATCAAATATCGTTCTTAATGAAATAAGTAAAACATTTCACATAAATCAAGGAATAAGGCAAGGAGACACCATATCTCTCAAACTCTTCACATTAACACTGGATCATATGATGGGTAATTTAGAATGGTCCAATAAAGGCATCAATGTTAATGGAATTAAATTAAATAACCTAAGTCCCACATTATTTCAAAGCCGAATAAGAAGCTCAAAGATCGGAATCAAAGAGTTTCATGCCAAATATAGTCAACTACAAAAGTTTCTGCGGATTGTAGCGTAAGCTAAAGCACGTAGTTCTACACTAGGGCGACTCTATAATAAATTTAGTTTAATCCTTTATCCAAGTGTGAGCAAACAAAGTTTGCACCTGAAAATTCTTCAGGACTGGGGTAAGGTAGTACAACACCAGGCAACTCATAGCAAAGGTGGATCCAAGCTAACATCACTCCTATATCAGTATCACCCATAATGCAAAACACATCTCCTTGCGGATATGTATAATGTTATGCATTAAGGGAAGGGCCACTACCGAGACTAGTTTCGACTTTTATTGAGGTCTCTTCAGTGGGAGCCAGGCCCAGAAGTAGGGATACCACGCAGAAGCAATGGAGAGATCATCTTTACCTATAGGAGTTGCCATAACATTATACATATCCGCAAGGAGATGTGTTTTGCATTATGAGTGATACTGAGATAGGAGTGATGTTAGCTTGGTCCACCTTTGCTACGAGTTGCCCAGTGTTGTACTACCTTACCCCAGTCCTGAAGATATTTTCAGGTGTAAACTTTGTTTGCTCACACTTGGATAAAGGATTAAAATAAATTTATTATAGTCTAACCAAGTGAAAAATAAACTTTCAACTAGGGCAACTCGTTGCAAAGGTGGGTAAAGTTCTGATCACTATTCTTAGTATTACCCATAATGTAAAACACATCTCCTAGGAGATGTATGATGTTATACATTATGGTGGAAGGTCACTACCCAGATCCATTTCAACCTTTATTGAGGTCTCATCAGTGAGTAGGTAGACCAGGTAATACTGACGTTATAGCAAAAAGAACTTATGTACTTTGCTATACGAGTTGTCAAAAAGGTGCATCCATAAATTACGTACTCGTACTTAAATAAAAGAGCCAATAGGCTTCACTCGGCGATGTAGCATAATTTAAATTAAGGGGATATTAAATCCCACGTTATTTCAAAGCCGAATAAGAAACTCAAAGATCAGAATCAAAGAGTTTCATGCCGAATATAGTAAACTATAAAAGTTTTGGGGGATTGTAGCGCAAGCTAAAGCACATAGTTCAACGCTAGGGCAACTCGTTGCAAAGGTGGCGATACATTATGGGTAATACTAAGAATAGTGATCAGAACTTTACCCACCTTTGCAACAAGTTGCCCTAGTGTTTTAGCTTATGCTACAATCCACCGAAACTTTTATAGTTTACTATATTCGGCATGAAACTCTTTGATTATGATCTTTGAGTTTCTTATTCGGCTTTGAAATAATGTGGGATTTAATATCCCCTTAATTTAAATAATGTTACATCGCTGAAGTGAAGCCTATTGGCTCTTTTATTTAAGTAAATAACCTAAGGTTTGCTGATGATATTCTTGTTATTGCAAACAATATGAAAGATTTAAAAGAAATGATAGAAGATCTAACAACTGAAGCAATAAAAATGGATGACATTAATTCTGAAAAAAAAAAAAATAATGACAAACTGAAAAGGATATACGATGAAAGATAACATTATGAAGGTAAACAATAAAGAAACAAGGAGTCCTGGAAGAAGTGAAAAGAAGAATAGGAATGGGATGGTCAGCTTTTGGAAAATTGAAAAGTTTTTAAGCAGCAAAATAAAACCTGATAACAGAGCAAGACTGTTCAATCAATGTGTATTGCCTTGTTACCAATTATATATTTGGTTTAATCCTTTATCCGAGTGTAAGCAAACAAAGTTTGCACCTGAAGTCTTTTCAGGACTGGGGCAACTCGTGGTAAAGGTGGTATAAGTTCTGATCACTTGCCTTAGTATCCCACATGTATAATGCTATGCATTAAGGGAAGGGTCACTACCCAGACCGGTTTAGACCTTTATTGAGGTCTCGTCAGTGGGAGCCAGACCTAGAGGTGGTGATACTAAGGTGGAAGTAATGCAAAAGTCATATCACCACATACCAGTTGCCAAAAGGTATCAACACCTTATTATTAAAATTCTCTGGATTAGAGATAGTTGATGTTATGACATATGCTGCAGAAACCTGGTCAATCAAAAAGGAAATAATAGACAAAATGTTTGGATATTGAAGCAAACATACTTGGAAAGAAATAGAAATGGGTGGGACAAATTACAAGACTCAAGGACAATAGATGAACAAAAGTTATACTGGAGTGGTGGCCATATGAAGGTAAAAGATCAGTGTCAGTGTGTAGTAGTTGAGACGGTTGTATAACAGTAGGTGTCCTCCTGCGATGAGTCTTCGGACTCCTTGGAGGTGTCACGAATAATAATAATAATAATATCAGCTGGAAGATCTGAAAGAAGATGGTCAGATGATATATGAAAAACAATTGCAACTCTTTGGCACCAACAACCTCAGGATAGAAAAGGATGGAGAGAATTGGGAAACACCTATAGCCAAAAGTGATTATAAAAAGGGTTAAAAGAAATAAAAGAAAAAGAATGAGCAGGGTGGTTGAAGCATTAGACACAAGGAGTATGTGAACAAAAGGAGTTGGTAGTGGCAGTTGGCACGAATGATTTGACTGGTAACAAGAATGTAAGGAGAGTGAAAGATAACAGTGTGGTAGGTAAGGTAGTCAGCAGGTTGCCCAGGTATGATAACAGGGGCCACACATGGATTGAGGATCTTGGATTTGATTATTTCATCAGAAGATATTGTTGTAAATGAAGTTTTGCATCTTCCTCCAGTTGATGAAAGTGACAAAGTGATCTTCTGGGTGATGGCCACCTTATAGTTCCACATATAACCCTTTCTCTTTGTGAGAAAGGGTTATATGTGGAACTATAAGGTGGGTGATTATGGCAAACCCAGGAGATGGCTTACAATGATGTCATGGAATGAGGAATTGCATGTGAAGGAAATCAGTGCTACTTGGTCATTATTCAGGAAGTATCTGGCAGAGACAATGACTGAATGTATTTCAAAGGTTGCGAGATTAAATAAAGTAAGTTTAAAATGGATGACTGAAGAGGTGAGACATGCAGTCTGAAAGAAAAAGGCATTGTGGGGGAAGCATAAGATGAGTAGAGATAATCAGTTACATGAGAAGTACAAGGAAGGTGACTCACTTGGTAAGGGTGGCAAAAGTGCAGTATGAGCAGCAGTTAGCAAATGACACTAAAAGGAATCCTAGGGAATTTTTTTCAATATATGGGCAGTAGAAAAAAAAAATGCTTATTGAAGAATGATGTTAATCTGATAATGGTAAAATGATGACCAATGAGGAGGATATAGTTGAAATGTTAAATGTGTATTTCATTAAGGTATTCCATTCTTGTGATTGGAACATAATTGGAAAATAACAAAACTTGAGAGCAGTGGAATAGGAGGAACCAATGATGGTGAGTGAGCAGGAAGTATATGAATAATTGAATAAACTTGATGTTAACAAGGCCACGGGACTTGATGGTATATCACCACATGCCTCAAGGAAACGTTAAAAGGGAGTTAACAACAGCTTTAATTTACCTTTTTAACATGAGTTTTAGATTATCCCAAGTTCCAAGGGAGTCTGAAGAGGGCTTTGAATTATAAGCCAATTTGCTTGTTTGGAGTTGTGGTCAAGGTGATGGAGAAGCTGTGAGGACAAGGATTCAGAACTGGGTTGACAGCATGGGTTTGCTAAAGACAGATGGTATTTTAGCAATCTGCTTACTTATTAAGCAGATTAAGTAAGTATATAACAAGGTGATGAATACATTGACAAGGGGGGGGGATGCATATACAGTAGTATATTTAGATTTTTTAAAGGTGATAGATCGCCAAATGACAAGCTAGTATTTAAATCAGAACAGATGGGGTTGAATAGTAGATTAGTGTATTGGTTTGGAGATTGGCTGTCTGACAGGTATCAGCAGGTTGGGTTTGGGGAGTGATATCCCAGAAGAGGAAAGTCTCTAGTGGCATGCCTCAGTTTTGGGGCTATATAAATGATGTTAGAAAGGACTTAAATGGTGATATACAGTTGTTTGCAGATTGTGCAAAGTCTGGGAGAGCAGATGTAGCTTTGCAAAAGGAACTAAATAGACTGTCTGAATGGGTAACAATTGTGTGTGTGGGGATGTCAGTTTAATGTTGCAAAGTGTAAGGTTTTAAATTTTGGGAAGTAAAGATGGGATGCAGAGTATAGGATTGGTGGGAATATTTTAGAGGAGGCAGAGGATCTGGGAGTGATGGTGGATAGGGATTTGAAATTTCATGGATATTCTGTTAAAATTGCAAGGACAACGCAGTGGATTATGGGAATGACGCAGAGAACATTGAAGTGTAGAATAAGGATGTTTTGATTCTATTGTACAATACTTTGATCAGGCTGCATATGGATTACTGTGACAGATTTGGTTACCAGGTTTTCAAAAGAATGTTGAGATATTGGAGAGGGTTCAAAGACAATTGACTAAGTTGGTTTCTCATCTCTGGAATGTTGAACATGAGGTCAGATTGAGAGAATGCAAATTACAAAGCCTTATGGATAGAAAGAAGAGGGGGGAAAGACATGATTGAGGCATATAAGTTGGTAAGGAGTAATTACCAGATTAACATGGATAAGATTTTTTATAGAATATCTGGAGACGGGGGTAGAATGAGAGACTTGCTGGAAGATGTATAAGGTGGGTGTGAATAAGGGGTGAGGAGTAGATTTTTTGCATAGAGAGTGGTGGGTGATTGGAATGCATTGCCTGAGAGTGGTGAGTACATTGACTGTGAATGCACTTAAGTTGAGGTATGATGAGCTGTGCATATCAGAGTGGGACCTCCCATTATGAGTCTCGACTCCATGGAGATCTGGTGATGGTGATAAAATTTATCTGTTAATGAAGCAAACAATTTCCTTAAAAAACCTATACTGCTCTCTTGAAAGATTTTCATCATCATCAATCCTAGTATATATTTTCTCTCTAACACCATCATCGCTACACCTGATACAGACTGGTCTATAGCTGGATGTCACCAATGGCTTTTCTGTTATGCAGTAGTACTATTTTTACATCTTTCAATTTTTCTGAGAACTGTTGCCAGACTCTTCTTGAACAACCAAGTCACTTTTGTGCACATTTCTGTAATGGATGTTTTGATGTCCCATCCAGTCCTGTAGCCTTATTAACATTAAGGTTACTTAATACTCTAATCATTTCCCATTACTGTTAGTGTATTGTCCTCCTTCCTATTGTTATTCGACACTACTGCTAATCCCCCCTCCCACATGAAATACACTAATGAAACTCACTGAACATTTCTGCTCCATGATCAGCAGCTGTAACCATATTCCACCTACGGCAAACTAACTAAAGTCAGTTTCCATATTCACATTATCTCTATGGCAAGATATCTGTAGAATTCTGTATGGTTTTGCTTTACTGCTTCTGCCAATCTCCTTTCATATGCTAATTTCTCACTCTTTACTTCACTCATCACCTTCCTAGCATGCACCTTACATTACTCATGCTGCTGAGGGGCATGAGGAACATGACCCTGTTCTTTATATCTCCTCCATAATGTCTTCTATCTCAGAAGCTCCTGCATAATTTCCTGATTCATCCATTTTATCCCTATTTAATTTAACCTCTTAACCTTAGGAATACATTCTAAACATTGCCATAAGTAACTGATTTCAGTCTAAGTCCCAGTCATTTCCGATTTTTCTCCCTTTTAGTTGATCAAGCCACTGTGTTTCCTTAATTAGTTGATCATTTCAATATGTTTCCTTAATTTATCATAGTCCTTTGCTCTGTAATTGCACACATCTTTCATTCTCTGAAGCTTGTACCAGCATAGCTACTTCCCATGTCAAAACCATATGATCACTTCCCAATCAGTGGAGCTAGGATGATATCTTCTGTTAATACCATATGAAATGATATTATTAAATCTAATACTTGCATTTCCTGCTCTGTAGAAACACCCCATTAAATATCTAAAATTTGTGCTTTCCTCAACCTGCCACAAAATAGCTTCAAAACCATTATCACTACTGCTTTCTTCAAGTTCCACAGGCAAGGGATACAACTCTTTTGAAATCATCATTAATAATCTGCCTCCTCCAAAAATGCTATCACCGTCATATTCTATTACATCATCTTGTGTTCACTTCTGATATCAATGATTTGCAGACTGACTAATTGTATCGAGGCCACAAATTCTGCACCATTATTACTAATACTCTTTGCAATTGTGTATAAGCATAGCAGCTTCCCCTGATTCCCTTTTCCTTCCCATAATTCCCTGTCCTATCAATCAAGTCCTTTGACTTTGTTGCTCCCGTTGAGTTCATTCCTGTATCCTTATCATGTCATCCTTCATCAGTGAGCGACTGCTGATACTACTTTCTGACATAGCATCCTCTTATTCATATTGTTTGTTTGTTTTCCATCCCTCATATGTTCCAGTTTAATGCCTTATCAATATGCATTTCTTTCCTATCCATCTCACCAATAAGTTTATCATAATTCAGAGCAAATTACTTTGACAGGATCTCTCCTTTGACACGGTACTATTCTCCACACAATCTGGATTATCTGTCTACCGCATTCCTGAATTTGATGTTTCATTGCACAAGGATGGTGATGCTATAACAGATATAACATATTAACATCAATCAATATTTCTAAGGTGATAGTCACCTTTTCTCAGACATAGTTCTGGAAAAAGCTGGTAAGTGTTTAATTTCAGGAATTCTGGTGCTGAGATCCAAACAACACCAGATAAAAAGTATTGTTGTTGTTCATGCACATTTTTGTAATGCATGTACTGAAATCCTATTCATCTCAATATCGATAAAAATTGCATTAAGATTGTGTAGTATCCCTGGCATATATCACTTTTGTATCCATTTCCCATATATTCTTGTACAACACTGGTAACCCCTTTAATAAATTTAGTTTAATCCTTTATCCAAGTGTGAGCAAACAAAGTTTGCGCCTGAAAATATCTTCATCTTCAGGACTGAGGTAAGGTAGTGCAACACCAGGCAACTCGTAGCAAAGGTGGACCAAGCTAACATCACTCCTATCTCAGTATCTCCCATAATGCAAAACACATCTCCTTGCGGATATGTATAATGTTATGCATTAAGGGACAGGCCACTACCCAGACTGGTTTCGACCTTTATTGAGGTCTCGTCAGTGGGAGCCAGGCCCAGAAGTAGAGATACCAAGGCAGAAGCAATGGAGAGGTCATCTTTACCTATAGGAGTCGCCAAAAGGTGTGCCACCTTATTATTAAATTACTCTGGATTTAGAGAAAGATGTTGAAAGTTTATTTTGCACTTGGTTAGACTATAATAAATTTAGTTTAATCCTTTATCCAAGTGTGAGCAAACAAAGTTTGTGCCTGAAAATATCTTCAGGACAGGAGATATTGAGATAGGAGTGATGTTAGCTTGGTCCACCTTTGCTATGAGTTTCCTAGTGTTGCACTACCTTACCTCAGTCCTGAAGATATTTTCAGGTGCAAACTTTGTTTGCTCATACTTGGATAAAGGATTAAACTAAATTTATTATAGTCTAAGCAAGTGCAAAATAAACTTTCAATTGGTAACCCCTTGTCTGGACTGGTAAAACAGGTATACTAGTGCCTAGCTTTATTATGATATTTGTACTATAAAATATCTATAATAATAATAATAGCATGCTGTAACAATAATTGTAATATTCCTTTAGGATATATAGCAATCCGTGAAGCTGTGAAATTATCCTTGGATGCTGGCGATTATAATGCTCTCAGGATAATAGTTCCCAGTGAATGAAAATTTCAAACCATTTCTTCATCTGTGGTGGATGCTCTTTCAGCAAATTAAAATTGATAAAATGATTTAAGATCAGACTTCACAAAAATGACATGAGTTTTTTATCCTATTCACAGCAAACAAGAGTTAAAAATGAGTGGAAAGGCCTATGTGTTGGCAGTACATGTTAGTTTATTTTAATGGTATTGATTACATCACACAATGATAAGAAAATAATTAATATTTATTAACTTATTAGCTAATATTTTGCAGGTATTGTACCCAGCATCTTCAGAGCACAAGAACAGTTTGTCACAGTATACAAAACAACAACAGTTTCATATAACACTGGGATTAGTTTAAAAAAAAAAATGTAGTGGACAACACAAGGAACTAAAGTCCTAATTGGCATCATCTATTTTGGAAAAAGAGAGAAAGCCAGTATTGATTAGATCTTAAAATGACTGTCTCTCAGATGTTTGGTAAATTTATACAGCCATACTTGTTAAGGTTTGGAGTATGTTGGGTACAAATGTATGTTGGGTTTGGAGTTATGGTGGGTACAAATGACCTGAGTGTTAGTATAAATCAGGTAGCAAAAGATTTAAGAACATTGTTAGATATCATGAAGAAAAGTGTCAATGGGAGGATAGTGTGTGTGTGCTGCCTCATTTTGACAATTATGAGTTAAGCAGACGAGCGATGATAATGAATGATATGATTGCAAGAATGTGCAAAAAAAAAAAAAAAAGATGTCTGGAGTGTGTTTGAAGGAAAAAGACAGCTGTATGCAAGACATGGGTTGCATCTGAACATGGAAGGTCATAAGCGATTGAAGAAGTTACTGTTTTCTGAACAAGTTGAAGTAATTGGGCAGGGAAACTAAAATTGAAAAGGTTGAGTGTAAGAGGGAGGAATGTAAGCAGTGATTGTATAATTGTTGATTCTTATTTGCAGAATAAAATGCAGAATAAAGGGGATAAAAATCGGCAAGGGACTACTGACATGTATATTAGTGACATGTATATCAGTTCTGAAGCTGGTACAAGAAATAAAGGCAATTTAGGTCTGGGGAGGAGTGTTCTATTATCACTGATATTACTGATTGACAAGAATGGACAAAGAGAGTGTGGAGTATCCAAGAAGTGTAGTTAGTGGGACTTGTTATAGAAACAGAAATGTATACAAATTTTTGTATACAAATGCAAGAGGGAAGAATTTTTGGCATTAGTCAGTGCAATCTCACCAAAATTTGTAGGCATTAGTGAAACTTTGCTGTCAGCAGATCAGATGTGATCACTGGAATTGAATGTGATGGGTACAGTATTTTCAGGGAGGATAGAGAAGATAGAATGGAGGGAGGAGTACTGTTGATGATAGCTGATGAGTTGCAGCCAAAGAAAGTAGTATATAGTGAATGATAGCACATTTGAGGTGTCTGGTATGAAATAGTGACCAATGTAACCAAATATACAGTTGGTTGCTGCTATAGGCCAGG
This sequence comes from Typopeltis vanoorti, assembly GCF_054136105.1. Classification (NCBI taxonomy): domain Eukaryota; kingdom Metazoa; phylum Arthropoda; class Arachnida; order Uropygi; family Thelyphonidae; genus Typopeltis; species Typopeltis vanoorti. The sequence goes on from NC_143555.1 coordinate 155,883,226, forward strand.
GGGGGGGTATAGGGGGTGATATTGAATTCATGCATCAGCAGATTAATGCAATGAGTGCAGAGTTAGTGATTATTATGGCGGATTTTAATTATGGTGATACCAAATGGAAGGAGGAAATATCACGTAGCAAAAAGGAAATGGAATTCATACATCTTCTACGAGATAATTACTTGAAACAGTACAAAACTGAAGGGACACGTGGTGTGAGAGTGTTGGACCTGGTTATTGGTTCAGAGGATATATGCATAAGTAAGGTGTCCTCGTTACCTCCAACTGGTGAAAGCGATCATGTGGTATTGACTTGGGAGGTTGCAAAATTTGTGGATTTCTCTCTTAAGAAGGGGTATATACGGAACTACAGGTTAGGCAATTATAACAAGCTTCGGAGTGAACTTGCAGCAGTCCTATGGCAGAACATATTGCAGGGGAAAGCTGTTAGCAGTGCATGGGATAAAGTCAGCTGGTATCTGAGGAACAGGGACAGATTGTGTCCCCATGGTCAGGAAGACAAAGAAGGTAGGCATTAAATGGATGAGTAGTAGTATCAAGCTTGATCTGTAAAAAAAGAAAATGTTATGGAGAATTTACAAGGAGAAAGGCGATCAGTACACCCATGGCGATCAGTACACCCAAGGCTCAAGCTAGGAAGGTTACCAGCATAGTAAGAAAAGCTAAATCAGATTACGAGAAGACCTTTAGCAGAGGAGATCATGGGTAATCCCAAAGAGTTCTTCCGCTATGTGGCAAGTAAAAGGAAGAATGATTTGGAAGGATAACATTAGTGGGTGCTGATGGTATCGGGGTTACCGATTCAGATGTAATAGTAGAGTTACTGAGTGATCACTTTTCGAAAGTCTATCACCCAATGAGAATATCTCTGTAACTGTAACAATAACTAATATGACAATTGAAGTTAAGAAATCAGAAGTACTTAGTATACTGCAGAATTTAAATGCGAACACTGCTGTAGGTTTAGATGGAATATCAGCTCGGATGTTGCGTGGATGTGCAAAGGAATTGTCAATGCCTCTTACATGGTTATTTAACTTAACTTTGAACTCTGGTATCATCCCTAGGGAGTGGAAGGCAAAGTAGTTCCTTTGCATAAATGTGGCTCTAAAACTGCAGTAGTTAATGGCAGATCAAGTTAACAATTGGTTACCAACATTTCGGGTGTGGTGGTAAAAGTATTGGAAAAGTTGGTTAAAGACAAAAATTCAAGAAAGGATGGATCAGGATATGATACTTTATAGGGGCCAACATGGTTTTGTTAAAGGTCGATCCTGCCTTAGCAATTCATTAGCTTCTTATATTAGAATGACATCTGATTTGAACAAAGGAAATAGCTACACAGTGATACTTCGTATCACTTTGCTAAAGGCTTTTGACAGGATACCCCATGGAATACTGTTGTGCAAATTGGAGCAGCTGGGGATGGATATTAAACTGGTGATATGGATAGGAGAATGGCTCAGGGAGAGATACCAGAAAGTAGTGTATGGAGGAGCAGAGTCCAGGATGAGGCAGGTGAGCAGTGGTGTGCCTCAGGGCTCTGTGTTTGGGCCATTGTTGTTTAATTTGTACATAAATGATATAGGAAATGGATTAAAGGGAGATATTCAGTTGTTTGCTGGTGATACAAAATTGGGTAGCACAATAAAAAAAATCAAGCTGATGTTGAGAGTTTGCAGGATGATTTAAATAAGCTGGTAAAATGGGCAAAAGGAAATGGAGGTCAGTTCAATGTGGAAAAGTGTAAAGCTATGCATTTTGGGATTAAAAGATTACCAGCTTTGTACTACATTGATGGAATAATACTCCAAGAGATTGATGAGGCTAGGGACTTAGGGGTGTTGGTATATAGGGAGATGAAGTTCAGGGAACACATTGCTATGGTGTCTAAGATTGCACATAGGATTACTTGGTTATTGAGGAACACACTAACATCCAGAGAAAAAGAGTTTATTATAAGAAAGATTCCAATTATTGGACCACATGTTTATTACGATAAATAATAAAAAACAACCCGACAAGTTTCGTAAGTCATATGATTTACATCTTCAGGGGTCAAAGGTAACTAAAAGTTTAAACACATGAAATGAGAAATTACTCAAGATGGTTCATTCTATGCAGTTGTCTAACTGTTCATTAAATTGAATATCCAAATGTAGATTCAGTGCAATGCTAAGTTTGAACAATGCTGGATGCTGTCACGTTGTGTTGTTGATGTTCACATTATCCGAGGTCTGACTTGAGTATATTTTTTTATCAATGCTGACCAAAATTAGGTGTACAATTGGTTTTTGTTGTATTGTGCTGGAATTCTAAGCATGTTCGTAGCTTCTTTAAATTTCCTTATGAAACAATTTTTTTCAATGTAAGACATGTTTTTTTTTTTTTTTGCCAGAGTACATTATAGCCGGTGGAAGTTGTATGGTATGCTAAGCCTAATAATTTGTTTTTTTGTTTTCTCTTCTTTTTTGCACGTCTTTTTGGTGTTCGTTTATGTGTATTTCCCCTGATCTTCCTGTCTGGCCTGCATAGCAGATGCCACAGGAACAATGAATATTATATACACCTGGTTTTTTTAAATGATAATGTGGAGGTTTTGGGGATGTAGAGATCTTGAAATTTTTTCCAATGGTAGAAAAGCCACTTTGATGTTATGTTTGTTTAGTAATTTGGCCATTTTGTCTGTAACATTCTTGATGTATGGAAGCATGATTGAATTCTTGAAATCTTGCTTTTGTGAGATGATTGTAAGAGGTGTGTTCAGGATTTTTTTGATAGTCTTCGGTTCATAACCATTTTTTTTTTGAAGATCTGTGTTAAATGTTGAAGTTCTTTATTTCTTTGTTTTTCTGTGCTTAAAATACTATAAGCTCTGTCCCTCAAGGTTTTAATTAAAACTATCTTTTGCGATTGGTGGTGGTGTGAGGCCGCATAAAGAAATCTTCCTGTATTAGTGGGTTTTCTATAGATGGAGAAGGATAATTTATTATTTTTTTCATTGATTTCTATTAGGATATCAAGAAAGGGAAGTTTTTTATGCTCTTCTTGTTCCAAAGTAAATTTTATGTTATTGTGTATATTATTCAGGTAATCTTTTAAAGCAGTTAATTCCTCTTTTGTTCCTGGCCATATGATGAAAATATCATCTAACGTAGCAAGATTTTCGGTTTTTTATGATAATTGTTTAAAGCATTATTTTCAAAATGTTCCATATATAGGTTATCTAAAGCCAGGGAGAGGGAGTAGCCCATAGCCAGTTCTTCTTTTTGTTCCCAAAATTTATTTTGATACATAAAAAAAGTATTTTTTATGCAATGTTTATAAAGTTCTACGATGTCCGGAGGAAAAAGGTCTTCAAGGAGATTCACAGTTTCATTTCTAGGAACATTTGTAAACAGGTTCCATTACATCCAAACTTGCTAAGATTGAAGAGACAGGAGAGATTGAAGAAGTGGATATGAATGAGGAAGTGAATGGGATGAGAATAGAAAATGAGAGAATTGGTGTGCAAGAGGAGCAGGGAAATGGGGAGGCTCAGGGTGGACAGGGGTACACAGAGTGAGAAAGGTGGATGCTCTAAAAGGAGGTGAGAGCATGTGTAGGCAGGAAAGGAATGGGATGACCAGGGATCAAGAGGAAACAGTTGGAATTGAAAAGGGTTCAAAAATGAATTAGCAGAAAGGGAAATGGCCCCAGTCGAGCATGGAGAGATCACATCGAGTGTGTGGTATCAGTGGAACTAGCTGTAGATCTAGAAATGAGCTGTTGTGTTTGTATACAAATGCTGGAAGTATAAGAAACAAGGCAGATGAAATGGTTGCACTAATTGCGTCTGTTCACCCAAAGATTATCGTATTAAGTGAGACATGGTTGGAAGAGGATGACATCCTGATAGGAATAGAGATGGAAGGATATGATGTAGCCAATCTTCAGCTAGTATTAGAAACCATTCCATACCAACTGGTTGGAATGTAGAAGTATAATCATGATGTTAATATATGTATATAGATAGATACTTGTTGTTTTGTCCAATGTATTTCTACAACCAACAGATAACACTAATAATAGGACTTTAGCGTTGATGTATACATATATATATATTTTTTTTTCACCAGAGGTCAGGCCAACAATTGTTGTAGCGGTTGGAAAGTATCTTTAACAAACCAGTTTGATTGTAGTGTAGCTTGTTTTCTGTGTATAGTTGTATGCTCCAGAAGATGACCTTGACATAAAGGTCTAAACGACGAATGTAGATTTTAGTTATATTAAACCAGTTTTTATTCAAACACGGTAGTTGTCTCCATAATTTTCAAAAATGCATTTGGATCATCGTGTAAGCTTAAGAGAAAGGAAGGGTATGATGTGTTTCATGAGGATAGAAGGGGTAAAAAGGGAGTGGGAGTGCTATTGATGATATAGAAAGAGTTATGTCCATACAAAGTAGAGATGCAAGACGGAAATAGTGCCAGTGGTTTTGAGGCAGTATGGTGTGTGAGAGAGAGGTGAATGGAATCAAATACTTGGTGCGATGTTGTTATAGACCAGATAATTTTGATGGTGGTGATAGTGAAATGTATAGTCAAATTAGCCAAGCAAATAAGAAAAGGAGGATCATTATGGGTGATTTTAATTATGGCAATATAGATTAGGATGATGAGATAGCAACTGGAAGTAAAGAAAATGAGTTTCTTGAGTTTTTGAGGAAGAACTACCTCAGACAGTACGTAAGAGAGGGCACACGAGAATTAAGGCTCTTGGATTTGGTTATCTCATCAGAGGATGTAATTATAAATGAGGTGTCAGAACATCTACCAATTGGTGAGAGTGACCATGAGGTGATTACCTGGGTGGTTGCAAGCAGTGCGAGGACCCCTGTGAGAAAAGGGTATATGTGGAACTGCAAGGGGGGTGATTATGAAGAGCTCAGGAGACAGCTTGCGGGTGTAGCATTGAATGAGGAGTTAGTAGGAAAAGAGATCAATGCAGCTTGGGGGATTTTCAAAAACTATCTAGTAGATGCAATGTCTAAATGTATTCCAAGGGTTAGAAGGTTAAATAAGGTAGGTGTGAGATGGATGAATAAAGAGATTAAGCATGCGATACAGAGAAAAAGGGCATTGTGGCGGCAGCATAAGAGAAGTGTAAATAACCAATTTCATGAGGTCTACAAAGACCAGGCAAGGAAGGTGACTTGGTTGGTGAGAGTAGCTAAAGAGAGGTATGAACAGCAGTTAGCTAATGAAGCCAAAAAGAATCCTAGGGAGTTCTTTCGATATGTAGCCAGCAAAAGAAAGAATGATTATGGAAGGATGACATTGATTGGAGGAAATGGTATAAAGACAGCTGTTGCAGAATGTGCGGTGGAGATACTTAATGAGCAGTTCATAAAGATCTTTCAATCTTGTGAATGTGACTTCATGGAGAGATTGAGAGCAGTTGATGATGGGGAGGAGAGACTGACTGTAAGTGAGCAAGAGGTGTTTGGGGAATTGAGTAAACTAGATGTAAATAAGGCTGTGAGATTGATAGTATATCACCGCATATTCTGAAGGAATGTGCCAGAGAGTTGACACCTGCTTTGACATATTTTTTTAATACGAGTCTTGCACTTTGTCAAGTTCCTAAAGAGTGGAAGGAGGGCAAGATTGTGCCACTTCATAAAGGAGGTGATTCAACTCAAGCATGAAACTATAGGCCTATCTGTGTGTCAGGTGTTGTGGTTAATTTGTTGGAGAAGCTTGTGAGAACTAGGATCCAGAGTTGGGTTGATAAGAATGGTATAATCTTTGATGGACCGCATGGATTTGCTAAAGGGAGGTCATGTTTTAGTAATCTACTTACTTATTACAATAAAGTGACTGCTTCCTTGGACAGAGGAGAAGGATACACAGTAATATACTTGGATTTCGCAGATTTGATAGAGTACCTCATGATAAGTTGACAGTCAAACTAGAGCAGATGGGGATGGATATTAGATTAGTGCATTGGATTGGAGACTGGCTATCTGATAGGTATCAACAAGTTGTGTATGGGGGTGCAATATCCAGGAAATGGAAAGTCACTAGTGGAGTGCCTCAGCGGTCTGTTTTAGGACCATTACTATTTAACTTGTACATTAATGATATTGGTGAAGAATTGGATGGAGATATTCAGTTGTTTCCAGATGATGGAAATTCGGGGCGAACCATAAAGAGTAGTGAAGATGTTGTGGCCTTGCAAGAAGACTTGAATAAATTGAGTGATTGGGCATGGAAATGGGGATGTGAGTTCAATGTTGCAAAATGTAAGGTTTTAAAATTTGGAAAACAAAGATGGGATGTAGAATTTATGCTTTGTGAGAATATATTGCTGGGAGTAGAGGAAATAAGAGATCTGGGGGTGATAGTGGATAAGGATCTAAAATTTAGGGGACACATCGCCAAAATTATGAAGACAACACAAAGACTTCTGGGAATGATGTGGAGGACACTGACATGTAGAAGTAGGGAGATTTTTGTTCCATTGTATAAAGCTTTGATTAGGCCACACATGGACTATTGTGCCCAGATTTGATCACCTGGTTTTCAGAAGGATGAAGAGATGTTGGAAAGGATCTAAAGGTGACTGACTAAGGTAGTTTCTGACCTCTGGAATGTCGAGTATGAGGAAAGATTGAAAAGGTGTAATTTGCAGAGTCTAGTGGAGAGAAGGAAGAGGGGAGATATGATAGAGACCTACAAGTTGGTGAGGGGTTGCTATAGGATCAATGGTGGAGAAGTTCTACAGAGAATAGTGGGAGATTAGGGGAGAACCAGAGGTCATCCCTGGAAACTGTATAAAGAGGGTGTGAGTATGGGAGTGAGAGGCAGGTTTATTTCATGCAGAGTTGTGAGTGATTGGAATGCCTTGCCTGAGAGTGTGGTGTCTGCAAGGAGTTTGAATGTGTTTAAGACACGGTATGATGAGATGTGTGTGAGATAAAAGGACCTCCTAGATGAGTCTTTGACTCCATGAGGTCTTGTTTAATAATAATAATAATAACATAAAATTTATTTTCGAACAAGAAGAGCATAAAAAACTTCCCTTTCTTGATATCCTAATAGAAAACAATGAAAAAGATAATAAATTATCCTTCTCCATCTATAGAAAACCCACCAATACAGGAAGATTTCTTAATGTGGCTTCACACCGCCACCAATTGCAAAAGATAGTTTTAATTAAACCTTGAGGGACAGAGCTTATAATATTTCAAGCACAGAAAACCAAAGAAATGAAGAACTTCAACATTTAACACAGATCCTCAAAAAAAATGGTTATGAACCGAAGACTATCAAAAAAATCCTGAACACACCACCTACAATCATCTCACAAAAGCAAAATTTCAAGAAAGCAATCACACTTCCATACATCAAGAATGTTACAGACAAAATGGCCAAATTACTAAACAAATATAAAATCAAAGTGGCTTTTCTACCATTGGAAAAAATTTCAAGATCTCTACATCCCCCAAAATCTTTTGACAGTCTTCGGTTATGAACCGAAGACTATCAAAAAAATCCTGAACACACCTCCTACAATCATCTCACAAAAGCAAGATTTCAAGAATGCAATCACACTTCCATACATCAAGAATGTTACAGACAAAATGGCCAAATTACTAAACAAGTATATCATCAAAGTGGTTTTTCTACCGTTGGAAAAAATTTCAAGATCTCTACATCCCCCAAAACCTCCACATCATCCTAGAAAAAACCAGGTATATATAATATTCATTGTTCCTGTGGCATCTGCTATGTAGACAAGACAGGAAGATCAGGAGAAATTCGCATGAATGAACATCAAAAAGACATGCAAAAAAGAAGAGAAAACAAATCAGGGTTAGCCTACCATTCAACTTCCACCAGCCATATTGTAATCTGGCAAAAAACAAACATGTCTTACATTGAAATAAATTGTTTCATAAGGAAATTTAAAGAAGCTACAAACATGCTTAGAATTCCAATGCAATGCAACAAAAACCAGGGCCTAATTGTACACCAAGTTTGGACAGCATTGATTAAAATATAACCAGGTCAGACCTCAGACAATGTGAACGTGAACAACACAACGTGACAGCATCCAGCATTGTTCTAACTTTTAGTTACCTTTGTTCCTTGAAGATGCAAGTCATACGACTTATGAAACTTGTTGGTTTTTTTAATTGTTATTTATTGTAATAAACATGTGGTCCAATTATCGGAATCTTTCTTATGAACTGATAAAGCACAGAAACCATACAAAGAGGTTATTATTATTCCCCTTTATAAAGTGTTGATCCTTCCACATTTGGATTACTGTGCTCAGGTGTGGTCAACTGCATTCCTTGGAGATGAGGAGGTTGTGAAAATGGCTGAGAGGAGAGTGACTAAGTTGGTGATTGATGTAAAAAATTATTCTTCTTATTATTTTTATTCATGCCTCCATGGAGTCAAAAGACTCATAGTGGAAGATCCTTCCTAAGAAACACAAAGTCTATCAAGACTCATTGAGGAGAGATTCCCCCCTAAGAAAGATACAGTCTATCATACCACTCCTTGAACTCATTGGCCGTTCTCACTTTCACCACTCCATCAGGCAATGCATTCTATGGTTCAATCACCCTCCATGGAAAGAAACCTCTTCACCCTCTTGCTCACAGTTTCCTTTCGTAACTTCCAGGAGTGGCCTCTTGTCATCACTCCTTCCCACTGATCAACCAAGCGAAAGAACTACCCATTGTCAACCCTGTAACCACCTCCCAACAGTTTAAAAGTCTCAATCATACCACCTTTCTTTCTTCTATCCACGAAACTCTGCAGTTCCATTCCCTGAGCTGATCCTCATAACTATCATTGTACAGTCCTGAAACCATCTTTGTTATTCGCCTTTGTACCCTTTCGACAGTTAATTTATCCCCGTCAAATCCTGGGGACCAAATCTAAGAACAATAGTCAAAGTGTGGTCTGATCAGAGTTTTATACAACGGAATGATAACCCTTTTATCTCTGCAGGTCAGTGTCCTTCTCATTATTGCAGCAATCCTCTGTGTTACCTTCGCCACCTTTGCAATATGTCCCCTAAATTTCAGGTTTCTATCAATCATTAACCCCAGATCTCTTGTCTCCCCTACTTTCTGCAGTATATCTCCTCCAATAGAGTATGCAGAGTCCCATCAATGTGTCCCAAACCTCAAGAATATATATTTTGCTACATTAAACCGAAATCCCCATTCATTTGCCCATTTATCTAGCTTATTCAAATCCTCTTGCAGGGATGCCGCATCTGCACTATTACTAATAATCCTTCCCAGCTTCGCATCATCTGCATACCCTTGCAATCCACTGAAAATGTCATTGATATAAAGGTTAAACAATATAGGTCCCACTACTGAGCCCTGTGGGACCCCCACTTGTAACCCTATGCTTCCTTGAAACTGCCCCACCATACACAACTCTCTGATACCTATCGGACAGCCAATCCTGAATCCAGTTGACCAATCTGACATCCACACCCATGTGCTGCAATTTAAATATAAGCTTATCATGTGTCACCCTGTCAAATGCCTTCGCTAAATCTAAGAAAATGGCAGTATATTCCTTTCCCTCATCTAATGCTCTTGTAACTTTATCATAAAAGGCTAGCATATTGCTAAAACAAGAGCACCCCTTCACAAATCCATGTTGACTCTCACAGATAGCATTGCTCTCATCTGCCCAATGCTGTATATGGTCCTTCTCTACTTTCTCCAAGATCTTACTAACTACTGATGACACAAAAAATGGTCTATAATTAGGCATTTGCAGTCTTCTACCGCCCTTATGCAATGGCACTATCTTACCTTCCTTCCATTCCATGGGCACCTTTCCTGCAGCCAGACTTTCATTGAAAAGACAGGTCAAAGGCACTGTCAGTTCCCTAGCACATTCTCTCAAAACTCGTGGTGAAATACCATCCAGTTCCCACAGCTTTACTGACATCCAGAATACTTAGTATTTGAAACACACTCTCCACCTGTACCTCTAAGCCTCGAACCTGCCCTATCCCTCTAGCATTAAAACTGACTCCTCCAGGATGAAATACTCCAAAAAAGTGTTCATTGAATAATTCTACTATGTCCGCTATATCAGTCACCTTATTCTCATTTTTATCCCACAATATCATTCTTCTACAGTCATTTCTCCTCATACTGGCCACATATCTAAAAAATTCCCTAGGATATTCTTTGGATCTTAGGGCTAATCTCCTCTCATATTCCAGTTTCGTCTTCCTTACCATACTAGTCACTCTTCTGGCATGTGTCTTATACTCTTGATGCATCTTTTCTTCTCCTGTCTCCTTACACTTCCACAGCCTCTTTTTCGCATGCAATTCCTGTTTAATATTGTTTGTCATCCACTTTACTCCAAATTGTATCTTCTTGTTCACTCGTGGTATACAACTTACCATTTCTGCTAACAAATATTCTTTCATAATTTCCCATGCACTAATGATATCCCGGCCTTCCAATTCCTCCCTCCATGAAACTTCCCCAAGACTATTATAATCTAAGTCTAAGACTATTATAATCACCTGCTTTAATAATTCCACATACGTTCCCGTCTCTTTGATACTCCTGCATGTCTATTCATTTTACAAGTCAAAACCATATGGTCACTCTCTCCAACTTGTGGGAGAGATGTCATTTCAGTTATTATCAACTCTTCTGATGCTATGACCAAATCCAAAACTCTTGACCTCTTGTTCCCTCTATTACATGTTGCCTAAGACATTTGTCCCTCAAGAATTCTAGAAATTCCATTCCTTTATTGCTACATGCATCTTCCTCTCCCCACCTATATCTTGGTCTTCCTCTCGGTCGTTTTCCTGCCAACCTGGCAGAGAACACTTGTTTTGCTAATCTTTCCTCGCCCATTCTGTTTAAGTGACCATACCACCTGAGATTAGCTCTGCTAACGCATTCCTGGATGCTGACACTGTCAAGTTCTTTACTAATATCCTCGTTTTTAATATGATACTGCCATTGATGCCACCTGTTCACGCCTATAATCTTTCTCAGGACTCTCATATCTGAAGTCTCTAGTCTTTGGTCAAGTGTTTTACTTCTGACCCAGCTCTCAGATCCATAAGTTAAAACTGGTTTGAACACTGTCTTGTATACAGCTAATTTAGTGTTGCGACTAATTTCTCTCTTATTCCATATGAATTTATTCAATTGACTTCCCACCATACCAGCTTTGCTGATTCTGTTGTCTATTTCTATATTTAATTTACCATCTTCAGTAAAAATCGTGCCTAAATAGCTGAAATGTTTTACTTGTTCCACAGGTTCTCCATTCCCAACACAATTGACATTTTCAATGATTCTGCCTATTTTCACTGTCTTTGTCTTTTTATTGCTGACCTTCATACCATATCTATTACAAGAGCTATTCAATTTAGTCAGAGAATCTTGCAGACTTGTAGCGGATTTATTTAGAAGTATAACATCATCCGCATAGAGCAAAGAGCTGACATTAACATCGCCAATTTGGATATCATGTTGAATACCACTTTCCTTCATAATGCGATCCATATAGATAATGAATAACAGAGGGGATAATGTACATCCTTGTCTCACACCAGATTTAACATTAAACCATCTTCCTGTACTTCCTTTAATTCTAACTGCTGACTTACAACTCAAATAAAGACTAAGTATTGCTTGATACAATGCCCCATTGATACCATATAACTTCAGCGTATTGAATAGCTTCTCTCTTGGCACCTTGTCATATGCCTTTTCCAGATCGACAAAACTTAAATACAGATCTTTGTTATATTCCCATGCTTTCTCGACTATTTGTCGTAAAGTGAAGATCTGATCCTGACAGCCTCTATTTGGCCTGAATCCAGCTAGTTCTTCACCAAGCTTTTCTTCCACAATTCTTCTCAACCGTTTCTCAAGTATACTTGCATAGATCTTGCCAGGAACACTCAGTAGGGAAATACCTCTGTAATTCTCACATGCAGTTTTATTTCCCTTTTTATATATGGGTACTATGAGAGCTCTACTCCAATCAGCGGGAATTCGTCCCTCTGTCCAGGCTTTCTGAACTATGCAGTGCAGCCACTGTAAGACTCTTATACCACCATACGTCAGCATTTCTGGTCAAATATCATCTACTCCTGCTGCCTTTCCACATTTCAAGCCTTTGATGGCTTTTTCTACTTCAAGTATGGATATGTATTCCTGACTGCATGTCTGGTCAGTGTTTTTTACCACTGTGCTGTCATCACTGCTTCTTTCATTTAGCATTTTTTCAAAGTAATTACTCCATACTTCAAGGATATCTTTTTCTCCCGTTTTCATGTCACCTTTATCATCTCTAATTCCTTTTATAGCACTCTTTACTCCATTCTTAAGCTTCTTCAACAACCTCCAGAATATTTTGCCACATTCTTGATATTTATTTTCTATATTCTTGCCAAAGTCCTCCCATGACTTTTGTTTAGCTAGTTTTACACAGTGTTTAGCATTCTTGCATTTGTCTCTATATTCTCTAAGAGCACAAGCTGACTTATTTGACAGGAACTTTTGGTATGCTTTCTTCTTGTCCTTCACTGCTTCTTTAACCTCCTGTGTCCACCAGGGAGTTCTGATTTTTTTATCCTTACAAACAACCTCACCACATGCCTCTCTGGCAGAATCAATCAATGTTTTCTTCAGAGTTTGCCAATGAATCTCCAAGGTTTGATTCCTGTTCTCAAACTCTTTCATTTTTCCTTCAATAATCTTTGTGTATTTTAGTCTACAGCTCACATCTGAGAGCTGCTCAACTTTTATTCGCTTTAAAACTTTCTTACATGTTATTCTTTTCAATATGAAATTCAATTTTATCCTGCTCAAGACTAAATAGTGATCACTTCCAATTTCAAATCCTCTGTACACTCTGGTGTCCTGCACCAGGGAGAAAACATCACTATCAACAATAACATAGTCAATGAGACTTTTCTTATTCCTAGCCTCTTCTCTCCATGTGAATTTGTGCACATTTTTATGTTTTAACATGGTGTTAGTAATAACCAGTCCATGTCCTGAGCAGAAATCCAACAGATATTTGCCATTATTATTAGCTTTGCTCTTTTCTCCAAATTTTCCCAAAATATTTTTGTTTGTCTCACAACCATTTCCTACTCTGCTATTTAGATCACTAACAAGGACCAACTTTTCATTTTTCATTGTGTCAGTTGCTTTTTCTAAAGCATCAAAAAATTCCTCCACTTCTACTTTAGTAGAACCTTCTGTGGGACCATAGGCACAAATAAATCTCATTGTCCAGTTCCCCATTCTCATATTTGCCCACATTGCTCTACGTGAGACTGACTGCCATTCAAGAAGATTAGCCTCATATTTTGTGTTGAATACTATGGCTACTCCTTCTTTTCCTTGATTGTCATTGCCTGAATATAACATTTTGTATTTATTGCTCAGAAAGATCTCACCAGTTTTGGTCTTTTTTGTTTCAGTCACCCCTATTATGTCGATCTGGTAGTTATCTAATTCCTCAGCTAGCTCCATTTCTTTGCCATTCAGGCTTCTTACGTTGATACCACGTCTCAGTGATCCTAATAATTTTTGGCCAGGCTGATGGTATCTGCACCACCAATTCCTCTCCCTTATTCTGGATACTCCTGGCATTAGTATATAGCATATAAATGCCGTTGTTTCTATACCCAGCATTATCTCCCTCTCGACTCCACTGGGCTCACTTTTACCTGATATCGTCCCCCTTCTCCCAAGTACCCATTCCCAAAAGAGGCCACCCCTGCTACCATCCTCCCTGGGACACACTGACTTTTTCAGAACAGCAATCTCCCCAGATGCCTCCGTCCTTCCTCATTCAAATGTAAGTGGTCTCTTGCACACAATTCCTCTCTGTCCTCAAATGCACTCCAAGCATCTACATATTCCAGTCCTCTCTTGTCACGCATTCTAGCTATTATGTCATTCAATATTACTGCTCTTCTGCTCAGTTCATCATTATCATACCTAGGCAACCCACACACTATCTTTCCTCTCTGTGTCTTCTTTCGTACCACCTCAAATCTCTCGCTGCCCTATTTACACCACCACTCAAATCATTGGTTCCCACCATCACAATCATCTCATCCACTCTTTCACCTATCTTAACTGCCAAAGCCACCCTTTCTATCGTTTCTCCTGGCAAACACTCCTCACACATCCTATCTTGAACACCATGGATCATTGAGTCCCCAAACATTATACCATCATCATCATCATCATCATCAAATTCCTGCCGTGTACCCTCAAGGGATGTATAGGATATGATAGTACTACACGAAAAAAATTACATCATTACTAACTTCCTATCTACAATTTTCCTCCAAATCAGTCTGTTACTTGTCAAGACTCCAAAATTATCAGATCTTATATTGTCAGTGGATTGCAGGAGGATATTCAGTTGTTTGCAGATGATGTGAAGCTGGGAAAGGTTATTAGTAATAGTGCAGATGTGGTAGCCCTGCAAGAGGATTTGAATAAGCTAGACAGATGGGCAAATGAATGGGAGTTCAGTTTAATGCAGAAAAATGTAAGGTCTTGAGGTTTGGGACACATCAATGGGACACTGCATACTCTATTGGAGGAGATATACCAGAGGAAGTAGGGGAGACAAGAGATCTGGGGTTGATGATTAATAGAAACCTGAAATTTAGGGGACATATTGAAAAGGTAGTGAAGGTAACAGAGAGGAGTGCTGCAATAATGAGAAGGACACTGACCTGCAGAGATAAAATGGTTATCATTCCATTGTATAAGACTCTGTTGAGATCACACTTAGACTATTGTTCTCAGATCTGGTCCCCAGGATTTGAAGGGGATAAATTAACTGTGAAAGAGGCAGATAAACAAGATGGTTTCAGGACTGTACAATGTTAGTTATAAGGATCGGCTGAGGGAGTGTGGGCTGCATAGTTTGGTGGATAGAAGTAGAAGGAGAGGTGATATGATTGAGACTTTTAAACTGTTGAGAGGCGGTTACAGGGTTGACACTGGGGAGTTCTTTCGCTTGGTTGAACAGTGGGAAGGAGTCATGACAAGGGGCCATCCCTGGAAGTTACAAAAGGAAACTGTGAGACAGAGGGTGAGGAGTGGTTTCTTTGCATGGAGAGTGGTTGAACTGTGGAATGCATTGCCTGATAGAGTGGTGAGAGCGAGAACGGTCAATGAGTTTAAGGAGTGATATGATAGACATTGTGTTTCCTAAGAGGGACCTCCCACGATGAGTCTTGATAGATTTTTTTTTCTTAGGAAAGACCTCCCGCAAAGAGTCTTTTGACTCCATGGAGGCTTGAATAATAATAATAATAATAATAATAATAATAAATTGGCAACAATAATCCATTCCTAAGGACAAACTCTCTTCTTTATTACATCCAAGAGTGTATGAAGTGCCGTGTTCTTGTGACCTGGCTTACCATGAATACACAAGAAGAACTGTAGACATCCACCTTGGTGAACATAAAAAATACATTTGACACTATCGTTATGGCAAGCTGGATCTAGCAGACCATGTCTTTGATACTCCACACAGGATCAAAAGTGTTACTCAGAAGTCATAAGTCAGACATTGCATTTGGAATTAGCAGCAGCTTTATAATATACATACTCCAAATATCAACAGGTATGGCTGTATAAATTCACCAATATTCTGAGAGAGAGAGTAATTTTAAGATCTAATTGATACTGGCTTTCTCTCTATTTCCACCATAGATGGTGACAATTAGGAATGTAGTTCCTTGGCTTCTCTGTTACAAATTTTTTTAAATTAGTTCCACTGTTATATCATATTGTTGTTTTTTCATGTACTGTGACAAACTGTAATTGTGTTTTGAAGATGCTGGATATAATACCAGTGAAATATCAGCTCATACCTTAATAAATATCAATACCATTTAAATAAACTAACAAGACAGTTAAAAAGGCTCAAACAGCATGCATGAATTTTTTGTAGCAACTAAAATGAGAGAAGTAAATTTTGAATTTATTCCAGTTTTTTTGTTTGTTCTTTTTTTTCTTTCTTTTTTTTTTAATACACTCAATTTTTATTATAAGAAACAAAGTTATAGCAAACTTATTCACAATAACAGGGGAAATAAGGAAATTGAAATGGTTGTTGATTGAGTTCATTCACCCAAAATTTGTTGGAATCAGTGAGACATGGTACGATGAGTATAACATCCTGACAGGAATAGGGATGGAAGGGTGTGATGTATTTTGTAAAGGTAGAAAAGGTAAAAAGGGAGGTAGAGTGCTACTCATGAGAGAAAATGTGTTATGCCCATACAAGATAGAGATGAAGGGGATGAATAGTGATAGTGGTTTTGAGGCAGTATGATGTGAGATAGAGGTGAAGAGAATGAAATACTTTGTTGGATGTTGCTAGAGACCTGGTGTTAAATTCTGAATGAAAGGAATTATAATATAATAGTGTTTCATTCAGGATTTAACATAGTCTGACATTCCCTGAGCCAAATTTGCTCATTAGACAACAGCAAATTATATACTTACTGATGTATATTCCATAATTATAAAATAATTGTATGTTCTAATAGTTGTTATTTATTTATTATTATTATTATTATTATTATTATTATTATTATTATTTCCCCAAGACCTCGTGGAGTCAAAGACTCATCTGGGAGGTCCTTTTATCACACACACACACACACACACACACACACACACACACACACACACACACACACACACACATCTCATCATACCGTGACTTAAACACACTCAAACTCCTTGCAGACACCACACTCTCAGGCAAGGCATTCCAATCATTCACAACTCTGCACGAAAAAAACCTACCTCTCACTCCCCTACTCATACCCTCTTTATACAGTTTCCAGGGATGACCTCTGGTTCTCCCTTGATCTCCCACTATTCTCTGTAGAACTTCACCATTGATCTTATAACAACCCCTTACCAACTTGTAGATCTCTATCATATCTCCCTCTTCCTTCTCTCCACCAGACTCTGCAAATTACATCTTCTCAATCTTTCCTCATACTCAACATTCCAGAAGTCAGAAACTACCTTAGTCAGTCGCCTTTGGACCCTTTCCAACATCTCTTCATCCTTCTGAAAACCCGGTGACCAAATCTGGGTACAATAGTCCATGTGTGGCCTAATCAAAGCTTTATACAATGGAACAAGAATTTCCCTACTTTTACACGTCAGTGTCCTCCGCATCAATCCTAGAAGTCTTTGTGTTGTCTTCACAATTTTGGCAATGTGTCCCCTAAATTTTAGATCCTTATCCACTATCTAATATTTATATCCTTATCCCAGGGGAGGATATAAATAGTAGAAGAAATCAGATTGATTATATTTTGATAAACAAAAGATATAGAAACATTATAAAAAATGTGACAACATATCCAGGAGCAGACTGTGATACAGATCACATATTGTTGTCAACTAAGATAAGGATTAATCTAAAAAAGGTAACTACAGGGAAATGGAACAAATCATGGAACATGGAGCGGCTGAAGATACCAAGTACGGTGAATGAATTCTCAAAGAAAGTAGAGGAAGAAATGAACGAGAGAAATATACAAGAAAATGATGATGCAAGTGAAAAATGGAAGATTCTGAAGGAAAGCATAATTACTGCTACAGAATTACATTTAGCTAAAAAAGAGGAGGAAAGAGAGAAAAGAAAGAAACCACGGATGACGGAAAACATTTTGAGGAAAATAACACAAAGAAAAACGTTAGTTAATAGTAAAACAGAGGAGAAAAAAAAAGCAGTATAAAGACTTGAGTAGGGAGATACAAAGAGAGATAAGAAGGAAAAAGGAAGAGTGGTTAGATGAAATAAGTAAAGATACAACAGCAAAGGCAGAAAGAAAGGAGGGGTTTAGAAGATCGATTTTTATCCCCATTCCAAAAAAGACAGGAGTTTAGACTGTAACAATTTTAGAACGATAAGTCTTATAACTCACACAGCAAAAATTCTGGGGCAAATAATTTAGAGAGAATTAGGAATAAAATAGAAAAAGAAATGAACGAGGAACAGTTTGGATTCAGAACCAACAGAGGAACTAGAGAGGCTATAACTTGTCTAAGAATTATTGGGGAGAAAACACTAAACCATGGTGGAAAGTTGTTTTGGGGATTTCTAGATTTTGAAAAGGCATTTGATACAGTGAAACATGAAAGGCTTTTTGACATTCTAGAAAATACTGACATTGACTATTATGATTTGGAAATTTTAAAGAGATTATATTGGTCACAAATAGCATCAGTGTGTGTAAATGGAGAGGAAACAGGAAAATTCCCGGTGGAGATAGGAGTCAGACAAGGATGCAAGTTATCACCATTATTGTTTAACTTTTATAGTGAACAAAAGTTTAGAGCGCACTTGAGGATGTAGAAGAAGGAATAAAAATAAACGGATGAATCATTAATAACTTAAGATATGCAGATGATGTAGTAGTGATGGCAGAAAGTGAAAATGGATTACAACAAATTATTCAAAGAATTGAAAACTCTTGTAAAGAGTATGGACTAAGAATTAACACAAAAAAGACCAAGATAATGATAATGGGTAGAAAAATAGGAGATAATGTAAAAATAAGATGTGGAGGAAAGATTTTAGAAGAAGTGGAAAGATTTCAATATTTAGGTAGCTGGATCTCAGAGAAAGGAACTTCAGAGTTGGATATTAGAAATAGAATAGGTAAAGCTAAATCGGCATTTATGGAAATGAAGAGAATTTTAATAAACAAGAACACTAAAATGGGTGTTAGAATTGGAATAGTTAAAGCAACAGTTTGGAGTATTGCAAGTTATGGAAGTGAGTCCTGGATACTAAGAAAGAGAGATATGGAAAGAATTAATGCATTGGAAATATGGTATTATAGAAAGATGGAAAAGATTAGCTATACAGAAAGAATATCAAAATAAGAAGTTTTAAGACGATTTGGGATGGAAAGAACATTGTTAAAGAATATTATGCAAAGAAAGACTAGATTTGCAGGACATCTTCTGAGAGGTTCTTCGGGACACCTGACAAGAACTATATTACAAGGGAAAGTTCAGGGGAAGAGAATACGTGGAAGACCAACTAGAGAGTGGTTTAATGACATCGTGGAATGGACTGGTTTAAGAATGATGGAAGCGACAGACAGAGAGAAATGGAGAAGAGCTGCTCATCTGCTGCAATCCTCTTGCTAGAGGATGCTACCGGACGACAACGACGATGATCCACTATCACCCTCAGATCTCTTATTTCCTCTACCTCCAACAATATATTCTCACCAAGCATAAATTTTGCATCCCATCTTTCTTTTCCAAATTTTAAAACCTTACATTTTGTAACATTGAACTCGCATACCCATTTCCGTGCCCAGTCACTCGATTTATTCAAGTCTTCTTGCAAGGCCACAACATCTTCACTACTCCTTATGGTTTGTCCCAACTTTGCATCATCTGCAAACAACTGAATATCTCCATCCAAATCTTCGACAATATCATTAATATACAAGCAAAATAGTAATGGCCCTAAAACAGACCCATGAGGCACTCCACTAGTGACTTTCCTTTTCCTGGATATCGCACCCCCATACACAACTTGTTGATACCTATCAGATAGCCAGTCTCCAATCCAAAGCACTAATCTAATATCCAACCCCATCTGCTCTAGTTTGACTGTCAACTTATAATGAGGTACTCTATCAAAAGCATTTGCAAAATCCAAGTATATTACGGTGTATCTTTTCCTCTGTCCAAGGAAGCAGTCACTTTATTGTAATAAGTAAGTAGATTACTAAAACATGACCTCCCTTTAGCAAATCCATGCTGTCCATCAAAGATTATACCATTGTTGTCAACCCAACTCTGGATCCTATTTCTCACAAGTTTCTCCAACAACTTAAGCACAACACCTGACACAGAGATAGGCCTATAGTTTGATGTTTGAGTTCGATCACCTCCTTTATGAAGTGGCACAATCTTGCCCTCCTTCCACTCTTTAGGAACTTGATCAAGTGCAGCCTTATTTACATCTAGTTTAATCAACTCCCCAAACACCTCTTGCTCACTTACAGTCAGTTTCTCCTCCCCATCATCAACTGCTCTCAATCTCTCCATGAAGTCACATTCACAAGATTGAAAGATCTTTATGAACTGCTCATTAAGTATCTCTACCACACATTCTGCAACAGCTGTCTTTATACTATTTCCTCCAATCAATATCATCCTTCCATAATCATTCTTTCTTTTGCTGGCTACATATCGAAAGAACTCCCTAGGATTCTTTTTGGCTTCATTAGCTAACTGCTGTTCATACCTCTCTTTAGCTACTCTCACCAACCAAGTCACCCTCCTTGCCTGGTCTTTGTAGACCTCATGAAATTGGTTACTTCCACTTCTCTTATGCTGCCTCCACAATGCCTCTTTTCTCTGTATCGCATCATGCTTAATCTCTTTATTCATCCATCTCACACTTACCTTATTTAACCTTCTCACACTTGGAATACATTTAGACATTGCATCTACTAAATAGTTTTTGAAAATCCCCCAAGCTGCATTGATCTCTTTTCCAGTTAACTCCTCATTCCATGCTACACCCGCAAGCTGTCTCCTGAGCTCTTCATAATCACCCCCCCTTGTAGTTCCACATATACTCTTTTTTCACAGGGGTCCTTGCACTGCTGGCAACCACCCAGGTAATCACCTCATGGTTACTTTCACCAATTGGTGGATGATTTGACACCTCGTTTATAATTACATCCTCTGATGAGATGAACAAATCCAAGAACCTTAATCCTCGTGTGCCCTCTGTTACATGCTGTCTGAGGTAGTTATCCCTCAAAAACTCAAGAAACTCATTTTCTTTACTTCCAGTTGCTATCTCTTCAACCCAGTCTATATTGCCATAATTAAAATCACCCATAATGATCACCCTTTTCTTATTTGCTTGGCTTATTTGACTATATATTTCACTATCACCACCATCCATATTACCAGGTCTATAACAACATCCCACCAAGTATTTGATTCTATTCACCTCTATCTCACACCATACTGCCTCAAAACCACTGGCCCTATTTCCCTCTTGCATCTCTACCTTGTATCCACATAACTCTTTCTCTATCATCAATAGCACTCCCCCTCCCTTTTTACCCCTTCTATCCTCACGAAACATATCATACCCTTCCATCTCTATTCCTGTCAGGATGTCATCCTCTTCCAACCATGTCTCACTTATTCCGACAATCTTTGGGTGAACAGACGCAATTAGTGAAACCATTTCATCCACCTTGTTTCTTATACTTCTAGCATTGGTATACAAACACGACAGCTCATTTCTGGATCTACAGCTAGTTCCACTGATACCACTCACTCGATGTGATTTCTCCATGATGGACTGGGGCCATTTCCCTTTCTGCTTCTTCATTTTAGAACCCTTTTCAATTTCATCTGTTTCCTCTTGATCCCTGGTCATCCCATTTCTTTCCTGCCTACACATGCTCTCACCTCCTCTTGTAGCATCCACCTTTCTCACGCTGTGTACCCCTGTCGACCCTGAGCCTCCCCGTTTCCCTGCTCCTCTTGCTCACCCATTCTCTCATTTTCTATACTCATACCACTCACTTTTATTTATCCTGTACTAATTCTTTGTAGAATATATATATATATATCCTATGTGAACTGTGCATGGAAACTTGGAATTTAATCCATTTCTGTAAACCATTGCCAAAGATATAGCCAGTATGACAGAAATTAAGTGCTGTATGAAATTATGAAGTTATCTGCCAGCACACATTTTGGCGCTAGTCACCATGCCGTGTTTACAATGTCATACATGAGGCAGATTTTTTGGTGCGAAGAAGAGAGAAGAGACATAGGCTGTTGATATAGAAGGAAGGAGAGAGGAATGAAGGCCAACAGTATAACCGGGTTGAAAAGACAAGGGAGCGCTCTGTTTTTCTGTTACTCTTCCGTGGGCTCTTGTTCGTATCCTGATTCTTATTCCCTCATCTTGTAATTGTGAAAGACGAGAGGCATGACTGGGATTGCCAAAGAAACCTGAAGGATAGACATTTTAGAATGAGGCAGGCATGTATTCCCGAGTCAACAAGATCGCTATGGTGATTCTGGATCCTTTCGAACTAAAGTAACCTAAGAGAGCTATTGAGAAGCAAGGAAGTGTTTTCCAGAACACGTGATAACAGGCAAAGTATATCAACCGCCCCGGTAAGGAAATCCTTTCTGTCTTTTGTGAATGTAATTACAATAAAGAGGAAGCGTATTGCCTTAATGACAGTTCAAGTTTGAACGTGTGATATCTTGAAGCTTCCCCTTTATTGTATCCAATAAATCCAATCCGATCACCAAGAGAACGTGATATGTTAGAAACTGACTACTAAGAATTACTGTAATAGATTGATAGGACTTTAGAATTCCTTGGTGTGTGTGTGTATTTAGTAATATGTGCTTTGAATAACCAGATCGGCTAAGCAGAGTCGACAATTGAAATATATTGAATAGATAACCTTTGTCTAAAAGTTGTACTTAGAAGCTTATAACTCTAAGAAGGACAGAAATCTATATGTTAAGAATTTAACCATGCTGAGTGTATTCTACTGTGAAGTTACTATTGTCTTAATAAGAACTTCTTTATTTCATGATCATTTTAGTTATGTTTAGATCTTCTTAGATTAATGTAAATTCATGTGATAGTGTATTAAATGTTTTTATTTAGTTTGAATCATGTGCTTGCCTGAATTCATTTCAATGCACCACTCATTTAACAGTTCAGATCTAAGCGGGAACTCTATTTAATGTGAAAGTAAGAAAAGATTAGAGAACCACAACTGCTATATAACTTAAAGGTAATTTGTCTAAGGAAGGTTCTGTCTTATTTAGATTATTATAGCATTGTACTTGCTGATGATTGATTCCTTAACATTGTTCTTACAACCATGGACACACAGTGGCGCAGTTAAATATAAATTTTCTTTGTGTTCTAAAAAGGAGTCAATCAGAAGAAAGAACCAGGGAATTACCGACCTCGTCGATAACCTCCCCTATTATTTTAACTCTTGTACAGTGTTACCCATATAGAGATTAGGCCTAGACTGTCTCATAACTGAATACTGTATTCAGGCAAAAATAGAACACACAACGAAGAAGAAAGACATCACAACACTGGTAATGTGTAGGCTAATGACCAGGAAATGTAGAGCATTAATTGCAGCAATATGCACTGGGATGACAAGATAGCAACTGGAAGTAAAGAAAATGACTTTCTTCAGTTTCTGAGGGACACCTACCTCAGGCAGTATGTAACAGAGGATACATGAGGAGTGAGGATCGTGGATTTGATCATCTCATCAGAGGATGTTATTATAAATAAGGTGTCAAAGTTAGTGAGAGTGACCATGAAGTGATTACCTGGGTGGTTGCCAATCATCGAGGACTTCCGTGAAGAAAGGATATATGTGGAACTACAAGATTGGTGATTATGAGAAGCTGAGGAGACAGCTGGAAGCTGTAGCATCGAATGAGGTCATTAGGTGGAAAGGAGGTCAATATTGCTTGTGTGATATTCAAGAACTATCTATTAGAAGCAATGTTGAAATGTATTCCAAAGGTCAGCAGGTTAAATAAGGTAAGTGTGAAATGGATGAATGAAGAGATTAAGCATGAAATACAGAGCGAAAAGGCATTATGAAGGCAACATAAGATGAGTGTTAATAATTAATTCCATGATGCCAGTTCAATGTTACATAATGTAAGATTTTTAAAATTTGGAAAATGAAACTTGGATATAGAATTTATTCTTGGTGGGAATATGTTGTTTGTGGTGGATGAAATAAGAGATCTTGAGGTGATGGTGGATAAGGGTCTAAAATTTAGAGAACATATTGCCGAAATTGTGAGGACAACACAATGAATTCTTGGAATGATGCAGAGGACACTGACTTGTAGAAGTAAGGAAATTCTGTTTCCATTGTATAAGGGTCTGATTAGACCACATATGGACTATTGTGCACAGATTTGGTGACCTGGTTTTCAAAAGGATGAGAGTCCTTTTGAAAACTTGAGAGTCCAGAGGTGATTGACTGAAATTGTTTTTGATCTCTGGAATGTTGATGAGTCTAGTGAATAGTAGATAGGGGGAAGTTGATATGATAGAGATGTACAGGTTGGTAAGGGATTGTTATAGGATTAATGTTGTAGAGGTTTTTCATAAAATGGTTTGAGATGAAGGAGGGTACGAGCAAAGCAGTTAGAAGCAGGCTTTTTGCATGACGAGTTGTGAATGAATGGAATGCATTGTCTGAGAGAGTGGTGTCTGCAGAGAATCTGGATGTGTTTAAGGCATGGTACAATGAGCTGTGTGTATGACAAAAGGGACCTCCTAGATCAGTCGGTGACTCCATGGGGAGGGGGGGGGGTCTTGGAATAATAATAATAACTACTGAAAAGTGCTGACGTTCCACAGGCACATCATGCACCATAACAAAGTATTGTTGTAGTCCTGGAAGTTTGCTTTAGTGAGAATCAACAATATAATTATTTATCATAAATATACAATCAAATAACTAATAAAAATAAATTTTTTTGCAGTTATTAAAAAATGTTTCAGAAAGAGTCTTTTCTTTTAAATAATTTCTTTTGGCCAATATCAGATTTATGGTTATTAAAACCATTCTTATAATCTGATTTTCCTTGTCTTACTATTCTTGTCATTCTTCTAATCTAAGCCTGCACTTCATATTTTTATGTGTTTGTGTGTGTATACCTCTCAGTAATGCATACACTCTCATCAATTAGAGAGAAAATGGTTACCTAACTGATGAGTATATCCTATGATGTTACGAGTCTGAAGATACTATATGATTAAATCCAAAAGACTCTATGGTGCCAATAGATTAACACTAATAAATCATTATTACTTTATTATCGTCATCTCTCATTTATAGACAGCTGTGCCATGATAGGATTCGAAACCATGGCATATAGGTTAAAATGTGACATTAGCTTAGACATCTAGGCCAGTAAATCTCCAGGAAGTGATTTGCCTATGTCATGTGAGAAGATGAAAACATAGAAGGAGAGAAATTGTGCACAGTAGACTTGGCAGAGACTAGACGTGTAATATCAGGATCATATAATATAATGTAATGAATATAATGCGTAGTATCAGGTGAGACGGTGAGTGACAAAATGAGAGACATTCCATTAAAACTTCATATTTTTGTAAATTCTTAGAAAATCTTAAATTTAAATATTGGATTGGCCTACATGTTACTCACACTCAAGGAGATTTCAAAGTTGGCATTGTAGGGCACCATTATATAAGATGTCAGCTGAAAAAAACAGCTGAAAGATTGGTGCACAGCTTGATCCAGTTTGTGATAAGAGTACCATGCTAGCAGAGATTCATTTCCTGTTGGTAGCAATTTATGGAACAAATAACATGTCATGGAAACAAATTTCAGTTTGGTATAATGATTTTGTAACAACATGTCACATACCACCAACTGCATGGTGAATGATCATGATACCATAGTTAGGAGGTTTTGGACTTCTAATTTGTGTAGTCCTGATTATGCCTGTGTTCTTTGATCTCTCATTCTCGCTACACCATGAAAGAGTTAGTGGCTGTAATACAATATGCAGTCAATGGTGAAGTGTAACATGTACTCATTTTCTAGTTAGAGACACTTGACACCAATTTTTTTCTGGGCTGGAATGGATACTTTGGTAACATGGTA
Organism: Typopeltis vanoorti; assembly: GCF_054136105.1. Classification (NCBI taxonomy): domain Eukaryota; kingdom Metazoa; phylum Arthropoda; class Arachnida; order Uropygi; family Thelyphonidae; genus Typopeltis; species Typopeltis vanoorti. The sequence continues at coordinate 155,909,038 of NC_143555.1, forward strand.
GGATAAATGGATAAACATCTCGAACAATATAAAATGTATATGAAACATAAGATATGTCAGATAAGAAAAAAAAGTTCTTGTTAACTTCATTTTTTTTTAAAATATATCTTTATGTGTGTGTGTGTGGATAGATATAAAAAAACATACCTGTCCTATCTTCTTTTCTGTCAGCTATATAAACAGAAGAGAAAAAAGATTTTTAATGTTGGAAATCTTAATAATAAACCATAATTCATTAATATTAAATAATGATTTTTTTCATTCATAATTAATAATATGTATGTGTGTGTATATATATATATATCTATATACCAGTAACATTAGTGTTTTTGCATCAATATTCATGTAACTGATTAAGTCAAAAACACTAATGTTACTTCTTTTTTAATGAGATTCCCGGCTATAAAGGGGTGTAAGCCTATAGTGCATTAGATCGTGAGTGGACTTAAAATGGATGGAATTCGAATTTATACAGTAGCTAAGAGATAATTACCTGAGGGATAATCACTCTCCAAATGGGGAGAGTGATCATGCAATCTTGTTCTGGGAGGTTGCTAAACATGTAAAATTCTTTGCCAAGAAAGAATTTATTATTATAATTATTATTATTCAGTCCTCCATGGTGTCAAAAGACTCATCGTGGGAGGTCCTTCCTAAGAAACAAAGTCTATCATACCACTCCTTACACCCATTGACCGTTCTCACTCTCAACACTCCATCAGGCAATGCATTCCATGGTTCAACCACACTCCATGCAAAGAAACCACTCCTAATCCTCTTGCTCAGTTTCCTTTCACAACTTCCAGGAATGGCCTCTTGTCATTACTCCTTCCCGCTGTTCAACCAAGCAAAAGAAATCCCTAGTGTCAATCCTGTAACCAGCTCTCAACAGTTTAAAAGTCTCAATCATATCACCTCTCCTTCTTCTATCCACCAAACTCTGTAGTCCACATTCCCTCAGCCGATCCTCATAACTAACAATGTACAGTCCTGAAACTGTCTTTGTTATCCGCCTAGGTTTCCACAGTTAATTTATCCCCTTCAAATCCTGGGGACCAAATCTGAGAAAAATAGCCTAATTGTGGTCTGATCAGGGTCTTATACAATGGAATGATAACTGTTTTATCTCTACAGGTCAGCATCCTTCTCATTATTGCAGCAATCCTCTGTGTTACCTTCACCACCTTTGCAATATGTCCCTTGAATTTCAGGTTTCTATCAATCATCAATCCCAGATCTCTTGTCTCCCCTACTTTCTCCAGTATATTTCCTCAAATAGAGTATGCACAGTCCCATTGATGTGTCCCAAAACACAAGACCTTACATTTTGGTGCATTAAACCAAAACCACCATTCATTTGTCCATCTATATAGCTTATTCAAATTCTCTTCCAGGGCTGCTGCATCTGCACTATTACTAATAATCCTTCCCAGCTTCGCATCATCTGCAAACAACTGAATATCTCCTTGCAATCCACTGACAATGTCGAGCCCTGTGGGACCCCACTTATAACCCTCTGCCTCCTTGAAACTGCCCCACCAAACACAACTCTCTCATACCTATTGGACAGCCAATCCTGAATCCAGTTGACCAATCTGACATCCAGATCCATGTGCTGCAATTTTATCAGCTTATCATGTGGCACCCTGTCAAATGCCTTTGCGAAGTCTAAGAAAATGGCAGTATATGCATTTCCCTCATCTAATGCTCTCTTAACTTTATTATAAAAGGCTAGCATATTGCTAAAATAAGAGTGCCCCTTCACAAATACATGTTAACTCTCACAAATAACATTACCCTCATCTGCCCAATGTTGTATATGGTCCCTCACTACTTTCTCCACGATCTTAACAAGTACTGATGACACACACAAACTGGCCTATAATTAGACACTTCTAGTCAGCTACCGCCCTTATGCAATGGCACTATCTTACCTTCCTTCCATTCCATGGGCACCTTTCCTGCAGCCAGACTTTCTTTGAAAAGCCAGGTCAAAGGCACTGTTAGTTCCCTAGCACATTCTCTCAAAACTCATGGTGAATTACCATCTAGTCCCACAGCTTTACTGATATCCAGAGTACTCAGTATTTGAAATACACTCTCCTCCTGTACCTCTAAACCTCGAACCTGCCCTATCCTTCTAGTATTAAAACTGACTCCTCCAGGATGAAATACTCCAATAAGGTGTTCATTGAATAATTGCACTATGTCCTCTGCATCAGTCACTCTATTCCCATTTTTATCTCACAATATCATTCTTCCACAGTCATTTCTCTTCCTATTGGCCAGATAGCTAAAAATTTCCCTAGGATTTTCTTTGGATTTTAGGGCTAATCTCCTCTCATATTCCAGTTTCGCCTTCCTTACCATACTAGTCACTCTTCTGGCCTGTGTCTTATATTCTTCATGCATCTTCTCTTCACTTGTCTGTTCTGTCATGCATCTGTTCCATAGCTTCTTTTTCGCATGCAATTCCTGTTTAATATTGTTTGTCATTCACTTTACTCCAAATTGTGACCTCTTCTTCACTCGCAGTATACAAGTTATTATTGCTGCTAACAAATATTCTTTCACAATTTCCGAAGCACTAATGATATCCCGGCCTTCCAATTCCTCTTTACATGAAACTTTCTCAAGTTGAGGTCTTGGACTATTATAATCATCTGCCTTATAATTCCACATACGTTCCCATCTCTTTGATACTCCTGCATGTCTATTCATTTTCCAAGTCAAAACCATATGGTCACTCTCTCCAACTGGTGGGAGAAATGTCATCTCTGATGCTATAACCAAATCCAAAACTCTTGGACCTCTTGTTCCCTCGGTTATATGTTGCCTAAGATATTTGTCCCTGAAGAATTCTAGAAATTCCATTCCCTTATTGCTACATGCATCTTCCTCTTCCCAGCTTATACTGCTGTAGTTAAAATCTCTCCTAACAATCATTCTTCTTGCACTTGCCAAACTCAACTGTCTAAACATCTCCTGGTCCCCACCCTCTGTGCTCCTGGGTCTGTAGAAACACCCCACTAAATATCCTGTCTTGCCCACCTCTACCTCACACCATATGCTTTAAAAATCATTAGTGTCACTGCTTTCCAAAGCCTCCACTCTTAGAGGACATAGGTCGTCACTTATCATAAGCAGTACTCCACCACCGTGCTTTCCTTTCCTATCCTGCTAAAAAATGCTGTACCCAGCGACTTCTATTCCTGTTATTATATCCTCTTCTCTCAACCACTTCTCAGTGATCCCAATAATTTTTTGACTATAAAACTAGTAATTATGATAATCTTATGAGGCATCTTGGAGCAGTGCCATGGCTTAAGAAATTACAAGGAAAGAATGTCAGTGGTCAAGGAAAGTGGTCAGGGATTGTTTGAGAGTAGCAATATTACACAGCATACTAAGCTCAGAAGGATAAACCAAGTGGAAAGTTAAGTGGATGAGCCTGGTTTTCCCTTTCAGTTGTTTCCGACCATAGGTGACTTTGTAGGCATTGCCCATAAAATATTCCTGGTGAGATTGTTACAGGGTAGTTCACCATTGCTTTCTCCAACCCCCCCAATTTTATCTGGGCTCGGGAGTGGCATATGACTGGGATGTATTCAGTCATGAATACATCCCAGTCATAATCCCGGTCACTGTAATCCATGTGTGTTCACAGGGCTGGTTTGCCTGTTCTGGGAGACGAAAAACCCGAGTTTCCAGGTGAAAAAATCCTCTTCCTCCATATGACCTTTAGTCACCTTTAGTCAAAAGAGACCAGATAAAGGTTCCTCATGTCACTGACCAGAATCGAACCCAGGTCTTTCCGAGCAACGGGCTTCGTTTAAACTGACTGAGCTACGGAGGCTCAAGTGGATGAGTAGAGATATAAAGCATGAGCTGTAAAAAAGGAAAACAATACGGAGGGAATATAAGAAAAAAAGTGATCAGCATACTCATGAGCAGTACAAAAGGAAAGAAAGAAGGATGACTAGTATGGTAAGAAAGGCAAAATCAGATTATGATAGAAATTAGCTAAGCAGGTCCAAGTAAATCCAAAAGAGTGTTTTCTTATGTATCAAGTAAGATGAAAAATTACTATGGTAGATGACTTGAATCGATGATGGTAGGAAAGTGAAAGAAGCAAGAGCAATAGTTAAGTCATCATTTTGAAACGGTATATATATCATCTAAGTGGGGACTTTGTAGTTGCTGATGTAACAGAGATGCATGTCAAAATTGAGATAGACAAACAGCATGTGTTAAGAATCTTGAAAAATATCAATGTGAATACAAAAGTGGGAATGGATGACATGTCAGCCCGTGTACTACGTGAACGAGCAAGAGATGTTGTTCAATCTAAGTCTCAGCTCTGGCAAGGTTTCAAAGGAGCGGAAAGAGAGTAAGATAGTTTGTTCCATTACATAAATTTGGATCAAAGACAGAAGTAGAAAACTAGCTATATTATTATTATTATTATTATTATTCAGGCCTCCATGGGGGTCAAAAGAGTCATCGTGGGAGGTCCTTTCTGAGAAACACAAGTCTATCAAGACTCATCAAGGGAGGTCCCTCCTAGGAAATACAAAGTCTATCATACCACTCCTTAAACAGATTGACCGTTCTCGCTTCCACCACTCCATCAGGCAATGCATTCCATGATTCAACAACTTTCCATGCAAAGAAACCTCTCCTCTTTCTCGCAGTTTCCTTTTGTAACTTCCAGGGATGGCCTCTTGTCATGACTCCTTCCTGCTGTTCAACCAAGCGAAAGAACTCCCCAAAGTCAACCTTGTAACCACCTCTCAACAGTTTAAGTCTCAATCATATCACCTCTCCTTCTTGTATCTACCAAACTCTGCAGCCCACACTCCCTCAGCCGATCCTTATAACTAACATTGTACAGTCTTGAAACCATCTTGGTTATCTGCCTCTTTCTCACAGTTTCCTTTTGTAACTTCCAGGGATGGCCTCTTGTCGTGACTCCTTCCTGCTGTTCAACCAAGAGAAAGAACTCCCCAGTGTCAACCCTGTAACCACCTCTCAACAGTTTAAAAGTCTCAATCATATCACCTCCCCCTCTACTTCTATCCACCAAACTATGCAGCCCACACTCCCTCAGCCGATCCTTATAACTAACATTGTACAGTCCTGAAACAATCTTGGTTATCTGCCTCTGTACCCTTTCCACAGTTAATTCATACCCGTCAAATCCTGGGGACCAGATCTGAGAATAATAATCTAAGTGTGATCTGATCAGAGTCTTATATAACGGAATGATAACCATTTTATTTCTGCAGGTCAGTGTCCTTCTCATTATTGCAGCAATCCTCTGTGTTACCTTCACTACCTTTTCAATATGTCCCCTAAATTTCAGGTTTCTATCAATCATCAACCCCAGATCTCTTGTCTCCCCTAATTCCTCCGGTATATCTCCTCCAATAGACTATGCATCCCAAACCTCAAGACCTTACATTTTGGTGCATTAAACTGAACTCCCATTCATTTGCCCATCTGTCTAGCTTATTCAAATCCTCTTGCAGGGCTACCACATCTGCACTATTACTGAAAACCCCTTCCCAGCTTTGCATCATCCGTAAACAACTGAATATCCCCTTGCAATCCATGGACAATATCATTGATATAAAGGTTAAACAATATAGGCCCTAGTACTGACCCCTGTGGGACCCCACTTGTAACCCTCTGCTTCCTTGAAACTGCCCCACCATACACAACTCTCTGATACCTATCGGACAGCCAATCCTGAATCCAGTTGACCAATCTGACATCCAGCCCCATGTGCTGCAACTTGAATATCAGCTTATCATGTGGCACACTGTCAAATGCCTTTGCTAAGTGTAGGAAAATGGCAGTATATGCCTTTTCCTCATCTAATGCTCTTGTAACTTTATTATAAAAGGCTAGCATATTGCAAAAACAAGAGCGCCCCTTCTCAAATCCACGTCGACTCTCACAGATAACATTACCCTCATCTGTCCAATGCTGTATATGGTCCCTCGCTACTTTCTCCAAGATCTTACTAACTACTGATGACACACAAACTGACCTATAATTAGACACTTCCAGTCTGCTACTGCCCTTATGCAAATCACTATCTTACCTTCCTTCCATTCCATGGGCACCTTTCCTGCAGTCAGACTTTCAATGAAAAGCCAGGTCAAAGGCACTGTCAGTTCCCTAGCATATTCTCTCAAAACTCATGGTGAAATACCATCCAGTCCCACAGCTTTACTGATATTCATAGTACTCAGTATTTGGAACACACTATCCTCCTGCAGAGTATATCAGGAGTGGTTATTAAAATATTGGAAAAATGTTCATTAAAGCTAAAATCCAAGAGTGAGTGGATAGTAATACAATCTCTATAGTGGAAGCATTGTTTTATAAAGGTAGTTCCCGTCTTAGTAATTTATTCGCATTTTATAATAAAGTAACAGCAGAAATGAATAAATTAAATGGCTACACGATGATACTGCTGAACTTTGCAAAGACATTTGACTGAATACCACATGGAAAACTATTACAAAATTTCGAGCAAATAGGAATAGATATGAAGTTAGTAGCATGAATATGTAGATTATTATTGTTATTTTCCTGACCTCCATGGAGTCAGGAGACTTATTGTGGGAGGTCAACACAGTCTATCATACCACTTCCTAAACTTACCTACTGTCTGCACATTCACCATCTTCTCAAGCAATGCATTTCATGCTCCTGCCACTCTGCAAGCAAAAAACCTCTTAACCTTTCACTCACCACTCTCTTTTGCAACTTCCACAGATGGCCCCTTGTTCCTGCTCCTTCCTATCATTCTAATATATGAAGAATCTCCTCAGTGTTAATACAGTAATAACCCTTCAACAGCTTAAATGTCTTGATCATACTTGATGATTTGGTGGAAAAAAGCAAAGGGTGGATACCCTTTGTCTTTTATCTACCACTCTATAGTCCTCATGTTCTCGGTCTTTCCTCATAATCATCATTGTAAGGTCCTGACATCATTTTTGTTACCTGTCTATGCACCTTCTCCAACTCAAATCCTGTTGTTCAGATATGAGCACAGAAATCCAGATGTGGTGTCTGATCAAAGCTTTATACAATGGGACCAGCACACTTTTATCTCTCATGGTTAATGTTTGCTTCAACATTGCTGCAATTCTCTGATATGAGTTTACAACTGTCACAATAATAATAAAAATATCTCCTTGGAACTTCAAATCTCTATCCAGAATCATGACAAGATCCCTTGCTTCCACCACTTCTTCCAGGATCACTCCACTAACTGAATATAAAGCATCCCATCTGTGGATCTCAAGCTTTAAAACTTTACATTAGTTGCATTAAACTGTAAAGTTTTAATCCCCATGCATTTTCCCACCCTTCAAGCTTATTCAAATCTTCTTGAAGAGCCAAAACATTAGCACTATTACTAATAACCCTCCCAAGCTTCACATAATCTGGAAACAACTTATCATCTCCCTGTAGTTCTGTGCCAATATCATTGACAAAAAAATTGAACAGCAAGGGTCCTAGGACTGAATGGTATGGAACTCCACTTATAACCTTCCTACTCCCCATATACAATTCTCTGATATCTATCTGAGATCCAATCACCAATCCAATCCACTAACCTGATATCCAAACCCATATGATCAATTTATCATGTCGCACAATGTCAAATGCCTTGGAAAAATCCAAAAAAATGAGACTGTTCGCCTTACCTTCATCCACTGCTCTTGTTACTCTATTGTAAAAGGTAACCAAATTATTAAAACAAGAGTGTTGTTTAACAAATCTATGCTGGCCTGAATAAGTAATATTACCCTCATCTACTCAATTCTGTATATGAGTACTTACCAATTCTTCCAACATTTTAACAACTACAGAATGCAATGGTACTATCTTATCTTTCTACTCTCCAGGAACATGCCCCATTGCAAGACTTTCATTAAAAAGCAAGGTTAATGGCACAGTCAGTTTAATAGCACATTCCCTTAAAACACATGGTGAAATTCCATCTATTCCACTTGCCTCATTGACATTTAGTGTACTCAATATTCGGAATACATCCTCTTCCTTCACTTCTAACATTTCATCACTCATTATGCCGGTCTGGTTGGCTGAGGGGTTAGCATATCTGCTCTCCAGCCAAAAGGCCACAGGTTCGAATTCCACCCGTGGGCATGGATGTTTGTGACTGTCTGTGAAAATACTAGTGGTGGTGGTGGTGGTCGGCAGTAGATGGCGCTGGTGTGGATGATGAAGGTAGTTGCAGTTGATGGAGTGATGGAGATTGAGTGTTATAGAGTAGGTGCCCTCCCTCGATGAGTCTTTGGACTCCTTGGAGGTGTTAAGTAATAATAATAATAATTATTATCCTTCTAGAAATAAAGCCTGCTGTACCAGGATGAAACACTCTAATAATGTGATCATTAAATAGCTCAACGAAATCATCTGCATTAGTCACCTGATTCCCATCTCCATCTAGCAAGGTAGTCCATCCACTGTCTTTTTTACTCCTACTTGTCACATAGTTAAAAAACTCATTGGGATTGCAGCAGCGGTAGTCTCTTCTGATATTCTAATTTTTCTCTCCTTACAGTACTAGTCACTTCCTTAGCCTGAGCCCTATATTCCTCATGCAACTGTTCTCCACCTCCCTCTCTCTCTCTCTTTATATGTCTTCCATAATCTCTTTTTTCTTTTACATTTCCCCTTTTATTTCTCTTGTCACCCATCCCATTTGACTCCAAATTGCTCTATCTTCTTCAGTCAAGGTACATAATCTGTCATTGCTATCAACAACATTTTCTTAAGCATCTCCCATGCACTAATGATTCCTCTTCCTTCACATTTTTTCATCCACTGTACTACTACAAGCTGGTTTCTAAGTCTATGATAGTTGTCTGCCTTATCAATGACACTGTCAGTGGATTGCAGGGGGATGTTCAGTTGTTTGCAGATGATGCGAAGCTGGGAAGGATTATTAGTAATAGTGCAGATGCGGCAGCCCTGCAAGAGGATTTGAATAAGCTAGATAGATGGGCAAATGAATGGGGTTTCAGTTTAAGGCAGCAAAATGTAAGGTCTTGAGGTTTGGGAAACATCGATGGGACACTGCATACTCTATGGGAGGAGTTATACTGGAGGAAGTAGGAGAGACAAGAGATCTGGGATTGATGATTGTTAGAAACCTGAAATTTAGGGAACATATTGCAAAGGTGGTGAAGGTAACACAGAGGATTGCTGCAATAATGAGAAGGACACTGACTTGCAGAAATAAAATGGTTATCATTCCGTTGTATAAGACCCTGATAAGACCACACTTGGACTATTGTTCTCAGATTTGGTCCCCAGGATTTGAAGGGGATAAATTAAATGTGGAAAGGTTACAAAGGTGGATAACAAAGATGGTTTCAGGACTGAACAATGATAGTTATGAGGATTGGCTGAGGGAATGTGGACTGCAGAGTTTGGTGGATAGAAGAAGGAGAGGTGATATGATTAAGACTTTTAAACTGTTGAGAGGTGGTTACAGGGTTGACACTGGGGAGTTCTTTCGCTTGGTTGAACAGTGGGAAGGAGTGATGACAAGAGGCTGTCAAATGGCTTTGAAAAGTCCAAAAAAGTCATGTTGTTGCTACAATTTTCTGGCCTGTTTTCTATGTGATGTTTCTATAACAACAACTATTGTTACAGAGTGAGTAAATTACTAAAGCAGGATCCACCCACCACCTACCTACAATTCACCAATTTCTGAATTCTGACCTTAATTAACTTAGGATGAGGAGAATTCAGCCAGTTTCCCAATCTATCAACAGTGGGAAAATGTGATGAAGACATGCTCAGCTATTGTCAGCAGGTTCTCCATTGTGATTTCAACCAACGATTGAAAGATATTCTTGGAATGAAAATACCTGATTGGGTTTTGGATCCATTTTGAAGTATGAATACAGAAGAATCTTTACGATTACAAGAACAACTGATAGAAGTAACAACAAATGAGGAATTGAAATTAAAATTCAAACACTGGTACCAGCAGTTCTGGTTGCAAAAGCAGGTGTCCAAACTTTTGCAACCTGGATTGTGGGCTGCAGTAAAAAAGAAACTGACTGCAAATAGCTAATCCTGATGATTTAAGAATGCTGTTGACAAATATAGAGTCAAATATCAATGAATTGGTAGCAGCACACCAGGCTCAACCTTATTAGGATTGTTTTTAATATTACTGATCGTTTTTTTTTATTTAAAAAAAAATTTTTTTTTTTAAATAACGAAACCTGTGGTGCGTTCATAATTAGAAGAAACGCACGTATAAACCACAGTGAAAATTATTTAATTGTAAATATTTCATCCTAAGTATCTTAGGACATCATCAGTACAGTATTTAAACAAAATTAGGAATAACATACAGTTAGGGTGCATGATTACAATAGAATCTCATGAAAACGTGCATAACGTGCTAAAGTAGTACAAAATGTTAATTATTTAACACAATTTTGTATGATAATTTCCCATACTTTAGGAATAGTAAGAATGTCGTTGCGGTTTAGGTTTGGTCTGTGTAGTAGGGCTTCAGAACTTTCTTTGTATAAACGTTCATGTTTAAATAAAGATCTATGTAAAAGTTTAGCCTTTTCCCAATGGATCCTATGGTTTGGATTTTCAATTCCGTGTTGAGAGAGGCCAGATTTCTGCGGTTTAAGAAGACGAATGTGGTCTTGATGTTCCGAGATGCATTTCTGAACAGACCTACCTGTCTGTCCAAAGTAAGATAATTTGCATGAGCATGGAATCTCATAAACACCAGGTAACAAAATTAGGAATAACTGTATGTTATTCCTAATTTTGTTTAAATACTGTACTGATGATGTCCTAAGATACTTAGGATGAAATATTTACAATTAAATAATTTTCACTGTGGTTTATACGTGTGTTTCTTCTAATTATTACTGATCGTAATGTACTATTTTATGTGTGATTTTTACATATGTGCAATTTATGTTTGTTTCTTAATTTTAATGGTGTTATTAAATTTTCAGCTGCAACTTGTCCTATGTTTACGTGCAATTTGTTTCTTTTGTCGATTTCAATAAATAGTTTTAAAATTTCAGTTTCAAGGTGTCTCATTTTCACACTTCAAAAATCTCTACTAGACACATAATAAAATGCAAATTTGTTTCTGTATCTATCTGTTTGTTCGCTTAAAACTCGAGAACTACTGATCCAATTTTCATACAATTTTCTTTTATATGTATCATGTAGAGCATGTCAGGTCTTAGAAGCAAATAAGCAAGTAAGCCAAAGCAAATAAGTTTGGGAACCACCACCACCACCACTAGCATTTTCACAGACAATCACAAACATCCATGCCTATGGCAGTATTCACTGATGCAGCCTTTTGGCTACAGAGCTGATATGCTAACCACTCGACCATCCATACAAGCAATTAGAAAGCTACAAAAAAAAAAAAAAAAAAAATTCGTTCAAAAACAAGCCAAAATCTTTAGATAACACAAAACATAATCCTACATATACAGAAAAAATATTCTATGGAAACAATTGAAGTGATATCCAAATAATAGCTTTAAACCATAAAACACAGCTTCATGGAAGACACCAAATCTATCTTTCCAGCAACTAGCAAATGACTTTAACCAATACTTTGTACATTCCATCCAAGAATTACAGAGAAAGATCTCTCTGACATTATGATTCTCAACTAGGAGAAGCAGAACTTCTCTCTGTAATCCAAACTAAACCAAACAAAGCCCAGGAATCAATGGTGGCAGACCTAAAGATATCAAGTAACATGCAGCTAGCTTAGACCCGATCTTACTAAAATTTTTTTAAAAAATATTCCAAACTGGACAAATACCCAGTATGTTAAAGATTGATAATCACACCTATATACAAACATGGAAAAAAAATGTAATCAATAATTACACTCATAGCAACACCACAAATTATAATTGACAATTATCAATCAAATAATGGAGCGGATCATGCTTAGCAAACTAGTGATACATACAGAGAACTTTCATATTATCCCTGATTGCCTTTTATAATAAATAAAAAATTAACAAATCCATGTAAACGGTGATTGACCCCACAAAAGAAGATTTGGGTTCAAATCTGGTCGCTGGCTAGAGGAACATTTTCTGGTCCCATGAAAATACTTCAGGCACAAACTTTGTTTGCTTATACTTGTATAAAGGATTAAACCAAGTATATAATTTCTTGGTATCTTTAATTTATAGTACAACCAAGTGAAAAAAACTTCTAACAACTTTCTCTAATCAAGAGTAGTTTAATAATAAGATGTGACACCTTTTGGCAACTCATATATGAAAATATGACTTCTGCATTATTTTAATCTTAGTATCACCTCTGAATCTGGCTCCCACTGACGAGATCTTGGTATACGGCAAGATAAGTACTTTGGTTTTCTTTTGTTTGTTTTTCACTTTAATTTATTTTACTGGTGCTAGTGGTGGTTTTATCCCCACTAGCACTGATTTCTTTTAATAAATACTGTATTAGGATTGCTGGTAGTGTAGTTAGTATCTGCATTATGGGATTATTTTTAGCGGAATCACGGCCGCCGCTCAAATAAACATTTACTGGTGGTGTAGAATTATTTCTGTATCACGAGATTATTTTATTCTCAGTCTTACAACTGAAAGTTTTTTTCTTCCAATTAAACACAGAGGTTATAGTCTTTTTCCCACTTGAGATAATGGTACCAATTCCTCCAAGGGTGCAAACTCTAGGAATTGAAATTCCCAGATGTGAAGAAACGAGATGGGTAACTAAGGTTTTAAAAGAGATAGTCGGTGCAAACAAGATTTATTCTTATGGAAGAGGGAAATATTTAATTGTAGTTAAAGATGTGGAAACAAGGGACAAACTATTACAGGGTTTTACTTTCGAAGGCAGCACAGTTATTCCTGTAATGCTCGGAAGCCAGGTAAAAACAGTAAAAATCGAAAGATTTCCAATGGAATATATAGAGAATAGTAATGAAATTGTTATACAGACATTTTCAAAATGGGGTAAGATTAGTAATATACGAAAGGGTTTGTCAAGTGAAGATCCAAATTGGTTTTATGGTGATGTCACCTTCACAATGGATATGAAATGCCTGTACCAAATTTTGTCAACATCGGTACAACCCGAGTTATAGTAAACTATATAGTAATTTATTTATTTATTCGTATGGAGTTCCCTCCCTTTTCTCCCCATCCCTACTGGGGCGAGTTGAGCCCCCACCTCATGGGGGTTAAGTATTTATGGCTGTAGATCCATGTGTTCACGAGGCCGGTTTGCCTTCTTGCGGGATGAAATCCCCAGACAAACTGGGGGGGAAAACCCTGCTGTCCACGCCCAAGACTGGCTAACTTGGCTATGGCTGAGAAAGATCCTTAAGCTCCTCACGTCGGTGACGGGAATTGAACCTAGGACACCCCTTCCCCAGGCATATGGTTGCGAAGCGCAAAAGCCTATACTAAGCTAACCGAGCGGACTATATAGTAACGAAATTCTTATACAGATGTTTTTGAAACGGGGTAAGATTAGTGATATATGAAAGGGTTTGTCATGTGAAGATCCAAATTGGTTTTATGGTGATGTCACCTTCACAATGGATATGAAGACGCCTGTACCAAATTTTATCAACATTGGTACAACCCGAGTTATGGTAAACTATCCTGGAGTGCAACATCAGTGCCTGCATTGTGGTTCATACGATCACTTAGGTGGTAACTGTCCCAAATCTAAATGTTTCAATTGTATGGAGATCGGAGATATCATTAATCAGTGCCTCAAACTGTGTCAGAAATGCGAAAGTTCTGAACACCATGTTAACACCTGTCCTTTTAGAACTTTCATGGAAAGAGTGGGAGCTCTTGTAGAGCCAATTAGAGCATAATATATATATCATAGAGGCATAATGAAGAGTTCCTGGATCTTCCAATTCAGTCTAGTAAAGATGGCACTTGGTAAAATCACAAAATGTACATGACCAAATCAGTTAGAAATTAGCCCTAAAATTCCAGATCTGCAGGAGCAACTTTTCTAGTCAAATGCTGATGGAACATCAGTTGAAATTACCAATAATGAACCTAAAATAACAACTGAACAGGTACATAATGAAATGAAAAAAACATTCAACTGTTCTACAAGGAGAAACTGGAGAAGAAACAGAAAAGCAAGTAAGACAACTGAAAGAACTTAATATGCAGACAAGATCATCAAAAAGGAAAGACGAATTAATAAAAAAATTTTAAAAAAGAACTACAACTAAAAAAAAGGAGTAATAAAAAATGTAAAAATGGAGAAAGCTGTGGATCATCAAATGAAAAGTCTTCAGATTCAGAAGAGTTTATGGATTATGAAGAACCAACTCATGCTAATAAAGAGAAAGTAAGAGATACAATTAAAGAAAATATAATGAAGTTTACTGATTCAAAGTTTTCTCAGTACAGTTATCATCTACATGAAAAGAAAATAACTAGCTTCCAAATCAATAATGATAGCCATGAAATTGAAGTAATAGAAAGCAACTGTAAAAAATTGGAAAACAGTTTACAAGTAGGTCACACAATTGCTTCTTCACAGATTGAAGACCTCATTGGGTTCATCCAAAACTTTGAAGTTAAAGACTTACCAGTGACACATCAATAATCATAGCATCTCCTTTCTGTATTGCCTCATTAAATGTACGAGGATTCCATAGGCAAATTATACAAGAAACTATATGGAAGCTTATACTACGCCATAATATCAGGTTTTTGTTTCTAGAAACATACTTCTGCAGATATAAAGATATAAAAAGTTTAACAGATAGATATCCACTTCTTTCTTATTGGAGCTTTGGAAGATTTAACAGGGCTGGAGTAGGAGTTCTTATTCTTGTCCCCCTCCTTGGATCATTCTCTAATATCCAAAGGGATGCAGAAGGGAGAATCTTGAAAATAGATTGGAAATACTGTGGATGTGTAATAAGGTTTATAAATGTTATACTCAATTCAGTGGAACAGTTAGACGAAAATTCTTCCAGGAATTGGAGCCATATTTATATGGTGTCCACTACATCATAACAGTTGGAGACTGGAATTGTATTGAAAACCACACATTAGACAAAATAGGAGGACACCCCCAGGAGTGGAAAAGTGGGATATGCACAGTTAAAAACCTGTCTTGACAATGCTCAATTAGTAGACATATTGAGGATTCGCAATCCTAATCTCCAGGCATACACATGCATGAATCAAGGTATTGGTACTCGTATTGATCGAATTTATATCTCTTCTTCCCTTATAAATAGGATAATTCAGATAAAACATCTTGACATCAACATGTCAGATCATAATCCAGTTATACTTAAGTTCCATTGTATGGAAAAAGTAGAGATCTCTTCTGGATCATGGAGACTTCCACCAAATTTTCTGTTGATCTTTTCAACTAAATTCCAGACCCTCTGTTTGAATTGGAATTATGTTACCTGGAATTGGGATATGTGAAATTCAAAAAAACAGTAAAACAGAATATGATGGAATGGGGAAAGGAACAGGCTTTCCTCAAAAGGAAAAAGTTGAAAGATCTGTATAAAGAGAGAAGCTGGTTTGTAACAAACCAATGCAATGGTATAGAATGTAGCAACATCATTCGAAACATTAACATAGAGATAGAACTGGAAAGGCAGAAACAAGTACAATAAATAAATAAATAAAAGTAGAAGAAAGAAATTTTAAAATAAGAATACAACAGCACTTAGCAGATAGCCCTTCAGCTGCATTCTTCAATAGACAATTTACAAAATTTCGCAAAGAAAGGACTATCACTCAAATCTGTGTTGATGGAGAAGACATGTCCACCACTAAAGACATCCTTAACTTCTTTCAAAAACACTACAAAAAACAATACACATGCTGTACAAGGAATTAACAGTTCCTTCAACTAAAAAGGAAAATAAGGTATTAGCATATGATAATGATGTAGTCGGAACTTTGAAGGATAATGTTTGAAGGCAATAGTACTGTTGGAAATTATAACTCATGGAACATAAATGGCTTTCCTGTTCATATCCAAGATGGGCTTGACAGCTCCATTACAGCATCTGAAGCTACCACAGCCTATAAAAAATGCCAGACAAGAAAATCCCCAGGGCTTGATGGTCTAGGGATAGAACTTTATCGTGAGGGCTGGGATTTTATTCTTCCCATTCTAGTTACAGTATTTAATTCCTTTCTCTCATCAGGACACATACCAAGTGAATTTGTAGCAAGCCATACTGTCCTCATTCCTAAACCTAATAGAGATCACACCTTAATCAGCAGCTGGAGACTTTTTTCTCTATCTAATACTGACTACAAAATATTTTTCTGCATTATCAATAACAGGCTCAAAGTGGGAATGAAATATATAATTAAAAGCACACAAGTGTATGGAGTACCAGGTCGAGTAGTAGAATTTAATCTATTTCTGCTACGTGATCTAATCCACTTAGTTAACACGAAAAAGCAGTCAATAGCAGCGCTATCAGTAGACCTTACTCAAGTATTCGATAGTGTCCGGCATCCCTTTCTATTCCACATCCTCCAGCAAATTGATGTAGGTAAAAAACTGCAATCTTTTATCAAAGGAGCCTATGCCAATTCAAACACCCGCCTCCTAGTTAATGGGTTCTGTGTCAGACCCAGTAAAAATTCAAAAAAGGAGTCAAGCAAGGTTGTTTTCTCAGTCCACTGCTCTTTGCATTGGTTCTTGAACCTTTCTTACAACAAGTCAACAATACACATGCTGTACGAGGAATTAACAGTTCCTTCAACTAAAAAGGAAAATAAGGTATTAGCATATGCCAATGATGTAGTCGGAACTTTGAAGGATAATGATTCCATATATATATTTTTTGGCATTTTGGAAAAATTCAGCAAAAGCAGCAGATTAATTATATGGAGACAAGACAAAATTAAAAGTTTATGGAAAGTGGGATCTTGAAGGCATTGCTTTTGGACTAACCCCCCAGAGAGAACCCCTCATTATGCTTGGAATTACCTTCTCCACTTACCCAATATTACCAGTCAAGAACTTATATACAAGAACTTGGAAATGTTAGAAGACTAGAAAATAGGGCTATTCTCCTTTTCTTTTAAAGCCATAGTACTCAAAACCATAATCTTTTCTGTTCAGTGGTACATAATAAATATTACAGACATCACAGAAGCTGAAGAAAAGCAATTATACAGTAAACCAGTGTGATTTTTTGTGATTTTTTGAAGATTGGACTTCAGTCTTAAAATTCTGCTAATTAAGCAATACAGCTTCAAAAAATCCATAAAATATTGCCAACTAATCACACATGTGCAGACCTTCTCCGGTACTACTTGGGTTTTCATCTTCCCTGTTTGGAGTTAATGATTATAAAGGTCCAAAAGCTGATATTTTTCCTGAATTTTCTGAGATTTTTCCTACAACACTCTGTGTTTAACGCTAAGACTGCTAAAATACTCTGGAATTGACATTCTTTCCATTAAAAAAAGTAAAATATGATATGAAGAAATCTTTAATCTCTTTCGCTGCGAAGTTCCACAGTTGGGTACTGACAACAATTTTGTTTCATAACGATGAAGTTCCAAGGGTACCATAATAGGAAGGATCTTGCTTGGAGAATTGCATATTATTATTATTATTATTATTATTAGTATTTCCTAAGACCTCATGGAGTCAAAGACTCATCTGGGAGGTCCTTTTATCACACACACACACACACACACACACACACACACACACACACACACACACACACACACACACACACACACACACACACACACACACACACATCTCATCATACCGTGACTTAAACACACTCAAACTCCTTGCAGTCACCACACTCTCAGGCAAGGCATTCCAATCATTCACAACTCTGTATGAAAAAAAAGTGCCTCTCACTCCCCTACTCACACCCTCTTTATACAGTTTCCAGGGATGACCTCTGGTTCTCCCCTGATCTCCCACTATTCTCTGTAGAACTTCTCCACCATTGATCTTATAACAACCACTTACCAACTTGTAGATCTCTATCATATCTCCCCTCTTCCTTCTCTCCACCAGACTCAGCAAATTACATCTTCTCAATCTTTCCTCATACTTGACATTCCAGAGGTCAGAAACTACCTTAGTCAGTCGCCTTTGGACCCTTTCCAACATCTCTTCATCCTTTTGAAAACCCGGTGACCAAATCTGGGCACAATAGTCCATGTGTGGCCTAATCAAAGCCTTATACAATGGAACAAGAATCTCCCTACACGTCGGTGTCCTCCGCATCATTCCCAGAAGTCTTTGTGTTGTCTTCACAATTTTGGCGATGTGTCCCCTAAATTTTAGATCCTTATCCACTACCTCCAACAATATATTCTCACCAAGCATAAATTCTGAATCCCATCTTTGTTTTCCAAATTTTAAAACCTTACATTTTGCAACATTGAACTCACATCCCCATTTGCTTGCCCAATCACTCGATTTATTCAAGTCTTCTTGTAAGGCCACAACATCTTCACTACTCTTTATGGTTCGTTCCGACTTTGCATCATCTGCAAACAACTGAATATCTCCATCCAAATCTTCGACAATATCGTTAATATACAAGTTAAATAGTAATGGCCCTAAAACAGACCCCTGAGGCACTCCACTAGTGACTTTCCTTTTCGTGGATATTGCACCCCCATACACAACTTGTTGATACCTATCAGATAGCAAGTCTCCAATCCAATGCACTAATCCAATATCCAACCCCATCTGCTCTACTTTGAGTGTGAACTTATCATGAGGTACTCTATCAAAAGCCTTTGTGAAATCCAAGTATATTACTGTGTATCCTTCTCCTCTGTCCAAGGAAGCAGTCACTTTATTGTAATAAGTAAGTAGATTACTAAAACATGACCTCCCTTTAGCAAATCCATGCTGTCCATCAAAGGTTATACCATTGTTGTCAACACAACTCTGGATCCTAGTTCTCACAAGCTTCTCCAACAACTTCACCACAACACCTGACACAGAGATAGGCCTATAGTTTGATGCTTGAGTTCAATCACCTCCTTTATGAAGTGGCAAAATCTTGCCCTCTTTCCACTCTTTAGGAACTTGACCAAGTGCAAGACTCGTACTAAAAAAAATGTCAAGGCAGGTGTCAACTCTCTGGCACATTCCTTCAGAATATGCGGTGATATATTATCAAGTCCCACAGCCTTATTTACATCTAGTTTACTCAACTCCCCATACACCTCTTGCTCACTTACAGTCAGTCTCTCCTCCCCATCATCAACTGCTCTCAATCTCTCCATGAAGTCACATTCACAAGATTGAAAGATCTTTATGAACTGCTCATTAAGTATCTCCACCACACATTCTGCAACAGCTGTCTTTATACCATTTCCTCCAATCAATGTCATCCTTCCATAATCATTCTTTCTTTTGCTGGCTACATATCGAAAGAACTCCCTAGGCTTCTTTTTGGCTTCATTAGCTAACTGCTGTTCATACCTCTCTTTAGCTACTCTCACCAACCAAGTCACCCTCCTTGCCTGGTCTTTGTAGACCTCATGAAATTGGTTACTTCCACTTCTCTTATGCTGCCTCCACAATGCCCTTTTTCTCTGTAACGCATCATGCTTAATCTCTTTATTCGTCCATCTCACACCTACCTTATTAAACCTTCTCACCCTTGGAATACATTTAGACATTGCATCTACTAAATAGTTTTTGAAAATCCCCCAAGCTGCATTGATCTCTTTTCCAGCTAACTCCTCATTCAATGCTACATCCGCAAGCTGTCTACTAAGCGCTTCATAATCACCACTTATCCACTTCTTCGATCTCTCCTGTCTTACTCTCCTGCTCTTCCACATCACTTCCCTCTCGATCTGATTCATTCTCTCTATTCACTTCTCTACCTTCCAGCAGAAATCTCTCCAAGCGACTCATACCATAACCACTAAAATGCAGTCCATTGCTGCCATACAGCTCACTTCGTACCTCAAACTCATTCCACACATTAAGAAACTGTACTCCCATCTCCTCACACATTTCAACCAGAATATCATTCATAATTCTTGCTCTCCGCCTCATTTCACCACAATCATACCTAGGCAACACACTGACTACCCTTCCTGTCACACTATTCTCTTTTATCTTTCCAAGCAGCCTAATAATATGGTTGCCTCCCAGTCAATGCCATCAAATGGAGGTACTTTAACATCGGAGATCCAATCTGTGACATCTGTTACCAATTGGAAACAGTAGAACATGCATTCTACAGCTGCCCTCTTGCTCTGCATATTTGGAACAGATTATGGAATGTGTTGGGCATGCCACTATTTACAACAGAACAAGTTATTTTTTTACAATACCCACCACCTGTCAGCAATTGGAAGAGAATTTTGATTTTTATACTTAATGAATTAAAATACCATTTATGGCAGGTTTGAAAAAACATGGATTTGAAAACCAGCAATATGACATCCAAATGCTTTATACTATTGTATTCTGGAAATTTTATTGTTTAGTCAAACTTTTTTTGTATTTAGAAAGAAGCATTCTAGGAGATATCAAATGTATCACTAGATGGTGTAGACCACCCATATTATGTAATAATCACTAGGGGGAGATAAAATTCTGTCTATTCTTGCTATGAGAGGTTTTTTAAATAGTTCCTTCCTCTTAATTCAATGTAGTCTTATAGTCAATTGCAGGGATGACTGGAGAGCAATCCCAGGCAGAGAAGGCCAAAGGCGGTTAACCACCTGGGTATCAGTCATCTTTGCACTTTAGTTTCAATTGGTTTTTTGGTTGTTCATCTATATGAGATTGGTGAAAAAGGAAAACTGATAACCTTTGGCCATATGATGATATAAAAGAGCCAAGGCCTTTCTCTCACACTCTCATGCTATCTATCTGTCTTTTTTTCTCCTAATACTATCAGGCTCTCTTGCACCCCTTTACTAACTATTGTAGGCCTATGATGAGCAACCCTTTACTTTTTCACCTCAATGTATATTACATAATATACATTGAGGTGAAATATGGGGTGATAATGAGGTGATAGACATTATATAATCTCTACAGAGGCGCTAAAGGTTGAAACCTTTAGTGCCTCTGTAGCGCAATTGGAAGAACGACGGTACCATTTGCACTTCAAGTTCGATTCTCGTCATGATGGGAGTAATCTTTATATGGACTTTTTCAAGCCAATCTCATACAGAGGTAGCAGGGTTTTTTCTCTTGGAAACTCAAGTTTTTCATCCCGCATACAAACAAATTGGCTCTTCAGAACACACGCATTCGACAGATAAACAATACTAGCTGTGGTGGTAGTGGCCAGTAGATAGCGTTGGTAGTAGAGGTTTTGTGTAGTAGTAGAGACGGAGAGTTGTACAGTAGGTGTCCTCCAGCGATGAGTCTTCGGACTCCTTGGAGGTGTCACGAATAATAATAATCTTCTTCTTCCTAACATGGAATATAGGCCATGTGGCCTGTTCCGGTCTCATGCCATCTCTTTCTTGGTCTTCCGATTCTTCTTTTTCCACTTATTTTGTATCTGTATAATATTTTTGGTAGTCTGTCCATTCGATTTAAATGTTCTAGCCATTTTTGTTTATACTGTCTTATGTAGTAATTAATTGGTTTTATTTTTAGGGATTGTAAGATTTCGTCATTTGTTTTGTGGTCCCACTTGGGACCACAAAACAAATGAAGCAAATATATCCAGCAAAATATATATCCAAATATTATCAAAACAATATATATCCAAATATATCAAAATATATATCCAAATATATCAAAATGTATATCCAAATATATAAAAACAAATATATCCAGCTGTTTTTCTGAGGAACTTCATTTCTGCTGTTTGAATTCGTTTTTCCTCTTTCTTTTTCATGGTCCATGTTTCGCTTCCGTATAGTAGAGTTGGTTTTGGCAAGACATTATATAGTCTAATTCTAGTGTGTTTTTGTACCAGGGATGGCTTAAATATATACGGAAGCGAAACAGAGTTTGATATTTTAGTGTCTATGTCTTTTTCTTCTTCGTATGATAGATCACATCCCAAGTATCTGAAAGTGTTAAATAATAATAATAATAATAAACCGGTCTGGGTAGTGACCCTTCCTATAATACATAGCATTATACATGTCAAGGAGATGTGCTTTGCATTATGGGATACTACGGAAAGTGATTTGAAGTCTTAGCTTCCTTATACGAGTTGCCCCAGTCCTGAAAATACTTCAGGCACAAATTTGTTTGCTTATGCTTGGATAAAGGATTAAACCAAGTATATAATTTCTTGGTATCTTTAATTACTGTCTGTTAATGGATTCAAGGAGATGTATGAAAGGTTGGGTCTCTCACGATGAGTCTTCGTACTCCATGGAGGTGCTGTATAATAATAATAATAATAATAATAATCTGTCCAATGCTGTATGAGTCATCTTTGCACCCTCACTAATTTCTCCAAAATCTTAACTATTGATGAAATACAAACTAGTCTATAGTTTGACACTTCCATTCTACTACCACTATTATGCAATGGCACTAACTCAGCCTCCTTCCATTTCTTGAGGCACCTTTCCCACGGCCAGACTCTCATTGAAAAGCCAGGTAAAAGAAGCCGTCAGATCTTTAGCACATTCTCTCAAAATCCATTCATTCCCATTGCTTCATTGACATCTAGAGTATTCAATATTTGACACATGCTCTCTTCTTGCACTTCTAAACTTTAAACCTTTCCTCTTCCTCTAGTATTAATCTCCCTGTCCCATATCAACACCCTACTAAATATCTAGTCCTACCTTCATCTCACTCATACTAAATGTTGTGAAAACCATTTGTATTATTGCCCTTTAAATCCTACACTCTGAGAGGACAGAACTCGTCACTTATCATAAGCAGTACTCCAATGCTGCATTTCCACTTCCTATCCTGCCAAAAACTGCTATACCCTGCTACTTCTATTGCTGTCAGTATATCATCTTCAATCAACCATGTCTCAATGATCTTAATAATCTTCGAAGAAGCTGTGGCTATCAGGGCCACTAATTCATCTCCTTTATCATGGATACTCCTGGCATCAGTATAAAGAATAATCAATGCACTGTTGCTGTTTCTATACCTATCATTATTCTCCCCAGACTCCACTAGATTCAGGATTACACAATGTATTCCCCCTTCTCCCAAGTGACTATTCCAACTACCATGCACCCTGGGAATTCTAGTTTCCCCTGCATTGACACATTGACTTGTTCGGAGAACAACATTCTCTCCAAATGCCTATGTACTTCTTCATTCAAATGCAAGTTGTTCTCTTGCTTACAATTCCTTTCTGTCGTCAAATGCCATCCATACATCCACGTAATCCAAACCTATATTTTGACACATTCTGGCTATCATTGCTAT